>NC_084620.1:31630879-31795879 GCF_033978795.1 Nerophis ophidion | reverse complement strand
GAACCCTATAAAAGGCCTCGGAAAGTGGTTTGACAGCTCACTTACTGACAGGAACAACATCAGGACTCCTTGGTAAAATCAAAATATGGCACTACCAACATGGACTGTTACCAAGACTCATGTGGCTGTTGACAGTGTATGACATCCCTATGACACGCGTAGAAGGAGTGGAAAGAAAGATCAACAAGTACCTCAGAAAATGGCTGGGAATCCCTCCAATCTTCACATCAGTAGGCCTCTATATAAGATCAGGACAGCTCCAGCTTCCTTTGGTGGTGGAGGAATTAAAGGTAGCAAATTGCAGAGTCTTAATGACATACAGAGACACCCAGGACGAACAAGTCAGACACGCATGCGTCACTACAAGATCAGGATGCAAGTGGGCAGCTGACCCAACTGTTGCACAAGCTGAGAGAATATTGAGGCTACATGACATCATAGGGATGCTATGCACAGGAAGACAAGGTCTTGGAACTTCCCATGTCCAACATTGGAGTAAGGCACAACCCAGGGAAAGAAGAGCAATGGTCCAGGAGGAAGTGCGAAACCTGGAAGAGGAAGGTCATAAATTAAGAGCAGTGGAACTCGCGTCCCAGGGAGCCTGGACCAAATTGGACCTCCCTAAGAGAAAGATCACATGGGAAACTGGAACCATTCCGCATCTCTTTCTTGCTGAGGTCAGTGTATGACACACTCCCGACTCCAACAAACTTGCACAAATGGGGCATGAGAGGGGATCCACTATGCACTATGGGGCACATTCGGTCAGGGTGTAAAACAGCACTTACCCACGGGAGATACAGATGGCGTCATGACAAGGTGCTCATTACACTGGCTAACACCCTGGAGCAGCAGAAATCAAGAAACAGCAACCACAAGGGAAAACAAGAGCCATCCAATTTGTGAGGGAAGGAGAAAAGCAACCAACCACAGCAACATCAAGGAAGAGCCTATTGCAAATGGCACGGTCTTGGTATATGAAGGTAAATCTGGGAGGAAGGCTGCAGTTCCCCCAGGTTGTACAAACAACCCTGAGACTGAATGTGGTGCTGTGGTCTGAAGAGGCAAAGAATACATTCTCATTGAACTCACAGTCCCATTGGAAGAAGGTTGCGACCAAGCCGTTCAAAGGAAAAGTGCTAAATACCAGGACTTTTTAAATGACTGCAGGGGAAAAGGATGGCAGGCATGGCTGTTCCCGGTAGAGGTCAGCTGCAGAGGATTCCCTACCCAGTCAGTATGGAGAATGCTCACAGCCTTGAGAATAACAGGGAAGGAGAGAAAGACAGCCGCTTGCAGGATGGGGGAGGCCGCAGGGATAGCCTCTTGCTGGATATGGAGCAGGAGAGAAGAGATCAGCTGGAAGCCAGGAGGAGGAGATAGGCAGTGACTTGGCCATCACTGCCAGCCCACCAGTGGTAGGGTGTTACGGTTCAGGGTCGAAACACCCGATGACCGCTGGATACCGTCTGAAGATATCAGGTCCTCCTGGCCAAGGCTCCATTCACCAAAGGTGAATGAAGAAGAAAGCATCTCCGGATGTAATACAATCATATATATATGTGTGTGTGTGTGTGTGCGCGTGTGTGTGTGTGTGTGTGTGTGTATATGTATATATATATATATATATATATATATATATATATATATATATATATATATATATATATATATATATATATATATAATACACATATATACACGCGTTGGCTGTGATGGTGGGGGAGGATGCCGGACAGACCTGGCAGGCCCAAACGCATTGTGAGGGTTTGCTGGGAATGACTGGCAGAGTCTCCTGTCAGGGAGTTTCAATTCCCACCTCCTGAAGAACTTTGAACATGTGACGAGGGAGGCGCTGGAAAATAGTCCGAGTGGACGATGTTCCGTACCTCTATTGTTGAGGCGGCCGATTGGAGTTGTGGCCGCAAGGTGGTTGGTGCCTGTCGAGGCGGTAACCCTAGAACCCGTGAGGGATGCCGTCAAGCTGAAGAAAGAGTCCTATCGAGCTCTTTTGGCTCATAGGACTCCGGAAGCAGCGGACATGTACCAACATGCCAAGCGGTGTGCGGCTTCAGCGGTTGCAGAGACAAAAACTCAGACATGGGAGGAGTTCGGGGAAGCCATGGAAAATGACTTCCGACAGCTTCGAAGCGATTCTGGACCACCATCCACCGCCTCAGGAAAGGGAAGCTGTGCATTGTCAACACCCTGTATGGTGGGGATGGTGTTCTGCTGACCTCGACTGCAGATGTTGTGGATCGGTGGAGGGAATACTTTGAAGGCCTTCTCAATCCTACCAGCACGTCTTCCTATGAGGAAGCAGTGCCTGAGGACTCTGCGGTGGGCTCTCGTATTTCTGGGGCTGAGGTTGCCGAGGTAGTTAAAAAGCTCCTCGGTGGCAAGGCCCCGAGGGTGGATGAGATCCGCCCGGAGTTCCTTAAGGCTCTGGATGCAGTGGGGCTGTCATGGTTGACAAGACTCTGCAACATTGCGTAGACATCGGGAGCGGTACCTCTGGATTGGCAGACCGGGGTGGTGGTTCCTCTCTTTAAAAAGGGGAACCGGAGGGTGTGTTCCAACTATCGTGGGATCACACTCCTCAGCCTTCCTGGTAAGGTCTATTCAGGTGTACTGGAGAGGAGGCTACAACTGTGTACCCCGGGAAGTCCTGTGGGGAGTGCTCAGAGAGCATGGGGTAACGGACTATCTTATTGTGGCGGTCCGCTCCCTGTATGATCAGTGTCAGAGCTTGGTCCGCATCGCCGGCAGTGAGGGTTGGACTCCACCAAGGCTGCCCTTTGTCACAAATTTTGTTCATAACTTTTATGGACAGAATTTCTAGGCACAGTCAGGGCGTTGAGGGTATCTGGTTTGGTGGCTGCAGGATTAGATTTCTGCTATTTGCAGATGATGTGGTCCTGATGGCTTCATCTGGCCAAGATCTTCAGCTCTCATTGGATCGGTTCGCAGCCCAGTGTGAAGCGACTGGTATGAGAATCAGCACCTCTAAGTCCGAATCCATGGTTCTTGCCCGGAAAAGGGTAGAGTGCCATCTCCGGGTTGGGGAGGAGACCCTGCCCCAAGTGGAGGAGTTCAAGTACCTAGGAGTCTTGTTCACGAGTGAGGGAAGAGTGGATCGTGAGATCGACAGGCGGATCGGTGCGGCGTCTTCAGTAATGTTGATGCTGTATCTATCCGTTGTGGTGAAGAAGGAGCTGAGCCGGAAGGCAAAGCTCTCAATTTACCGGTCGATCTACGTTCCCATCCTCACTTATGGTCATGAGCTTTGGGTCATGACCGAAAGGAGAAGATCACGGGTACAAGCGGACGAAAAGGGTTTCCTCCGCCGGATGGCGGGGCTCTCCCTTAGAGATAGGGTGAGAAGCTCTGTCATCCGGGAGGAGCTCAAAGTAAAGCCGCTGCTCCTCCACATCGAGAGGAGCCAGATGAGGTGGTTTGGGCATCTGGTCAGGATGCCATCCAAACGCCTCCCTAGGGAGGTGTTTCGGGCACGTCCGACCAGTAGGAGGCCACGGGGAAGACCCAGGACTTGTGGGAAGACTATGTCTCCCGGCTGGCCTGGAAATGCCTCAGGATACCCTGGGAAGAGCTGTACGAAGTGGCTGGGGAGAGGGAAGTCTGGGCTTTCCTGCTTACGCTGCTGCCCCCGCGACCGACCTCGGATAAGCGGAAGAAGATGGATGGAGATATATATATATATATATATATATATATATATATATATATATATATATATATATATATATATATATATATATATATAAAATGGAGACGATAATTGCTTTTATTAATTATAAATTGGAGAAAATTATTTCATACTGGGAAAACTGGGTCAATTATGTCACGCCCTACAAGCCTGATTTTTTTTTTTCTCGAATTAGTGATCGCACTGTTAAAAAAAAAGAAGGAAAAAAAAGGTTACTCCCTATATGTTTATATAGATTTTTTTTTAAATTAATATTTACTATCTGTTCATATTTTATTTTATTACTCATTATTGGTATTGTTAATTTACTATTATTGTTTTAAATGTTATTTATTTAATTGATTTATCTGTAAATATTATTACTTTTTTGTTTTCTTGCTGCTTTTTTCTTTTTATTTCTGGTGGGGGGATGTTAGGGGTGGCATCGGGATATAAACAAAAAATATTTTGACATTTAGGGCAGACAATAGATATATGATGTAACGAATAGGAATATATGATAGTGGATGTCAATAAAAATTTTATGAAAAAAAAACTATGCATTTTCTTTGGTCAGTAAAAACGGACCATCGCACTTCTCTTTTTACGGTTTCACTACTATATTTTTCTAAAAGCATAACCTCAATATTTTTGGCTTGAAGTTAATGTTAAAATAAGTCCATGTAGTTCTTATATTTATTGCAGTGCAGTGTGTCTCTTGTTTTCTCTTATGTTGTGGAGATTGATTAAAGTATTTATCAAGCAGGACTTCCATTTCTGGGTTAAGGGTGCTAATAACAGATCGCTCATCTTGGCGCAACGATAGCATCAGCGTATTAATCAAGTTGACCAAATTTGGGCAAACAACTTTTTGATGCACTTCAACTGCTGCCTCATCAAAACATATGTTCAAATTGGGGAGCCACTTAATGCCAACAAGACTATCAGTGATCAGAAGAGTTTCATTAGGTCTTCAAAAAATTATGCAATTTGTTATTCTTATAACCAGAACTACCTGACGGTTTCCTCTACAACTGTTGCCTTCCTCAGAGGTTGTCACAGTTGTGGCCGAAACCGTCAGGTACGCAATTAAACACACAGGTCTGGCTATAAGAATAACACATTGTGACTGCTATCACCTATCAGCAGCTGCCTGGGCAATGCTAAGTGTAGATGAAGTGGTATATCGTCAACACCAATAAAACTCCACATGACATTAGTGAACAATAGGAATAGCAAAGGAGGCCACGCAATGCAAACAACACGTAGTGTTTACAGTACGGCTAATGGTTTTAGCTGCAAGTTGGCCATTTTGTTGAAAACAATTATGGATGCCTAGTTCGCATTAAGAGGAACAACCCAGGATGTGGCAAATTATTTTCCCTTAGTGGCGTATTATAGTGGCCAGGCAACGGCCACAAGAAAAACACTCGGAAGATCCGTGCACTAAATTAGTTGGATTTTTCAAATAGTTCGTTTTTTGGTATTTTCACCCCTACGTTTGAATTCCATGTGTCCATGCACACTATATAATGCGACTATTTGTCATGGTTTACCATGAATTGATTAACGTGGACCCCGACTTAAACAAGTTGAAGAACTTATTCGGGTGTTACCATTGATTGGTCAATTGTACAGAATATGTACTGTACTGTGCAATCTACTAATAAAAGTTTAAAACAATCAAAATGCCATGTGCCTCCCGTACATTGGGGGGTGCTAATTTCATTCTAGGGCGGTTAAATTAATTCCTTTTCCGGTTGACCTATGACATCACACTTGCCATCTTCGGATCCTTACAACTTGTTTTAACTGATGTCAGCTGTAACATTGACTCAGATTACAAATATTAAGTCTCTTAAGGCTATGTTTAAGGTAAATATTCCGGTTACCCTATGATGTCACAGTTGCCATCTTCGGATCCTTACAACTTGTTTTAACTGATGTCAGCAGTAACATTGACACAGATTACAAATATTACGTCTCTTATGGCTATGTTGATGTTAAATAGCAGACAGCATTAAAAAATGATCTTGGATTGTGCTGCGAACATGACTCTACTACCAAGTATGTATCGGTGCGGATGCAGTTCTGAAGCAAAGGAAGACCATTGGCAGAGTGTTTTCGAAGGAATTTTTGGATGAAGAATCATGGAAACAAAACTTTATTGTTTTGGAATTCATTCGAAAGGCTGTAGTTTGATGGAAGGAGGTTTACAGCCGAAGGAAAAGACTGTTTTGTCAAATTTTGTCAGGCAATAATACATTTGTACATTGAATTTTTTATTTTTTTTTCAATGAATGCCTCCAAACACTATTAAATTTATGTGCACGCAGAAATAACAGTTACAATTGTATGAAGCGTCTCAACAAGAAAGAGGTTGTAGCACACAAACATCGGACTAACGAGAGTCTTTTAAAATCTCATTAATACCACAGAAAAGGCAAACTGTAATTTTTTTGACACTGTGAAGGCTTAAATTTCAAACATGTAACGTTAAAATAAACACAGAGATAAAGTGTTTGTCTCACACGTAGTAATGCACTGTGGACAGAAGAAGCCCAGCAATGCAGGTTAAGCGAGCCTTGTGCGCCACCGCGAAGTGAATTGCCTTATACCACAACACCAGCGAAATAGTTTTTTCCAAGAAATATTCGGACATAGAAACACGGAAACAAAACTTTTGAATGTGTCTAAGTTTATCTTAAGGCATGTGGATTGATGGAAGGAAATTTAAATCCGAAGGAAACGGCAGTTCGTGCCCCGACTGATACTGTTCTAGATGAAGGTTGCTATTTTTCTAAACTATCTTGCCAGTTAGCTAAATTCCTAAGTAAAGCTAATTCTTTTTTTGTACCGTCAATGCACTTTAAAATGTTAAGTCCTTTTAATTTGTGAAGCAAATAAAGTCACTTTCCTTACAATTGTTGCTTATTTTTATTGAATATCTGCTTCCAGGTTAAATCCCGCACGTCGAGACTGACGCATGCGCCGTACAAAGGGTCTTCTGTGGCCGCATAACCCCCTCGAGAGTTTTGGTTTCCAATCGCAAAATCCCAATAACCGAACACTATCAGATTAAAGTGTTTACATGGGCTGTAGGAGGCTTATTCAGAGAGAAACTTTTGGACTAATTTAGTGCATGGACACATACTTACTGAGTACAGCAATCCACGGTAGAACACACTCAGGCCACAATATTGGCTGAAAAGATTGTTTTTTTTGTTTTATGTTTACAAGGCTCTTAAAAACATAGTTAGAAGGTTGTAAAGTTTTTTTATTCTCCAACTTTGAAAAAAATTGATTTCTTAATAGTCTTCCTGTTTCACATTTATTTACCACGGTCAGGCCTAGAACCAAAAAGCTGTGATAAGGGAGGGACTGTATTCATTTTATCCTCAATTTTCCGCACATCATTGCTATGTGTGCATATTTTCCAATAAGTAACAGTCTTCTACTTTCCTATTGGCTACAATGGCCCTTCGGAGTTGGGGTAAAAGTGGCCCACGGTACTTCAGTATTTACTTGACAGTGCCTAATTAGTATGCGTAAACACTTTCCTGTTGCTATATAAAGACATGAATGAGCAAAGGAATGAAGTTCAAAAGTGCTGTCGCCATATGGCCTGAAAAAAAAGTGCTGTCTATTGTTTTGAAGATGTCGTTGCGAGCACTGTAAAAATGATGAAGTCGGCCAGTTTTGGGCCCCATGCATGGAGTGAACATGGTGGACATACAAGGGTGAACAATTTGTGAGTTCAGAACTTATGACAGCTGCTACTAAAAGAAAAATGGCCCTTTTTTTTTTTGTCTTTTCAGAATTTTTCCTGTAACCTAGATTCCCTGTGTGAGGCAATAACTTACATGTCATACCATTTTATGTGTATTATAAATACTAAAAAAACTGTTAGTAAGAGGAGGCAAACAGTAATGGTACTGGGGATACCATTTTTTCCGCCATGAAACCCTCTAAAAATGTCATCCAAAAGCCTGCAACATAATTTTATGTAGTAACCCCTACATCCATGATCATATGTAATATTTACCGTATTTTGGGCATTTTAGGCATTACGGTAACTTCTTTCCTGGACATATTTATTCTACAGCTCGTATAGCAACAAAGGCTACGTCTGTCAATTCAATAATATAAACACTTTCTATGTTTGCAACCACAAATGGCACTTTTCATGAGCGCCTTGGAGCATTGTCATGTAGCACTACTGCTAAACGTTTTAAATAAAAAAACAGGGACTTACATTGTGCCGATGGGATGTTGTATCTTTCAGCACATGTTCTCCTTGAGCTGATAAATTCAGAATAATCCTAATTTTTAGATAACATCGCTAGAAATCATTTTTTTATGCTGCGTTACATTTTTCGAGAGCCAAGTAGTTTTGAGTTGGTAGCGTGTGGATTTTTAAAGTTGACCAACTTCTCGGCTTGGTGCCACAACCTTCTACTTTAATGATGAGATGCATGATTCGTAACCTCGCGTTATCTTTTCCAATTTAAATTCAAAACGGCAGCTCAAGCGTCTTCCATTTCTCCTTCTTTTTGTTTTTATCCTCTTCTTCTGCTTTTGCTGATTCTTCCTATTCTTTAGTGAGTAGCTAGCTAAAAGCTGGTTTCTTGCAAGTGGTCGGAGGAGCAGTGTGAGCAAGATGATGTGTCTATGGCAAAAAAGTAGTTCCTCTGTGTTGGCTCTTACAATAAAAATGTTGCCATGTCTTGGTTAATATGCAGGTCACAACATTTAAATGAAGTATTGTTGGTATTTTTGGATGTGTTTTAAAGGTGGAATAGATGTATTACATATACTTGCATTGATAACTAATAGTTTTTTACTACACAGAATGCAAAGAAAACATAAAGGTGTGGTCATGTCTCAGAAAGATATGGTGAATTATGATTGAAATTAATACAATAAAAAGTGCAGGTTTCCCCCGAAATATGATTCCTGCCATGCTAATGCACCAAATCCCTTGTGTGTTGTGTGCGGGAATAAACTTGTTGATCTGAAGTTTTTGATTTAAAGTATAAAATAAATTATCCACAACTTTCCACAATCATACTGCAGATGTTCTTGAATTTGACAAGCTTGCTGCAAGGCATCCATCCATCCATCCATCCATCATCTTCCGCTTATCCGAGGTCGGGTCGCGGGGGCAGCAGCCTAAGCAGGGAAGCCCAGACTTCCCTATCTCCAGCCACTTCGTCTAGCTCTTCCCGGGGGATCCCGAGGCGTTCCCAGGCCAGCCGGGAGACATAGTCTTTCCAACGGTTCCTGGGTCTTCCCCGTGGCCTCCTACCAGCTGGACGTGCCCTAAACACATCCCTAGGGAGGCGTTCGGGTGGCATCCTGACCAGATGCCCGAACCACCTCATCTGGCTCCTCTCGATGTGGAGGAGCAGCGGCTTTACGTTGAGCTCCTCCCGGATGGCAGAGCTTCTCACCCTATCTCTAAGGGAGAGCCCCGCCACCCGGCGGAGGAAACTCATTTCGGCCGCTTGTACCCGTGATCTTATCCTTTCGGTCATGACCCAAAGCTCATGACCATAGGTGAGGATGGGAACGTAGATCGACCGGTAAATTGAGAGCTTTGCCTTCCGGCTCAGCTCCTTCTTCACCACAACGGATCGATACAACGTCCGCATTACTGAAGACGCCGCACCGATCCGCCTGTCGATCTCACGATCCACTCTTCCCCCACTCGTGAACAAGACTCCTAGGTACTTGAACTCCTCCACTTGGGGCAGGGTCTCCTCCCCAACCCGGAGATGGCACTCCACCCTTTTCCGGGCGAGAACCATGGACTCGGACTTGGAGGTGCTGATTCTCATTCCAGTCGCTTCACACTCGGCTGCGAACCGATCCAGTGAGAGCTGAAGATCCCGGCCAGATGAAGCCATCAGGACTACATCATCTGCAAAAAGCAGAGACCTAATCCCGTGGCCACCAAACCGGAACCCCTCAACGCCTTGACTGCGCCTAGAAATTCTGTCCATAAAAGTTATGAACAGAATCGGTGACAAAGGACAGCCTTGGCGGAGTCCAACCTTCACTGGAAACGTGTCCGACTTACTGCCAGCAATGCGGACCAAGCTCTGACACTGATCATACAGGGAGCGGACTGCCACAATCAGACAGTCCGATACCCCATACTCTCTGAGCACTCCCCACAGGACTTCCCGAGGGACACGGTCGAATGCCTTCTCCAAGTCCACAAAGCACATGTAGACTGGTTGGGCAAACTCCCATGCACCCTCAATAACCCTGCCGAGAGTATAGAGCTGGTCCACAGTTCCACGACCAGGACGAAAACCACACTGTTCCTCCTGAATCCGAGGTTCGACTATCCGGCGAAGCCTCCTCTCCAGTACACCTGAATAAACCTTACCGGGAAGGCTGAGGAGTGTGATCCCACGATAGTTGGAACACACCCTCCGGTCCCCCTTCTTAAAGAGAGGGACCACCACCCCGGTCTGCCAATCCAGAGGTACCGCCCCCGATGTCCACGCGATGCTGCAGAGTCTTGTCAACCAAGACAGCCCCACAGCATCCAGAGCCTTAAGGAACTCCGGGCGGATCTCATCCACCCCCGGGGCCTTGCCGCCGAGGAGCTTTTTAACTACCTCAGCGACCTCAGCCCCAGAAATAGGAGAGTCCACTACAGATTCCCCAGGCACCGCTTCCTCAAAGAAAGACGTGTTGGTGGGATTGAGGAGGTCTTCGAAGTATTCCCTCCACCGATCCACAACATCCGCAGTCGAAGTCAGCAGAACACCATCCGCACCATACACGGTGTTGATAGTGCACTGCTTCCCCTTCCTGAGGCGCCGTATGGTGGTCCAGAATCGCTTCGAAGCCGTCCGGAAGTCGTTTTCCATGGCTTCCCCGAACTCTTCCCATGTCCGAGTTTTTGCCTCCGCGACCGCTAAAGCTGCACACCGCTTGGCCCGTCGGTACCCGTCCACTGCCTCCGGAGTCCTATGAGCCAAAAGAACCCGATAGGACTCCTTCTTCAGCTTGACGGCATCCCTCACTGCTGGTGTCCACCAACGGGTTCTGGGATTACCGCCACGACAGGCACCAACAACCTTGCGGCCACAGCTCCAATCAGCCGCCTCGACAATAGAGGTTCGGAACATGGTCCACTCGGACTCAATGTCCCGCACCTCCCTCGTGACATGTTCAAAGTTCTCCCGGAGGTGTGAATTGAAACTCTCTCTGACAGGAGACTCTGCCAGACGTTCCCAGCAGACCCTCACAATGCGCTTGGGCCTGCCAGGTCTGTCCGGCATCCTCCCCCACCATCGCAGCCAACTCACCACCAGGTGGTGATCGGTAGAAAGCTCCGCCCCTCTCTTCACCCGAGTGTCCAAAACATAAGGCCGCAAATCCGATGACACAACTACAAAGTCGATCATGGAGCTGCGGCCTAGGGTGTCCTGGTGCCAAGTGCACATATGGACACCCTTATGTTTGAACATGGTGTTTGTTATCGACAAACTGTGACGAGCACAAAAGTCTAATAACAAAACACCACTCGGGTTTAGATCCGGGCGACCATTCTTCCCAATCACGCCTCTCCAGGTTTCACTGTCGTTGCCAACATGAGCGTTGAAGTCTCCCAGTAGGACAAGGGAATCACCCGGAGGAGCACTTTCCAGTACTCCCTCGAGTGTACCCAAAAAGGGTGGGTATTCTGAACTGCTGTTTGGTGCGTAAGCACAAACAACAGTCAGGATCCGTCCCCCCACCCGAAGGCGAAGGGAAGCTACCCTCTCGTCCACTGGGTTGAACTCAAACGTACAGGCTTTGAGCCGGGGGGCAACCAGAATTGCCACCCCAGCCCGTCGCCTCTCACTGCCGGCAACGCCAGAGTGGAAGAGGGTCCAGTCCCTCTCGAGAGAACTGGTTCCAGAGCCCTTGCTGTGCGTCGAGGTGAGTCCGACTATATCCAGCCGGAACTTCTCTACCTCGCGCACTAGCTCAGGCTCCTTCTCCCCCAGTGAGGTGACGTTCCACGTCCCAAGAGCTAGCTTCTGTAGCCGAGGATCGGACCGCCAAGTGCCCTGCCTTCGGCTGCCGCCCAGCTCACAATGCACCCGACCTCTATGGCCCCTCCTATGAGTGGTGAGCCCATTGGAGGGATGACCCACGTTGCCTCTTCGGGCTGTGCCCGGCCGGGCCCCATGGGAACAGGCCCGACCACCAGGCGCTCGCCATCGTGCCCCAACTCCGGGCCTGGCTCCAGAGCGGGGCCCCGGTGACCCACGTCCGGGCGAGGGAAATCTGGGTTCATTTCGTTGTAATTCCATTGAAGTCTTTGAGCTGCTCTTTGTCTGATCACTCACCTAGGACCTGTTTGTCTTGGGAGACCCTACCAGGGGGCATGAAAACCCCCAGACAACATAGCTCCTAGGATCATTGGGACACGCAAACTCCTCTACCACGGTAAGGTAGCAGCTCAGAGAGGAGTGCTGCAAGGCAATGTTCTCACATTATATTGCTACAATGAACTGGAATGAAATCGCACGGGGATTGTCTTTTTTGATCTAATCTTGCGAGATGATGCAGCCATGTTGCACAAGGTATACGTAGTTATTTATACGACTGTGACACAAATCCTTGATTATTTACAGAACATGTCTTTAAAATAGCAGACAGCCATACAATGTCAGGGCAAAGGCACACCGTGCTACAGGCATAAAGATGTCACCAATAAATTTGAATTATTACATAATTTTCTGCAAATACAACTGAAAATGTCTTGTCGTGTGGATTTCCTCTGGCAAAAAATATTTAAGGGCGCCACTGCACAATTTTAGTTCACTTCTTTGGAGGTTTTGCATGTTGGAGACAGCTGGTGCTGGATATCAGGAGGAAAAGCTTGCATGAATATGACTGAACGTTCCTTGACTTCTAACACACATTTAAATATGAATTAAACATAACTAGACAGGATTTTACTTCCAAGCAAAGTGTTGGGAGACTCACCATATAGGATGTTGATAAGGGAGATGGGCATGACCAGGATGCCCACCAGCATGTCGGCCACTGCCAAGGACCTCAGAAAGAAATTGGTGGCGTTTTGGAGCTTCTTCTCCAGTGACACAGCCAGGATGACCAGGATGTTGCCGCCGACAGTCAGTGCAATGATGACCAGGATGAGCAGCGCCGGCCAGTTCTTCTCCTTCATGGCCAAGCTTGTGACGTCCTCTCGAGTCAGGTTGTCCACGCCCGCGCTCATGGCTGCCGCCGCGCCCACGCCCCCGAGTCCGGCCGCAATGACGAGGCTCTGGTTGAGCTCCATGGAGCTGTTTCCTGGCCAGGATGTCCATCCGGTGACATCCAGGGAGGAGGTGGCAGTGGTGGTGCCGAATCCACCAAGAGGGGCCCTTGCTGGACTGTCCATCTTGGAGGAGGGAGCTTTAACCTGTCGGAGGTTGCAGAGGGCAGGGCTCACTCTGCATCAAGGGAGATTGATTTAAAGAGTTGGGAAGGGTTTCTTCTACAAATGACTCTTAAAACAAAGACACATTGAGCTTCAGGAAAGGAAGGGAAGGGAGGACCAAGGCACTCCAGGTGTCTCTTAGTCACATCCACTTCTGGAAGGAAGCGATAGCTCCAGTCTCTCTGTTTTCGATCTTGGATGAGTCATGTTGATGGACATTGGATTTTGACCTTGTTGAGGTCTCGGGCTGATCTGGGGAAATAATTGATAAAAGGGTGTTAAAGAGTTTAATTGGGGTTGTTTTTTCCGCGAGCTGCTCATCTTCAGCATCATTATTCAAAATTCACTCAACCCTTTCTCATTTGAGCTTTGTCTCCTTCCGCCTCAAATGTTTGCTGATGGTTTCCTCTCGCCATCTATGCATCAATCTGCCCTCTTCTTGTTCTATTTCTTCTTTTTGCAAATAAGCTGCGCTACTCGAGAGTGCAAAAACCTTAAATGGAAACATAAATTACCGAATGAGTCAGCAGTGTTGATGCCGCAAGAATAACTACGTCCTCGACGTTCAACCTTACTGTGCAGATGGCTCAGTGATTTATTGCGTTCCCTCCTCAGCAACTTACCCAGGTTGTGGTGGTGGAGGAGGAGGATAGTAAACTCCAACGCTGCACCTACCAGAGGCAACACCTTCAGCGCCATCTGCGCTGCACTGAGGGGATTTCATGCCAAGTGAAACATCGGACGTAATCCTTGCTGCATAATCCCGACATTGAAAATTGTGTGTTCACCTGCAGAACCCGACTGACACCTAGTCTGAGGTACAAAATCAGACTGGATGACGCAAAGGAGAACATTCCTTCGATCGGGACTTCAACATCAACATTAGCCTATAAAAATTTGACTGATGGAGAAAACCTGTTATTTATGTACCTAAAGTGTACCTAATTCAAAGAGGTTCATCAGGTCTGTTTACTTCCGTACCTGACGGTTTCGGCTACAACTGTTGCCTTCCTTGTGATCGGCACGTGATGTTGCTGTGACGTGTCCAGTCAGCGGATTTAAACAGTTTTTGTCGCCATCTACAGTCCCACCTCTTCAGGACTGTGTCCCAGGTGTGGGAAAGTTGGTAAACCCCCTCGTCCTGGTCTGCTGGGAAAACCTCTGAGGAAGGCAATAGTTATAGCCAAAACCGTCAGGTTCTGAAGTAAACACACAGGTCTGGGTACAAGAATAAAGTTAAGTTAAAGTCCCAACTTCCTTACCTGACGGTTTTGGCTACAACTGTTGCCTTCCTTGTGATCGTCACGTGATGTTGCTGTGAAGTGTCTGGTCAACTAATTTAAACAGTTTTTGGCGCCATCTACAGTCCCACCTCTTCAGGACTGTGTCACAGGTGTGAGAAAGTTGGTACACCCCCTCATCCCAGGGCCTTGTGACAACCTCTGAGGAAGGCAACAGTTGTAGCCGGAAGTAAGCACACAGGTCTGGGTTTATGAATAAAGATAAGTTAAAGTCCCAACAATAGTCACACAAACACACACACACTAGTGTGGTGAAATTAACCTCTGCATTTGACCCATCCCCATGTTCACCCCCTGGGAGGTAAGAGGAGCATTGAGCAGCAGCGGTGGCCGCGCTCGGGAATCATTTCGATGTTTTAACCGCCAATTCCAACACTTGATGCAGGGAGGCAATGGATCCCATTTTTATAGTCTTTGGTATGATTCGGCTGGGGTTTGAACTCACGACCTTCCCGTCTCAGGGCAGACACTCTAACCACAAGGCCACTGAGCAGGTTACCCGTTAACAAATTGCAGTGTAGCTAATTGGCGTGTGAAAACACCTTACATTGGCCCCTATGAGAAGTTTAAGGAGCGAAGGGATTGACATTCCCGAACATCAACATCTCAAGTCTGAAAGCAGTCCCTGCATGCCATGGTTAACCGCATGCCTCATGTTTGCCGAATGAGCAGGATGTGGATACAAGAAAGCACAATCCCACCAAATTTATGACAGCCGGCTCATTAACCTTCCAGTTTCAGGGCGGACATTGTAACCACAAAGCCACTGAGCAGGTTACCTGTTAACAAATTGCAGTGTACCTAATTGGCGTGTGAAGACACCTTACATTGGCCCCTATGAGAAGTTTAAGGAGCGAAGGGATTGACATTCCTGAACATGAACATCACACACGAGATGTGATGAAATTACTCTGTGTTTGACCCACCTTTTTCAACCCCCCCTGGTGAGGGGAGCAGTGAGCAGCAGCGGTGGCCGCGCTCGGGAATCATTTTGGTGATTTAATACCCAATTCCAACCCTTGATGCTGAGTGCAAAGCAGGGAGGTAATGGGTCCCATTTTTATAGTCGGCCGGGGTTTGAACTCACGACCTACCGATCTCAGGGTGGACACTCTATAACCACACGGCCACTGAGCAGGTTGGGGATTGCTTGTGTAGAACTCAGAGCGTTCTATCTCTACGAAAGCATCTGTGAAGGAGGCTTACTCCAGTGTTGCAACTTGTTTGCACATATGTCTCGGACTGCAACAGGGTGTTCCCATAGTGTGAGGGTCTGCGAAAAGCAACCAGACGTCATTTACTGTATGCGTGGGTGTTTCAGGACGAAATGAGAACGTGTGCTACGAGAGATTAAAAAGCCAGCGATGACTGATGCAGAGGCCTGCAGCCAAGAGGGGATGTGGGGGTTGAGGGGGTTCTTCTCGGGTAGGCGCTTCGATGATTAGATGAGGAGGGTTGAAAAAAAAGTACACACACTGCAGCTTTTGTCTTTGGACTAATACGAAGTACAGCACTTGCAAGCCATGCAGGTTTTGTCCAATTTGTGTTCCGTCTAAATGTTGCTGTGTGTGACTGTGAGGTATCTGAAAAGACAAGAGTGGTTCGCGTTTCCTCAGAGTGTCACGGAGAAAGTATGAAATGTGGCGGGATGTGCGAGCAATGATGCGGATGAGCAGACGTGGAGAAAAGGTGATGTGAGATGACATGAACGCCAACATTAAAACGACAATGTGACATGGCGTGAGAAACATGACATTGAAGCGGCGGCTTGTCACGAGACCGGTAATGATGTCAGGTGAAATGCCAGAGAATGTGAGATGTGACAAAGTTGATATGGAAGCGACGACGCCGTAGGAAATGATGTTGTAAAACCAAGCATGTCAAACGGTTAAAGCAGTGGTTGTCAAATGGGGGTACGCGTACACCTGGGGGTACTTGAAGGTATGCCAAAGGGGTTTGTGAGATTTTTTTAAAATATTCTAAAAATAGCAACAATTCAAAAATACTTTATTTATTGAATAATACTTTTAACAAAATATGAATTTAAGTTCATAAACTGTGAAAAGAAATGCAACAATGAAATATTCAGTGTTGACAGCTAGATTTTTTTGTGGACATGTTCCATAAATATTGATGTTAAAGATGTATTTTTTTGTGAAGAAATGTTTAGAATTAAGTTCATGAATCCAGATGGATCTCTATTACAATCCCCAAAGAGGGCACTTTAAGTTGAGGATTACTTCTATGTGTAGAAATATTTATTTACAATTGAATCGTTTGTTTATTTTTCAACAAGTTTTTAGTTTTTTTATCTTTCCCCCGAAATAGTTCAAGAAAGACCACTACAAATGAGCAATATTTTGCACAATTTAATAAATCAGAAACTGATGACATAGTGCTGTATTTAATCCTTTATGTCTTTTTTTCAACCAAAAATGCTTTGCTCTGATTAGGGGGTGCTTTAATTAAAATAATGTTCACAGCGGGTACATCACTGAAAAAAGGTTGAGAAACCATTGGGTTAAAGTATTTAATCGTGATTTATCACAGTTTGTTCATGGTTAACTCGAGATTAGTCACGATTAAGGACAGATAGATTTTTCATCCTTTATTAGATGTACCCTAGACAGATCATTTTCAAGTTTTTATTACCATGACTGGACAACTATTTTTCTTTCGTGAAATGTTGTTTAAACAGCTCCATACAAAATAGACATAAGCAGGCTTTTAAGGACAATGACAAATTACCTGCACTGCGATGGTGTCCTCCTGGATATTGTAATTTGTAGGACTACACAATTTGTATTCCCTCCGTAGAAGAACTTGCATTCAGAGAAGAGCAAGACCCTGTTTAGATTCCAGCTTCGCACAGTTATAACACTAAATGTAGATTTTTACGTTCAGGGTTTGATTGTCAAATGTTCAGTAATGTAATCTGCGACATTTCTATGAATAGATGTTTTTTGATATTGTGTACATTACATGTTGTAAAAGATAATGGTCTTCATATAAACTATATTGCCAAATGTATTTGGCCACCTGCCTTGTATGAACTTCAAGTGCCATCCCAATCCTAACCCAAAGGGTTCAATATGATGTGGGTCCACTTTTTACAGCTATTACAGCTTCAACTCTTCAGGAAAGGCTGTCCACAAGGTTTTGGGGTGTGTTTATAGGAATTTTCGATAATTTTTCCAAAAGCGTATTGGTGAGGTCACACACTGTTGGTCGAGAAAGCCTGGCACTCAGTCTCCGTTCTAATTAATCCCAAAGGTGTTTTATCGGGTTCAGGTCAGGACTCTGTGCAGACCAGTCAAGTTCATCCAAACCAGACATCATTCATGTCTTTATGGACCTTGCTTTGTGCACTAGTGCAGTCATGTTGGAAGAGAAAGGGGCTCAATCCAAACTGTTCCCACAAAGTTGGGAGTATGGGATCATCCAAAATGTTTTAGTATCCTGGAGCATTCACAGTTCCTTTCACTGGAACTAAGGGGCAAAGCCAAACTCCCGAAAAACAACCCCAAACCATGACATGATTAACGTGGATTTCGGCTAAAACAAGTTGAAAAACTTATTTGGGTGCTACCATTTAGTAGTCAATTGTACGGAATATGTACTGTATCGTGCAATCTACCAATAAAAGTTTCAATCATCCATCCATCCATCTTCTTTTGCTTATCCGAGGTCGGGTCGAGGGGGCAGCAGCCTAAGCAAGGAAGTCTAGACTTTCCTCTCCCCAGCCACTTACTCCAGCTCTTCCTGGGGGATCCCGAGGTGTTCCCAGGCCAGCCGGGAGACATAGTCCTCCCAACGTGTCCTGGGTCTTCCCCGTGGCTTCCTACCAGTTGGACGGGCCCTAAACACCTCCCTAGGGAGGCGTTCGGGTGGCATCCTGACCAGATTCTCGAAACACCTCATCTGGCTCCTTTCGATGTTTCAATCAATCAAACTATAATTCCTCCTCCACCAAATTTTACACTCGGCACAATGCAGTCCAAAATGTACCCTTCTCCTGGCAACCTCCAAACTCAAACTTGTCCATCAGATTGCCAGATGGAAAAGCATGATTCATCACTCCAGAGAAAGCGTCTCCACTTCTAGAGTCCAGTGGCGACGTGCCACTTGATGTATGGCTTAGATGCATGAAACCCCATTCCATGAAGCTCTCTGTGTACTGTACGTGGGCAGATTGGAAGGTCTCATGAAGTTTGGAGCTCTGTAGCAACGGACTGTGCAGAAAGTTGGTGACCTTTTTGCTATATGCGCTTCAGTATCCGCTGACCCCTCTCTGTCAGTTTACGTGGCCTAGCACTTGGTGACCTACTTGCTGGTGTTCCCAAATTCTTCAATTTTCTTATAATAAAGCCAACAGTTGACTTTGGATTATTTAGGAGCAAAACCCAAAATGCGTCTACTTGGTCACATTTGGACAACACATAAAACAATGCCCAAAACAATTATTTTAGTTGTTTACCTTGTCAGCCCAAATCTAAACTGACATGACATAAAATTGATGTGAACGTACTTTTCGCAGCAATTTTCTAGGAGTCTGTTGAGTCTCTGTTTCGTAACCAACAACACAGGTTATCATATCATATCATATATGTGAGAATAATTTCGCCACACCTAGTGTGTGTGTGACAATCACTGGTACTTTAACTTAATTTTTAAAGTTTAGTTCAGTTTCAGTTTGTCGAACATACATACGATACAGTGTAATTTATCACATATTTCCAGTTATTTAATTACAGCACGTCTGAAAATGGGTAGGAAGAAGCAGAGCTTATTCAATTTGACCTCTTTTCATACAATAGCAATTTTATCGTATTTCTTTGTTCTCTGTGACAGAGCAGTGAACAAATAATTAATAGATAAATAATTTACCATAGTAAGTTAACACATCTAAAATACTTAAATAATCTTTGTCTCAAAAAAAAAAGGGAAAAAAAAAAGGGTTGAAGATCCATCCATCCATTTTCTACCGCTTATTCCCTTTCGGGGTCGCGGGGGGCGCTGGCGCCTATCTCAGCTACAATCGGGCGGAAGGCAGGGTACACCCTGGACAAGTCGCCACCTCGATGTTCATCATAATTCTTGTTCTGTGTACTTTGTGAACTCTTGTGGTGGGAACAGTCTCTTAAAGTGAATCATATTGGTGCTTTGTTTGATATCTTTGCTTCATCCATTCCATAATTTAATGTCACATACTGATATACTAAAGGTTTTAAGTGTAGTACGAGCATACACATGTTTTAAATTAGATTTTCCTCTAAGGTTAAATTTTTCCTCTTTTGTTGTTGTACAAACACGTTTCCATATGAGTTGGGAAATTGTGTTAGATGTAAATATAAATGGAATACAATGATTTGCAAATCCTTTTCAACCCATATTCAATTAAATGCCCTACAAAGACAAGATATTTGATGTTCAAACTCATAAACTCTATTTTAGTTTTTTTGCAAATAATAATTAACTTAGAATTTCATGGCTGCAACACGTGCCAAAGTAGTTGGGAACAGGGGTGGAGCTAGAGGGCAGGCTGGGGTAGCACTGGACCCCCCTGAAATCTGATTGGACCCCCCAGGTCCCACCCCAGATGATTGACATATCGCGGCACCGCACGTCTTGTCGGAAGGAGCCAGTTGCATTTTTAAATCAGTGAAGCCTATTGACTGCTAAGCCCCTCCCGTACAGTAGTTGGCGCTGTGTACCACAAAGCGTTGTGTTCATTAGGGGAGAAGAAGAATCGCCACTGAAGAAGAGGAAGATTTAAACTGGAGTCGCTTATCGTTGCTGGAGACCTCAGAGCCGGAGATCAACGAAGTTACAAAGAAAAAGAAGGATAACCTTCTCGTCATAAAGTAAGTTTTACGGTGGTGTCCTAATGAGTCACTGTTTAAAATAACTTTTGTAGATAGAAGTTTTTTTTTTTCTACAAGCAGAGAGCCACGGCATCAAGCAAACGTTAATGTTACATGTCATGGCGTCTTGCTTCCAACAGCCGCTAACGTCTCGTTTAATTCATTTGGGTCGCTATTTATATTTACGTGTTTCTCCAATGATTCTAGAGCAGTGGTTCTCAAATGGGGGTACTTGAAGGTATGCAAGGGGTACGTGAGATTTTTTGAAAATATTCTAAAAATAGCAACAATTCAAAAATCCTTTATAAATGTATTTATTGAATAATACTTCAACAAAATATGAATGTAAGTTCCTAAACTGTGAAAAGAAATGCAACAATGTGTTGACAGTTACATTTTTTGTGGACATGTTACATAAATATTGATGTTAAGGATTTCTTTTTTTGTGTGAAAAAATGTTTAGAACTAAGTTCATGAATCCAGATGGATCTCTATTACAATCCCCAAAGAGGGCACTTTAAGTTGATGATTACTTCTATGTGTAGAAATATGTATTTATAATTGAACACTTGTTTATATTTCAACAAGTTTTTAGTTATTTTTATATCTTTTTTTTTTCCAAAGAGTTCAAGAAAGACCACTACAAATGAGCAATATTTTGCACTCTTATACAATTTAATAAATCAGAAACTGATGACATAGTGCTGTATTTTACTTCTGTATCTATTTTTTTTTTTTAACCAAAAATGCTTTGCTCTGATTAGGTGGTACTTGAATTAAAAAAATGTTCACAGGGGGTACATCACTAAAAAAAGGTTGAGAACCACTGTTCTAGAGGAATGAACCTAGCGGAGAATCAGCCAGCCAGCGAGCTGTTTCATGCTCTGTTGTAACGTAACGTTCACATGGTAGTTAGCCTGCTGTCAACTAACTGAAAAGTCTGAATATTAAACTTCGGTCTACAGTGGTTTTTTTGCCCAGACATGTTTTAGGCTTGAAGTGGAGATTTAATAACACTGTGTGATTGTAAGTGATGCCTGGAGTAACGTTAACAAGACTGGCTTATTTTTTCATAGGGTCAGTTGAGAATGAAAAGGCAGGGGGAGAAGATTTATGACCTCTTTTTAAAAAGAAGCAAGTCAGGGTCAGGAAAAGATGAGGCAGACAAACAGCCAGGATTCAGGTCTGCCAGCAGTCCTGGCTGCTCCCATCCTGGGACGAGTCAGGAGGAGAGAGAATGTGATGCACACAGCCCATCATCACCAGGTCAGAGCATAGAAGCAGTCACATGCTCACTTAAGTAATTTTAAGTTACAGGGTTCCTACGCTAGTATGGAAAGTTTGGAATTTCTACATTTCCAGGTCTGTAGTAATATGGAAGATGGAAACAATTGTATGGAAATATATTTATACTTATCTGGGTTATTTTAAGATTAGTGGGTTAATTATTTTGCATACACTACCTATCAACAATCTTCTGGAGATAATTTGGTGACTTAATGGCATACAAATTCAATAATGATAACAAATGATTTCCATGATGAATTGCATAATTTATTCACATGATATACTCACCTCAAATGTCACAAATTATTGGATTCTTTTTTTAGATTATTTTTTTTACTGAGAAGTTTGGGGATTAGGGTCTGGAAATTTCAAATGTGTAGGAACCCCTAAGTTTATTTTTAGATATTTTGAAGTATAGGTTACTGATGTGTGTTGTTTTTTTGATGGTGGTTGTATGTTAATTTTGCTTACACTAATATTTTAATTTTTATACAATGTAGTTCCATTAGACAGAAGGAAAAGATGGCAGCTCCCTTCCTGGGACTAGTCGGGAGAGAGAACTCACAACACAGCACAGCCCATCTTCACCAGGTCAGAGCATGGACAGAAACAGTCACATGCTCAGTTCAGTAATTAAGTTGCCAAGCTGTGTTTTACATTTTCTGCATTGTTAATAAACTGCAAATTATATATACATACATCTCATCTCCTGTGTGCTTTTAGTATGTACATTTCAACATTTGCCACTCCGATAGCAATTGATAAGTCAAGAAAAAAATTGTTATAGTCTGTGGACCCCCTGAAATAGCCTTGGCCACCCCCTGGCCACCCCAAGGATTAAAGTCTAGCTCCGCCACTGGTTGGGAAAGAGCATGTTCACTACTGTGTTAAATCACCTTTTCTTTTAACAACACTCAATAAACGTTTGGGAACTGAGGAAACTAATTGTTGAAGCTTTGAAAGTGGAATTATTTCCCATTCTTGTTTTATGTAGAGCTTCAGTCGTTCAACAGTCGTATTTTCGCTTCATAATGTGGCACACATTTTCAATGGGAGACAGGTCTGGACTACAGGTGGGCCAGGAAAATACCTGCACTCTTTTTTTAGAAAGCCACGCTGTTGTAACACGTGCTGAATGTGTCTTGGCATTGTTTTGCTGAAATAAGCAAGGGCGTCCATGAAAAAGACGGCGCTTAGATGGCAGCATATGTTGTTCCAAAACCTGTATGTACCTTTCAACATTAATGGTGCCTTCATAGATGTGTAAGTTACCCATGCCTTGGGCACTAATGCACCCCCATACCATCACAGATGCTGGCTTTTGAACTTTGCGTCTAACAGTCTGGATGGTTCGCTTCCCCTTTGGTCCGGATGACACGGTGTTGAATATTTCCAAAAACAAATTGAAATGTGGACTTGTCAGACCACAGAAGACTTTTCCACTTTGCATCAGTCCATCTTAGATGATCTCGGGCCCAGAGAAGCCGGCGGCGTTTCTGGATGTTGTTGATAAATGGCTTTCGCTTTGCATAGTAAAGCTTTAACTTGCACTTACAGATGTAGCGACAAACTGTATTTAGTGACAGTGGTTTTCTGAAGTGTTCCTGAGCCCATGTGGTGATATCCTTGAGAGATTGATATCGGTTCTTGATACAGTGCCGTCTGAGGGATTGAAGGTTGCGGTCATTCAATGTTGGTTTCCAGCCATGCCGCTTATGTGTAGTGATTTCTCCAGATTCTCTGAACCTTTTGATGATATGAACCGCAGATGTTGAAATCCCTAAATTTTCTTGCCATTGTACTTTGAGAAACGTTGTTCTTAAACTGTTTGACTATTTGCTCACGCAGTTTTGGACAAAGGGGTGTACCTCGCCCCATCCTTTCTTGTGAAAGACTGAGCATTTTTTGGGAAGCTGGTTTTATATCCAATCATGGCACCCATCTGTTCCCAATTAGCCTGCATACCTGTGGGATGTTCCCAGTAAGTGTTTGAGTATTCCTCAACTTTATCAGTATTTATTGCCACCTTTCCCAACTTCTTTGTCACGTGTTGCTAGCATCAAATTCTAAAGTTAATGATTATTTGCAAAAAAATATATTTTTTTTATCAGTTTGAACATCAAATATGTTGTCTTTGTAGCATATTCAACTGAATATGGGTTGAAAATTATTTGAAAATCATTGTATTTCGTTTATATTTACATCTAACACAATTTCCCAACTCATATGGAAGGGGGATTTGTACATTCTTGGGTAGCAGGTTATAGTTTGCTTTATACATCATTTTAGGTGTTTGCAAATGCACCAAATCGATGAATTTCAATAATTGTGATTGAATAAATAAAGGGTTTGCATGTTCTCTATATCCAACACTATGTAGTATCGTAATTAATCTTTTTTTAAAACACCGTTAGTGAATGTAGTGTACATTGGTACTTATTTCCCTTATATTTCTACACAATAACTCAAATATGGTAACACTAGCGAGCAATAGCTAGCATGAGAAAGTTAACATGAGAATATCAAGATGACATAAGCAAGTTCATGTGAAATTGATGATGAGAGTGAAGTGCGATGACATGAATAACAGCAGGTGAAGGTAAGTTTTCCCAGAGTCTGCAGTGTGATGATGATCATGAGAAATGGCATGTGAAAGTAAGATAATTTTCTGTTTTGTAACAGACAATAAAGATGATCGTATCATTCAAAGTTATGTGACAGGAGAAATATGATATGACATATGTGAGAGATGATGTTGAAGATGAGGAGCATATGTGAAAAAGATGACTTGAGGAAGTTAATGTGAGATTGATGTGACAGTAAAGTGTGAGCAAGAGGATGTGAAAGTGCTGTGAGGTGGGATATTATATGAGAGAGATTATGTTGAAGATGAGAAATATTGTTACAAAGACAACGTGACATGATGTGAGGAAAGTTAACTTGGAATTGATGAGGCAGTGAATTCTGTTAGGGACTGCCTTGAAAACGAAATGCTGCATCTCATGGTGCTATCCCAAGTACATTGAGTCGGATTGAAATGTGATGACATGAGAAACAGCATGTGAAAGTCTGTGTCTAGAACATGAAGTTCTGTCTTGTAACAGACCATAAAAGTTATCATATCATGCAAAGGTATGTGAGATGAGAAGTGCGATGATGTGCCATGACATGTGAGAGATGGCCTTGAAGATGAAGTACATGTGATAAAGATGACGACATGAGGAAGCGAAGTGTGATGACATGAGAAACAGCATGTGGAAGTAAGTGTCTAGAACAGGGGTGCCCATTACGTCGATCGCGATCGACTGGTTGATCTCGGAGGGTGTGTCAGTCGATCTCAAGCCAGGCATTAAAAAATATACATAAAAATGAGCAATCATCAATCATACCAAGACTTCACTTTCGTCAGTTGTTTGACATTCTCGGCACCCGAGGATCTTGTGAGATGACGCTGGCTGCTGCAAGCTCATATTTAAGAAAAAAAAATCACTAACAGGGCGGACGCAGAGAAACACATTTTATTTCTAGAGACTCCGTACCTACTGTCAAAACTCTAAAGACCGACTGCACAGTTCCTGTCTTCACCATAAAAGACCTGTTTCATCCTGCCTGTGCTAACAAAATAAGAGTCTCAGAAAGCTAGCGTGCACAAGCTAGCAAGCTACGGAGTTTGATGCCAATGTATTTCTCCCCCGCCCTCAGCGACCGCTCCCTCTCCTCTCTTGCCCACCCGCACTCTCACTGACGTCACTCACCTGCTGCCAGACATTAAAGGGCCACACACATATGCTACTCTCATAACATCCATCCATTTTCTACCGCTTATTCCCTTTTGGGGTCGCGGGGGGCGCTGGTGCCTATCTCAGCTACAATCGGGCGGAAGGCATGGTACACCCTGGACAAGTCGCCACCTCATCGCAGGGCCAACACAGATAGACAGACAACATTCACACTCACATTCACACACTAGGGCCAATTTAGTGTTGCCAATCAACCTATCCCCAGGTGCATGTTTTTGGAAGTGGGAGGAAGCCGGAGTACCCGGAGGGAACCCACGCATTCACGGGGAGAACATGCAAACTCCACACAGAAAGATCCCGAGCCTGGATTTGAACCCAGGACTGCAGGACCTTCGTATTGTGAGGCAGACGCACTAACCCCTCTGCCACCGTGAAGCCTACTCTCATAACAAAGTGTTTAAAAACGAGTATGCAAGTTGGACAAATGAGATGCCAAATCCAACCACTTTCATGTGGTATTGGACAGAAAGGAGGACTTTTTTTTTTCCTCCATTTGAAAATGCGGACGTTATCAGCACCACTGTCTGATTCCAATCAATGCAAGTCATCAGAATCAAATACACAAACTTATATTCTTGTCTTCATGAAAGAAAGGAATCTATGTGTGTTAAACATGCTTGTATTATCATTAAACACCATTAACTTGTTAACAAAAATGTCTCTTTCATAAATAAATAAATATAAATTATAACTAGGAATGAGGTAGATCTCCTCGACTTGGTCAATTGAAAAGTAGCTCACCTGCAGAAAAAGTGTGAGCGCCCCTGTTATAGAACATGACGTTCTGTCTTGTAACAGACCATAAAGGTCATCATATCATGGAAAGGTATGTGAGATGAGAAGTGCGATGATGTGCCTTGACATGTGAGAGATGGTTTTGAAGATGAAATACATGTGATTAAAGATGACGACATGAGGAAGTGAAGTATGATGACATGAGAAACAGCATGTGGAAGTAGGTGTCTAGAACATGAAGTTCTGTTTTTGTAACAGACCATAAAGGTTATCATGTCATATACGGAGTTGTGTGAGATGAAAAGTGTGATGATGTGCCATGACATCTGAGAGATGGTCTTGAAGATGAAGAACATGTGGTAAAGATGACGACATGAAGTGAAGTGTGATGACATAAGAAACAGCATGTGAAAGTAGGTGTCTACAACATGAAGTTCTGTCTTGTAACAGACCATAAAGGTTACATCATGCAAAGGAATGTGAGATGAGAAGTGTGATGATGTGCCATGACATGTGAGAGATGGTCTTGAATATGAAGTACATGTGGTAAATATGATAACATGAAGAAGTGAAGTGTGATGACATGAGAAACAGCATGTGAAAATAGGTGTCTAGCACATGAAGTTCTGTGTTGTAACAGACAAAAAAGGTTATATCATACAAAGGTATGTGAGATGAGAAGTGTGATGATGTGCCATGACATATGAGATGGTCTTGAAGATGATGTACATGTGATAAAGATGACGACATGAGGAAGTGTAGTGTGATGACATGAGAAACAGCATGTGAAAGTAGGTGTGTAGAACATGAAGTTCTGTTTTTGTAACAGACCATAAAGGTTATCATGTCATATACGGAGTTGTGTGAGATGAGAATTGTGATGATGTGCCATGAAATGTGAGAGATGGGCTTGAAGATGAAGAACATGTGGGAAAGATGACGACATGAAGTGAAGTGTGATGACATGAGAAACAGCATGTGAAAGTAGGTGTCTACAACATGAACTTCTGTCTTGTAACAGACCATAAAGGTTATGTCATTGTTAGAATAATTATGTATATATTATCATCATAACTTTATGCTCAAGGGCCATTGCTATAAAGTATTGTCAATTTGTGCTGAAGTGGTATTTCTGTATTTGTACAGCGCTAGCAATCCAGGAGATTGCTGGCCTCTTTTGTTCATTGTTTTGTCCAGACTCGGCCTGCTGACTACCAAAGCCAAACATTGGGTTCCGGGACCAGACAGAGCAGAGACTGGGCGATAGCACCAAGTGTCAACATATTTGCATTTTTGTATACCGGTAATCATATATTGTGTCTAAGCGGAGTTGTCTAGTCTACCCCCTTCAATTAGTGACAGTGATGTAATAGGGACTTTCCTAATAAATAGAGGAGGCACGCGGGCTTTTTTTTTTAGAACGTAGTTTGGATCTGTAACTAGAGTACAGCCAAAGCACGTGTCTCCTCATGAGCTCTATTTAACTCTGTCTCTGCATGATTCCTTGCTTCTTGTCTGATTAATAGATGTCATCAGTGTTTAAACCTGACAATCATGCAAAAATGTGAGATGAGAAGTGTGATGATGTGCCATGACATGTGAGAAATGGTCTTGAAGATGAAGTACATGTGGTAAAGATGACGACATGAGGAAGTGAAGTGTGATGACATGAGAAACATGTGAAGGCGGCGAGACATGACGTGAAATGACCGGAAAGAATGAGGGTAAATTGATGAGGCCTTAGGAAAGGTGATGCCAATGTAAGGTGACACCGCATGAGAAACAATATGACCATGACGGCATGACATAGGCCTGTCTCATGATCTGTAAAAGATGACATAAGATGATGAGGTGGCGACTTGTCCAGGATGTACCCCGCCTTCCGCCCGATTGTAGCTGAGATAGGCTCCAGCACCCCCCCGTGACCTCAAATGAATAAGCGGTAGAAAATAGATGGAATGATGGGCATGAGAAAGAAATGATATAATGAGAGACACAAAAAATATAATTTATCTGCTTGTATTTGATATTTGTGATTAGTTGTTTACATGACAAACGACACGTTGAAGTCTTGAGGTTGCTGACGTGTTTGCTCCTAGATCGCCATGGGCCATTTTTGTTTTGTTTGGTGGAATCACGGCTGCTCTGTGAGATAAATCATTGGACTGAAAATGGCATAGAGGGAATTTGCTCTTATTAAACTCCCCTACTGAGCTAGTGTGTGTGTGTGGTTTATGTTTAATATCAATAAACACGCTGCACTGTAAATGCTAGCCAAAGACCAAATAGTAGCTTAAGTCCTGCTCTCTGTCTTTCCTGCAAAGAACAGAGCAAATACTGATAGCAAGTACAACAAATATTACAATAAATGGAAAAAAAAAAACAGACACAAAAAAAGAAATATTAGTAGACGCTCCAAGCAAATGCACTGCACAGCCGATTGAATCCTTCATCCTAATTAAAAACATTTTTCCTCTCATGTGAGTTTAACTTTTACACCCCGTTCTTATTACATTCTGATTGTGCTGCACTTCTTTTAATCATCTTAATTGTTTGTGTTTATTGTGGCAGTTTATTTTTATATGGGTTCACATTCATTACATTATATTTTGTGCTGGTGTTGCGCGTGTTCACGTAAAGTTCATTAAATTGCTTTTGTGCATGAAATGAGCTGTGAAAAGCAAGTGGTTGGTGTATTAATTATGTTGTTGTTGTTATGAATGTTATTACTTTGTCCCTACACCAACCCCGGGGGCATGATTGGCTCACTTCTCACCTCGAGATCAATGCGCTGGCTGATAGCGAGTCGCCCTACAGGCGTGTCCTCGCTTTTCTGCCGTATACTCCGTCTCCTGTCAAGCCACACCTCCGGAGCAGCGGATCAAGATCATCCATTTGCCTGCAGAAAAATATATATATATTTTTTTCATCCGTTTTAAGTAGAAGCGATACCCACATCAATCACAAAATAGTCCGACATGTTTGGGCGTGTTGGCTCATTGTAGGCCAACATGGTGGTGAACAACCCTCATTGTAAACACTAACCATGTGACGGTGGGTTATGTTGTGTCAAACGGGTCAATTTCATCAGTGCTAAGCCAGCCGGCCACCTAATGGACTGCACAGATGGAACACCATTACACAAGGATTCGTGTGAGTGTGTGTGTAAGAGAAATTACTGCTTCAAGCCTACTTTTAGATGTTGCATTTTATCTACAACAACCCTTAGTACCCTCCATCAAAGCAATGCTATTAAAAGTTTTTAATGTTCATGGTGTGAGTGCAGAGAAAGATGCTTCATAGTTGACCCTCCTGCAGGGTAATGGAACCTCTATTAGCTGCAGCAATACACAGAGTTGTGGTCAGGGCTCTAGCCAAGCTATTGTCTGTGGCAAAGCACAGCGGAGTGAAGAGAATGCGATCACAAAAAGAACGTGTTAATGATGCAAGCATGAGAGAGAAAAAAAGGGGCCATTTACTTAAGAGAAAGTTTTGATGTAAAAAAGAGATGCACGGAATAACGGGAGGGGTGACGATGAGACATTTGGATTGATTTGAGAGAGGTGATGTTGGCCATAAGAAATGTGAGGAAGATTACAATTAAAAATAAACATTAAAATGGCATTTTAAGGATGTTTAAAATGTCAGATATGAGAAATGTTTATTTATCCATACATCCCTTTTCCTCTGCTTATCTGAGGTCGGGTCGCAGGGGCAGCAGCCTAAGCAGAGAAGCCCAGACTTTCCTCTCCCCAGCCACTTTGTCCAGCTCCTCCATGGGTATGCCGAGGCCTCGGGAGACATAGTCTCCCCAACGTGTCCTGAGTCTTCCCCCGTGGCCTCCTGCAGGTTCGACGTCCCCTAAACACCTCCCTAGGGAGGCGTTCGGATGGCATCCTGACCAGATGCCCGGACTACCTCATTTGGCTCCTCTCGATGTAGAGGAGGAGCGGTTTTGCTCTGCGCTCCTCCCTATCTCTAAGGGAGAGACTCACTACCTGGTGGAGGAAACTCATTTCGGCCGCTTGTCCTATTGGTCATGACGCAAAGCTCATGACCATAGGTGAGGATGGGAACGTAGAACGAAGGGGAAAATTGAGAACTCTGCCTTCAGGCTCAGCTCCTTCTCCACCACAACTGATCGATACAGCGTCCGCATTACTGAAGACGTCGCACCGATCCGCCTGACGATCTCACGATTTACTCTTCCCTCAATCATGAACAAAACTCCGAGGTACTTGAACTCCTCGACATGGAACAAGATTTTTTCCCCAACCCGTAGATGGCACTCCACCCTTTTCAGGGCAAGAACCATGGACTTGGACTTGGAGGTGCTGATTCTCATCCCGGTCGCTTCACATTCTGCTGTGAACCGATCCATTGAGAGCTGATGATCCTGGCCAGATGAAGCCATCAGGACCACATCATCTGCAAAAAGCAGAGACCTAATCCTGCAGCCACCAAACCGGATCCCCTCAACGCCTTGACTGCGCCGAGAAATTCAGTCTAGAAAAGTTATGAACAGAATCGGTGACAAACGGCAGCCTTGGCGGAGTCCAACCCTCACTGGAAGCCGCTCCGACTTACTACTGGCAATGCGGTCCAAGCTCTGACACTGATTATACAGGGAGCGGACTACCACAATCAGACAGTACGATACCCCATACTCTCTGAGCACTCCCCACAGGACTTCTTGGGGGACACAAAGTCCACAAAGCACATTCAAACCATTTCAATACTAGACATTTGATACATGAGGGGATCATGCCTTGAGAAAGATGGCGGGGAAATGCTGAGGAGGCATGAGAAAGATGTGTTCATGTGACACTGAATGTAAGAAACGTGGTATGAAAGTGATGTGACATTAGAGACGCTTGGCTGTTGTGATCGGCGATGGCATCAGCCAGGTACGATGTGACAGGGCATGAGAAGATGTTGGGGGGGGGTGTTAAGAAAATGGTTGACAATTTAAAGTATGAGGTGACATGAGAAATGATTGACAATAATATTATACGATAAATGATGATGGCAGAGTGATCATTCTGAGGAAATTTAAAGTGAAATCAAATATGAGAACATATGAAATCATGCTTTGAGAAAAATTATGTGAAAGTGATTGAGGTCGCATGAGAAATAGGATGTCTTATTGTGAAACATGACATGAAAGTGAAGGGAGGAGGTGACCTGAAATATGGTGGGCTTTTGATCTCAGATGGCATGAGAGAAAGACAATGTGACTTGAAATGACATGAAAAAAACATTACAATATTTTGAAAAACAAATGGGAAAATGATTGTGAATTTTAAGTGACAGGTGACATGAGAAAACAGGAATGATATGGTGCTTTGAGAAAAATGGTTTAAAAGCGATATATAATTACAATTTTAAATTCAAAGTGATGTCTAATGAAATATGAGATCATGCCAGCAGAAAGAGTTTGAAAGTTATTCTTTGAGGTGACATGAGATCAGGGTCACGGGGGCTGCAGGAGCCTAACAGGACAAGCGGTAGAAATGGATGGATGGATGGATGGACATGAGAAAGATGACGTGGGTTTTGACGTAAAACTGAAAATGTAACAAAGGTTATATTGAAGGACAACATGACACGTGGAATATAGTGTGCTTGTAATGTGAGATGACATGAGAAAGAGATTGTGACACATCAAGCAAAAAAATTAGAAAGCAATGTAATGTAACACAATGTGAATAAAGTATTTTTTGGACAATTTCATGCAATGTCAGATGAGATGAGAAAACAGAAAGGAAATCATGCCATTAGAAAGATGTGAAAGTGATTATCTCATTATCCCATTATCTCATAATGTGAGATGGTGGTAAGTGATGAAAGAGATCACTATTTGGTGACAAGACATGAGAGGAATCGGATTTGAAACTGAAGGTGTGAGAGGACATGAGGAAAATGTGTGATGATATGAGAGACAATGTAAAAAAAAATGTGGCAATTTAAAGAGTCAGATGACATGAGGAAACAGTAACAGTGCAATGAGAACGATGGTGAAAAAGTGATTATGCTGTGGCAATTTCAAATGTCAAATGATATGAGAAAAACATGACATGCCAACAGAAATATAGCATGCAAGTGATTACTTTCCATGACATGAGAAAGTTGACGTGAGATACACAGTATGCAAGCATAAGCAATAATGTGAGGTGACATGAACAATGGTGTGGTTTTGATGTGAGATGACAACGAAACAGATGATGTGACATGACATGAGTAAATGTTCAGAGAAAATAATGTGTGGAAATAATTGACAGTTCAAAGTCTCAGATGGCATGAGAAAAAATGAGGACAATATATTGTGCTATGAAAACATAGTGTCAAAGTGATTATGCGGCAGCAATTTAAAGTGATGTCATATGATATGAGATAAATATGGGATCATGTCAGAAGTCAGTGCAAAAGTGATGGAGGTGGCATGAGGAATATCATGTGCATTGGTAATGTGAAGGTCGGTGCGAGGTGACACAAAAGATGGTGTGCTTGTCGTGTAAGATGACATCAGACAGAGATGAGGTGACATGACAAAAGGAAAAATATGAGAAAATGTCATGAGACATTGGCCGAGAGTGGAGTCTGCTGTCTTGGTTGCTTTGTTGGGTCTGCTCCTGTCTCTGGCCATGCTCCCTCTACCCCAGCGGACGATGGCGTGGAACACCGCAGAGGCCACCACAGTGGATATGTTTCTTTTACTTTTTATTCATAGCTGTATGTAGAAGTGTCTGGATGTATCTTCTGCTTTAATGTCTTTAATGTCCTCTGTGTTCTTTGATGTTTGATGTTTCGTATTGTACCATATGTCCCGGCAAGAAATCTGCGTTCAAAGGACTCCGGCTTATTAGTGATTCCCAAAGCCCAAAAAAAGTCTGCGGGCTATAGAGCGTTTTCATTTCGGGCTCCACTACTCTGGAATGCCCTCCCGGTAACAGTTCGAGATGCCACCTCAGTAGAAGCATTTAAGTCTCACCTTAAAACTCATTTGTATACTCTAGCCTTTAAATAGACTCCCTTTTTAGACCAGTTGATCTGCCGTTTCTTTTCTTTTTCTCCTATGTCCCACCCTCCCTTGTGGAGGGGGTCCGGTCCGATCCGGTGGCCATGTACTGCTCGCCTGTGTATCGGCTGGGGACATCTCTGCGCTGCTGATCCGCCTCCGCTTGGGATGTTTTCCTGCTGGCTCCGCTGTGAACGGGACTCTCGCTGCTGTGTTGGATCCGCTTTGGACTGGACTCTTGCGACTGTGTTGGATCCATTATGGATTGAACTTTCACAGTATCATGTTAGACCCGCTTGACATCCATTGCTTTCCTCCTCTCCAAGGTTCTCATAGTCATCATTGTCACCGACGTCCCACTGGGTTTGAGTTTTCCTTGCGCTTATGTGGGCCTACCGAGGATGTCGTAGTGGTTTGTGCAGCCCTTTGAGACACTAGTGATTTAGGGCTATATAAGTAAACATTGATTGATTCCCTCTTACACACATGTAAGAAGGATGTGTAATATGGCTATGAGTTGTTGTTTTGTTTTTTTTCCCCTTGGCCTCAGTCTGCACCCCCTCTCCGGGGCCAAGGCTAAGACCCCCCTTGTTTACCTGTATCTCATCTTTTTTGTAAGGGGCGCTGGAAGCCGGCAGACCCGTCAGCGATCCTGTTCTGTCTCCCTGTAATGTTTGTTTGATCTTGAATGGGATTGTGCTGAAAATAGTAATTTTCCTGATGGAATAAATAAAGTACTATCTAATCTAATAAAGTGGTGATATTCATTTGACGTGATCAACTTGTGAGGACAAGCGTCATGGGAAATAGATGAATTGATGTCAGATATGAGAAATATATGGAAAGGATATCACGCCATGAGAAATATATGAAAGTGATTTGAGATGCCATGAGAACGACGATGTGAGATGTTGAGTTGTAGGTGAGAGATGACACTGTGAAAGATAACGAGATGACATGACGAAAATGTGATATGAGGGACGATGTGAAAAAAACTATGAGCCAATCTAAACTGTTAGATGACATGAGGAAACAGTAACATATAGTGCAATGAGAACGATGGTGTAAAAGTTATTATGCTGTGGCAATTTAAAATGTCAAATGATATGATAAAAACATGACTTGCCAACAGAAAGATAGCATGCAAGTGATTAATTTCCATGACATGAGACAATTGACGTGAGATACAGTATATGCAAGCATGAGCAATAATGTGAGGTGACATGAATGACGGTGTGGTTTTGATGTGAGATGACAACGAAAAAGAAATGATGCGACATAATATGAGAAAATGTTAAGAGAAAGGGTTTTAAAATGATTGACAATTCAAAGTCTCAGATGGCATGAGAAAACAATGACTATATGGTGTTATGAAAAACATGGTGTCAAGGTGATTATGCTGCAGCAATTTAAAGCAATGTCAGATGATATGAGATAAATATGAGCTATCGTCAGTAGTGAGTGCAAAAGTGATGGAGGTGAAATGAGATATGTGAAGGCCGATGCGAGGTGACACAAAAGATGGTGTGCTTGTCACGTAAGATGACAGTAGAAAGAGATGAGGAGACATGACAAAAGGAAAAAAGATGAGAAAATGTCATGAGACATAAGGTGGTGATAGTCATTTGACGTGATCGACTTGTGAGGACAAGCATCATGGGAAATAGATGAATTAATATCTGATACGATAAATATATGGAACGGATATCATGCCATGAGAAATATATGAAAGTGATTTGAGGTGCCATGAGAACGACGATGTGAGATGTTGGGTTGTGCGTGAGAGACATCTGACGTGAAACTGGGGGTGTGCAAGAACATGAGAAAAATGGATGTGAAAGGAGTGACCGCAGAAGAAGAATGTGACCTTGCATGAAGAAGATGCATTGGCGTAAATGCCATAGGGGCTCCAGGTGAATACGTGTCATTCAGTTTGGTCACACCGCGTTTAAGTCTGACATTAAGTAGACTGTAAAAAAAAAATCCTATTTTTATGGTTAATGTACTCTGTCTACTGTAATTTTTCTATTTTTTTTAAATAAGTTATAAAACTGTAGAATTGAAGACATTATCTGTAAATAAACAAACGGCCTGTTATTTTAAGTAATATGCCAGTAATGACAAACTATGTATATTTCTATTTTTTTTTTTGCAGAAAAATACCAAATTAATAATACATATCATTTTTTGTTTTCTTAAATTACTTTCAAATTCATGTAAAATTATAATCATATAATTAACTTTCATTTAATATGTAGTTTGTTATATAAAAGTCTATGTCCATACTAACAGTCAAACAGTTTTCTATGTAATTTTAAGGAAAATCTTATTTTTTTAATATTTATGTGTATTTTTATATTCAAGTTGATATTATATTCAAGTTATATAAAGGTTTATGCTCATACTAACAATTTAACATTTTTCTCTGTAATATGACACACGTTGGTGACTGCAAGACATACTTGATCACAAGCCAACAGCCATACAGGTCACACTGACGGTGGCCGTACAAACAAATTTAACACTGTTACAAATATGCACCTCATTGTGAACCCACATCAAACAAGAATGACAAACACATTTTGGGAGAACATCTTGACCGTAACACAAAATAAACACAAAAGAACAAATACCCAGAATGCCATGCAGCGCTACTCTTCCGGGCTACACACCCGCAACCACCAAACCCCGCCCACCTCAACCGACGCACGGAGGGGGGCAGTGATGTGGGGTGGTGGGTTTCAGCATCCAGTGGCCCCCAGGTAAATTGAGTTAGAAACCCCTGATCTTAACAATACAGAAAAAATCTGTAGAACAATGGTATTTTTCTGTGGAACTGCCAGCATTGTCACTTCATTAAAGTTGGTTGATCGTAATAATTTGGAAAAACTCTGTAGAATAAAGATATTTTTCTGCAGAACTGTTTGCATCGTCACTTTATTAAAAATGTTTGATATTAATAATTTAGTAGAAATCTGTAAAATTACGATATTTTTCGGCAAAGTGTTTCATGAAAATTTCTGTAAATATGTTTTTGATCATTATTTGGTTTACAATGTTTTACTCTAATCTTATGGTTTTTGTTTGGCTGCTAGTAGATGACGTTTTTTTTACAGAATTTTTTTTAACAGTGTACTCGTGTGACGTTAAATGAAGTTTTGAAACGCTAGCAGCTTCCCTGTGAGCTACTCAGTGGCCTCGTGGTTAGTGTCCGCCCTGATATCGGCAGGTTGTGAGTTCAAACCGGGGCCAAGTCATACCAAAGACTATAAAAATGGGACCCATTACCTCCCTGCTTGGCACTCAGCATCAAGGGTTGGAATTGGGGGGGTTAAATCACCAAAAATGATTCCCGGGCGTAGCCGCCGCTGCCGCTCGTTGCTCCTCTCACCTCCAAGGAGGGTAATCATGGGCGATGGGTCAAATGCAGAGGGTAATTTTGCCACACCTAGTGTGTGTGAGACATTCCATTGGTACTTTAACTTCAACAACCTGCAGCGTGAGCCACACACTCATGCTTCTTGTGTGCGCACTCTGCTTTGGTCCGGATGTCAAAAAATTCCATTAAAAGTGTTGCTGATGTGTCAAGCCAGACAATAACTGGCATCTTGGGTTCCGTGAAATAAAAGGCAATCTGGTGGTAAACAAAAAAAAAAAAAGGTAGAAATTGAAGTTTCACATTGATTCATGTTCGCTTGACCACTCTGGCTTTTATCTACGCAGTACGTTTGCTCACGGGTCTTTGTTGACGTGCCCGATGCTTAAGAAAATAATTTCCCCCAAAATTCACCGCAAAATATACACAGGTTTCTAACAATGAGATGAGCCTCTCTGTTATTGCCATGGTTACCTTGCATCGCCTAAATTGGACCATCCAGGACACTTACTTGATTTGGTTAGAAGTACATTGAGATTTATCACATACATTTACTTTCTTTTTTCCCCCATTCTGCACACGTATCTTTGTATATTCCACTGCAGTAAGAAGAACCCCCTCATTTATTCCTTTCATTTGTTTATTTGTATTACAATGTGTAACACCCCCCCCCCCCCCGCCCCCCAACATATAAATATTAAATAAAAGCAGATCCACCCAAGCCGAAGCTGCACTGAAGATTGCATATTAACATTTGTAATAGAGATGGGATTTATGTCTCTCTTAAGGGATCTTGAAGAGCCGTTTTTTTATACTTCTCTTTTCAGTAATGTCAAGTTACTCATTTTTATGAAGGAGGTAGTCACTGGTAGCAGTTATTTATATATCTGAATAGTTTACAATGTCACCTATTTATATTCTATTAGTGGGAAATATTCTATAGTATCATAATTTAACTGTCGAGATTCAGTAACCTTACACCTAAGTTTTGACAATGACATCAATATTTAGAATTTTCTCTCACCTAAAAAGTATGCAGGCCCTAATGCTAATCAACTTTAACAGAAATGAGAATTTTAATATAACATAAATAATACATTTAGAATATTCTCTGAATACAAAATAGGCATAAAAAGGAAAACAACAAATGTCCAAATCATATAAATCTGAACGCAAAATTGTACTACCTTACCAAGTGTTTGTTCACATATATTATGCTATTTAAAAAATACATAAACAAAATGAACCAGAAAACTACATAAAATGTTGTTTAATTTTATTCTTGGTCATTTTTGTTTTTTAGTCTGTGTTACCCCACTCCAATCAAGGGGCGGGCATATGAAGGTAGCGTGGGCAATTTGCACCTAATAACCACTCAATCGGCTCTCAACTCAAAAAAAAGAAAAGACAGACATTCAATTAAAGTCACATCACTATGCATTGGAAATTCTACAAATGTGTCAATGTGAGAAGTGTCATGAAGTCAGGATGTTGTACTGGACCGGGCTTTTGTTGAGTTTGAATACAAAAATGTCATAAATAGCTCTGGAGAAAGTTATGTACTAATTGTACTTTCAAACTCATTGCCCATAACTGATGGGTTCAAATACCCTATATCACCTGTGTTAAACTCAAGGTCCGGGGGCCATATGTGCCCCGCCACTTCATTTTATTTGGCCCTCGAAAACCCGGAAATATGTATCAATGAAGTACTATAACTTTTCTTCCTAAATGTATTATTTCTTTCTATTTTTGGAAAAAATGTATGATCAAAAATTCAAACCTTTTTTTAAATAAAAATAAACACTAATAATTTGTGGGTTCTTCCGAGGATGTTGTAGTCGTAATGATTTGTGCAGTCCTTTGAGACATTTGTGATTTGGGGCTATATAAATAAACATTGATTGATTGATTGAATAATTTCAAAGCAAGTTATCCATCAAATTGTGCAATGTAAATGTAGCAATAGATTTCATGGTAAAATTGTGAAATGCACTGTGGTTTTTACAGCATGTTTCTCATAATGAAAAAAAACTGTACTTTTTTTTTTATTGTAACACTGCGGTGCCATTTTGGCATTTACAGTAATACACCGGAAAATCTACAGTTGATTTGCGGTAAAAATAAACCAAAAAAACCTGGCAGCTCAGGTGCCAAAATTATACAATTTTTTTAAAATGTACATTAAAACATTTTTTTTTACAGTATAATTCTGGCAACTAAGCAGCCTTTTTTTTAACCATAAAAACATCAGTACTGTTTTTCCATTTCCAGTAATATACACTTCATTTTGAGGTGAAATTACTGAAACTTACCGTATTTTTTTTTTCATTTAAATAAAAAAAAATCTACTCATAAAATGCATGAAAAAATTGTGTAATAATAGTATTCACTGTTAGAAACGGCCCTCTGGGGCCAAATATAACTGTGATGTGGCTCTCAGTGAAAACCACTTTGACACCTCTGCCCTATATTGAAGTTAGAAACACAGCCGACACGAGTTTTTAAAGACCGGAGATGCACAAAAAATAATATAATCTTATAATTGTTATGGATTATTATGATTTGTATTATCCAGTCATGATGATCCTATGTGAGCTAATCTCTTTCAACTCTGAAGTAAAGGACCATATTTAGGTGAATAATGACAGGTTAAAATGGTAAATGGTCTGTATTTATATAGCACTTTACTATACCTGCACAATTTAAAACACACACACACACACAAATGGAGGAAGGTGCCATGCAAGGCGCTAACCACGATCCATCAGGAGCAAGGTGGCTGAAGTGTTTTTCCCGAGCACACAACGGCCGTGACTACGATGGCGGAAGCTGGATTTGAATCAGGAACCGTCTAGTTGCTGGCATGGCCGCTCTACCGTCTGAGCCCCACCACCCATGGCTTTACCGTGAAATGATAATCATAGTCTGGCCATTTTGAATTGAGTTTGTTGGCATTTTTTGTAAAAAAATAAATACAAATGAAATGTCCATCTAGATATGTTAGTCACATTTTTAAAAAGTCAAAAACCAAATTAAAGTTTTTTAGATGTGCTGCGGCTTCACGGTGGCAGAGGGGTTAGTGCATTTGCCTCACAATACGAAGGTCCTGCAGTCCTGGGTTCAAATCCAGGCTCGGGATCTTTCTGTGTGGAGTTTGCATGTTCTCCCCGTGAATGCGTGGGTTCCCTCCGGGTACTCCGGCTTCCTCCCACTTCCAAAGACATGCACCTGGGGATAGGTTGATTGGCAACACTAAATTGGCCCTAGTGTGTGAATGTGAGTGTGAATGTTGTCTGTCTATCTGTGTTGGCCCTGCGATGAGGTGGCGACTTGTCCAGGGTGTACCCCGCTTTCCGCCCGATTGTAGCTGAGATAGGCGCCAGCGCCCCCCGCGACTCCGAAAGGGAATAAGCGGTAGAAAATGGATGGATGGATGGATAGATGTGCTGCAATAAGATGGTTTCAACAAACTACAAAACCCAAAACCAGTGAAGTTGGCATGTTGTGTAATTCGTAAATCAAAAAAGAATACAATGATTTGCAAATCCTTTTCAACATATATTCAATTGAATAGACTGTAAAGACAAATTATTTATTGTTCGAACTGAGAAACATATATTTTTTTTGCAAATAATCATTAACTTAGAATTTAATGGCAGCGACAGATTACAAAAATGTTGGCACAGGGGAATTTTTACCCCTGTGTTACATGGCCTTTTTTTCAACAACACCCAGTAACCTGCTCAGTGGCCTTTTGGTTAGTGTCCGCCCTGAGATCGGTAGGTTGTGAGTTCAAACCCCGGCTGAGTCATATCAAAGACTATTAAAACCTCCCTGCTTGGCACTCGGCATCAAGGGTTGGAATAGGAGGTAAATCACCAAAATGTTTCCCGGGCGTGGCCACCGCTGCTGCTCCCCTGTGGGAATGGGTCAAAGGCAGAGGATAATTTCACCGCACTTTAACTTTTTAAACCTTTGGGAACTTTTCTGGTGGAATTATTTCCCATTCTTGCTTGATGTACAGCTTAAGTTGTTCAACAGTCCAGGTTCTCCGTTGTGGTATTTTAGGTTTCGTATTGCGCCACACATTTTCAATGGGATACAGGTCTGGACTACAGACAGGCCAGTCTAGTACCCACACACTTTTACTATGAAGCCACGTTGTTGTAACATGTATCTTGGCATTGTCTTGCTGAAATAAGCATGGGCGTCCATGATACCGTTGCTTGGATGACAACATATGTTGTTCCAAAACCTGTATGTACCTTTCAGCATTAATGGTGCCTTCACAGATGTGTAAGTTACCCATGCCTTGGCCTCTAATACACCTCCATACCATCAAAGATGCTGGCTTTTGAACTTTGTCTTGTTGGGGACAGAATTTGGTGCTCCGATACTGCCTGGCTACCGTGAACATAGCCATTTGCAACCCGCCTTGAACTTAACCATGCCACTATTGGAGTGAGCAGAGGTTTGCAATGTGATGATGTGGCCAAATGACGTGTAAAAATATGAATTTCTTACTGCAGACAGCTGGGAAAATATTTGCAGAGCAGGAAACATTCAAATTTTGTGCATAAAAAAAGGCGAGCACATGATTCATTTTATGTCAATAGGATTAAATGCAAATGACAGCATGCTTATTGCACATTTTAAAGACGGGTTTACACGCTTCTTCCAAAGCGGTGCGAAGCTGGAATGCCTGTTTCATAAAAAAAAACTGCATTATACACTTTAGGTGTCATGCCTGTATATTAGGTTTATGTTTGATCATGTTTATGTTTTGTTTTTAGACTCTTGTTTCCCGTTTTGCACTTCCTGGTTTTGTTTACATAGTCACGCGTTAGTTTCCACCTGGTCTCCAAGTCACGCCCCTGCCCTCAGCCCCACACCTGTTTCTCATCACCAAAGCCACTATTTAAATCATTTGTTTTCTGTTCATCGGCCTGGGAACTTTGTACCTTACTACTTATAATAATAATGATAATAATAATAATAATAATAATGGATAAGATTTATATCGCGCTTTTCTATTGTTAGATAGTCAAAGCGCTCACAGAGAAGTTGGAACCCATCATTCATTCACACCTGGTGGTGGTAAGCTACAATTGTAGCCACAGCTGCCCTGGGGTAGACTGACGGAAGCGTGGCTGCCAGTTTGCGCCTACGGCCCCTCCGACCACCACCAATCCTTCATTCATCATTCATTCACCAGTGTGAGCGGCACCGGGGGCAAGGGTGAAGTGTCCTGCCCAAGGACACAACGGCAGCGCTTTTTTGGATGTAAATAGGTGGGAAGCGAACCTGCAAGCCTTAGGTTTCTGGCACGGCCGCTCTACCCACTACGCCATGCCGCCCCTTACCTACATACCTCCGTATTCCTCAACCCCTTGATGCCAAGCCATGCTATTTCCCTCGTGCTCATGTCAAGTACGTTTTTGGTTTTGTTATATCACAGTTGTTTAGTTTGGTTTTCGTGTATAGTCATGCCATTGTGCTGTTTTTGTTTTGAGTAGTCAAGTTTTCCGCCCTCGAGCACGCCATTTGTTTTCCCTTTTTGTATTATAGTGTATAAATAAATTTACATATGTACCTGAATTTACACCTGGCTCGTCCCAAATATTCTCTGCATCGAAGAAGCAAAACAAATCCAAGTCACAGTCCTGACAGTAGGCTTTTAAACGCATCCATTTATCAGTGAATCTTTTGTGCACTTCATTAAAAAAATAACCTTTTTATACCTTAACGATGAACTTTGAAACCGTCCTTTCAACCTGAGATGAATGAATTGTTCACAAGGCATCCACTAATCCCCCTTCCCAAAAAAACAACGTCTGTGATTGCAGCCGGTGCTCGACGATGTCAAAGCCACAAGAGGATGACGCACAACCTTCACATTATACAACTTTCTGCGTAGCAACAAATCCTTGATTTTGAGTGACAACACTGTGTGTGTGTGGGTGTATCTCCGTTATAAAGGGGCTCTTTAAATGTAAGTATTTATGGCGCTGCGACACAAACAAACAAACAAGCTGCAGGCTTTGTGTCTGGGCCGCGATGCAGAGCATGACGCCCTGAGCCATTAAAATGGATTATAGCTGTCTTTACGTGCTGTTGATGGCACTAGTTAGAACTGCCTACTCCCACTGTGCTCACTCTCTGGCTGCACAACACACACATGCACAGGCGCAGTCATTCACAAAACGGACATTAATGTGACGAAGACATCAAAGCACAGTAAACAAACCACATGACACTGCTTCCTTCTGCGTGGATGTTTCGAGATGAAGTGTGTGGAGCACTAAGGGAGGAGGAGGAGAGTGGGAAAAACAAGAGGGCTGTCAGGGTGCTCTTTGCCCTTGAGTGGGTAGCATCCAACTCCTCCATCCTCCTCCTGTTCATCCATCCATCCATCCATCTCCTAAACGAGAGGATAGAGGACCTTCTCCCTGTTATGTTTATTCATGTCACGTTCCCAGAGGGTCACAAGGCCAAAACACCCGTCAAATATTGAGGCTTATGAGATCCAATCCAAAGTGCTGCAGGCCGATCTGCGGTCACATGACAACCACTTCAGCGATATTGGTACCCGATTTTTATGAAGGTGCAGCGAACGGGCTTGAATTTGACTGAAAGTGCCACAGCTCCCGCAATAGTATATTGGAAATAGGGCTGGGCGAATTGGCCTTTTTTTTATATCTCTTTTTTTAGGACATTACGCGATACACGATATATATCTCAATATTTTGCCTTGGCCTTGAATGAAGACTTGATGCATATAATCACAGAAGTATGATGATTCTATGTCTCTACGTTAAAACATTCTTGTTCATACTGCATTAATATATGCAGAGAAGAAAATCGAAACTATGTCCATTTACCAAAACTGTATTTATTAAACAGTTATAAGGCAGTGGCACAAACATTCATGTCATTTCCAAAACAGAAAGTGCAAGATTGTCAGAGACATTTTAAAACAAGCTAGTGGTGCACTTTTGTGCATGATGTCACTAGGATGATACATCAAAACAACACTAAATTAAAGTGCATTTTTTGTACGGAACGCCAATACAATAGTTTAAAACAAGTAAAGTGCACTTTTATGCATGATGTCACACAAGATATTTCAATAACGGTCAAATAAAAATGAGCTGGATAATAGGAAATCAAATAGTGTTCATCCTTCGCTATGTGGTAGGTTGCTGCGGACATTATCTCCTTTTGTTGTTGACTAGTTTTTTCATACGGTGTTGTTTTGGAAATGTTAACCTCGGCATTTAATGGTGTGGGCGTGTGGCACCAAACGGAGATGTTGAAATGCGGAGTAAGCACTCTTCATTCTCGAGCGGGTGACTTTTCAAATGATGCTACATATTAGCAATAATGCTACTTTTTGTAGCAACACTTTTGCCCCACACTTGACAAATTACCGTTGTCTGTTCGACATATTCCCAAACACTTTTTATTTTTGCAAATAATCATTCACTTTAGAATTTGATGCCAGCAACACGTGACAAAGAAGTTGGGAAAGATGGTAATAAATACTGATAAAGTTGAGGAGTTCCCATCAAACACTTATTTGGAACATCCCACAGGTGTGCAGGCTAATTGGGAACAGGTGGGTGCCATGATCGGGTATAAAAGCAGCTTCCATGAAATGCTCATTCATTCACAAACAAGGATTGGGAAACGGTCACCACTTTGTGAACAAATGCGAGAGCAAATTGTCGAACAGTTTAAGAACAACATTTCTCAACCAGCTATTGCAAGAAATTTAGGAATTTCACCATCTACGGTCCGTTATACCATCAAAAAGTTAAGAGAATCTGGAGAAATCTGGAGAAATCACTGCAATGATATAACAGACTTTCGTTCCCTTTGGCGGTACTGCATCAAAAAGCGACATAAGTGTGTAAAGGATATCATCACATGGGCTCAGGAACACTTCAAAAAACCACTGTCAGCAACTACAGTTGGTTGCTACATCTGTAAGTGCAAGTTAAAACTACTATGCAAAGCCAAAGCCATTTATCAATGACACACAGAAACGCCCCCGGCTTCGCTCGGCCGGAGCTCAGGGAAGATGGACTGATACAAAGTGAAAAAGTGTTCTGTGGTCTGACGAGTCCACATTTCAGATTATATTTGGAAACTGTGTATGTGGTATCCTCCGTAACAAAGAGGAAAATAACCATCCGGATTGTTATAGGCACAAAGTTCAAAAGCCAGCATCTGTGATGGTATGGGGGTGTATTAGTGCCCAAGGCATGGGTAACTTACACATCCGTGAAGGCACCATTAATGCTGAAAGGTCCATACAGGTTTTGGAGCAACATATGTTGTCGTCCAAGCAACGTTATCATTCAGGCCCCTGCTTATTTCAGCAAAGCAATACCAAGCCACGTATTACAACAGCATGGCTTCGTAAAAAAAGAGTGCGGGTACTTTCCTGGCCTGCCTGCAGTTTAGACCTGCCTCCCATGGAAAATGTGTGGCGCATTATGCAGTGTAAAATACGACAACAAGACCCCGGACTGTTGAACAACTTAAGCTGTCCATCAAGCAAGAATGGTAAAGATTATCACTTTCAAAAGCTTCAACAAATAGTTTTCTCAGATCCTAAACATATATTGAGTGTTGTTAACAGAAAATGTGATGTAACACAGTGATGAACATGCCCTTTCCCAACTACTTTGGCACGTGTTGCAGCCATGAAATTCTAAGTTAATTATTATTTGCAAAAAAAAAATACAGTTTATGAGTTTGAACATCAAGTATCTTGTCTTTGTAGTGCATTCAATTGAATATGGGTTGAAAAGGAATTGCAAATCATTGTATTCTGTTTATATTTACATCTTAACACAATTTCCCAACTCACATGGAAATGGGGTTTGTACAACATTTACCGCTGGAACTTGGACAAATGTGGTGTCTCCTTTGGACCTCATCGCCGTTCATGTTGCCAAGTCCGCTTATTATAAGCGACCTAACGCTCGTTTTTATAGAGTTTGCAGGTTTCTTTCGTCCATCCATCCATCTTCTTCCTCTTATCCGAGGTCGGGTCACGAGGGCAGCAGCCTAAGCAGGGAAGCCCAGACTTCCCTCTCCCCAGCCATTTCATCCAGCTTTTACCTGGGTATCTTGAGGCATTCCCAGGCCAGCCGGTAGACAGTCTTCCCAACGTGTCCTGGGTCTTCCCTGTGGCCTCCTACTGGTTGGACCTGCCCTAAACACCTCCCTAGGGAGGAGTTCGGGTGGCATCCTAACCAGATGCCCGAACCACCTCATCTGGCTCCTCTTGATGTGGAGGAGCAGCGGCTTTACTTTGAGCTCCTCCCGGATGACAGAGCTTCTCACCCAATCTCTAAGGGAGAGCCTCGCCACCTGGCAGAGGTAACTCATTTCGGCCGCTTGTACCCGTGATCTTGTCCTTTTGGTCATGACCCAAAGCTCATGACCATAGGTGAGGATGGGAACGTAGATCGACCGGTAAATTGAGAGCTTTGCCTTCCGGCTCAGGTCCTTCTTCACCACAATGGATTGATACAACGTCCGCATTACTGAAGACGACGCACCAATCCGCCTGTTGATCTCACGATCCACTCTTCCTTCACTCGTGAACAAGACTCCTAGGTACTTGAACTCCTCCACTTGGGGCGGGGTCTCCTCCCCAACCCGGATATGGCACTCCACCCTTTTCCGGGCGAGAACCATGGACTCGGACTTGGAGGTGCTGATTCTCATTCCGGTCGCTTCACACTCGGCTGCGAACCGATCAAGTGAGAGCTGAAGATCCCGGCTAGATGAAGCCATCAGGAAAAGCAGAGACCTAATCCTGCAGCCACCAAACCGGAACCCCTCAATGCCTTGACTGTGCCTAGAAATTCTGTCCATAAAAGTTATGAACAGAGTGGGTGACAAAGGGCAGCCTTGGCAGAGTCCAACCCTCACTGGAAACGTGTCTGACTTACTGCCGGCAATGCGGTCCAAGTTCTGACACTGATTATACAGGGAGCGGACTACCACAATCAGACAGTCCGATACCCCATACTCTCTGTGCACTCCCCACAGAGATGACCCTTCTTAAAGTTATAAATGACATCCATCTAAACACACACTCTGGCAAAACTTCAGGATTAATGCTATTGAACCTCAGTGCTGCATTTGACACTGTTGACCATTCAATACTTTTGGACAGGTTGGAAAACTGGGTGGGGATCTCAGGCACAGTTTTAAGCTGGTTCAAGTCATATCTACAAGATAGGAACTATTTTGTTTCCATTGGTGACTTTGTTTCCGAACCAACCAACGTAACGTGTGGAGTCCCCTGAGGTTCAATCTTGGGGCCGTGTTTATTTAACATCTATGCTCCCACTAGGACAAATCATGCAAAATAATAACATTGACTATCATTGCTATGCCGATGACACCCAATTCTATGTAGCGCTATCACCAAATAACTATAGCCCCATAGATCTTCTGTGCCATTGCATTGAACAAGTCAAACAATGGATGTGCCAAAATGTCCTACAACTAAATGAAGATAAAACTGAGATAATTGTTTTTGGTGCTAAAAAAGAAAGGTCTAAAGTCATCCAACACCTTCAATCACTGTCTCTGAAAACCTAAAATAAAGCCAGAAATCTTGGGGTTATTTTAGATTCTGATTTACATTTTGACAGTCATATCAAATCAGTAACAAAATCGGCCTACTATCACCTCAAAAATGTAACAAGACTTAGAGGGCTCATGTCAGCTCAAGACTTAGAAAAACTTGTACATGCCTTTATTACCAGTAGGCTGGACCAGTGGTTCTCAAATGCGGGTACGCATACCCCTAGGGGTACTTGAAGGTATGCCAAGGAGTACGTGAGATTTTTTTAAAAATATTTTAAAAAGAGCAACCATTCAAAAATCCATAAATATTGATGTTAAATATTTCTTTTTTGTGAAGAAATGTTTAAAATTGAGTTCATGAATCCAGATGGATCTTTATTACAATCCGCAAAGAGGGCACTTTAAGTTGATGATTACTTCTATGTGTAGAAATCTTTATTTATAATTGAATCACTTGTTTTTTCAACAAGTTTCTGGTTATTTTTATATATATTTTTTCAAATAGTTCAAGAAAGACCACTTCAAATGAGCAATATTTTGCAATGTTATACAATTTAATAAATCAAAAACTGATGACATAGTGCTGTATTTTACTTCTTTATCTCTTTTTTTCAAATAAAAATGCTTTGCTCTTATTAGGGGGTAGTTGAATTAAAAAAAATGTTCACAGGGGGTACATCACTGGAAAAAGGTTGAGAACCAATGGGCTAGACTATTGTAATGGTCTCCTTGCAGGTCTTCCCCAGAAAACTGCCAGGCATCTACAGCTTCTTCAGAACGCTGCTGCTAGAGTTCTAACAAAGAGCAATACATGTGAGCACATTACACCAATTCTTAAATCCTTACATTGGCTCCCTGTACATCAGAAAATTGATTTCAAAATCCTCCTGCTCACATATAAATCACTACATGGTCTAGGGCCGAAGTCATTCAGTCACTACGCAACAAATAGCTGGAATAAACTTCCTGAAGATGTCAGACTTTCCCCAACTCTGACTACTTTTAAAATTAGACTGAAAACTTTTATGTTCACCTTAGCTTTTTAGCTATTTTTTTAAATCTTTTAACTTTTAACGTCCGCACTGTTTTTATTTTTATTGTCTGCATTTTAATTTTGATTTTATTTTCTTTCATTTCACTTTGTTGTCTGTGAAGCACCTTGAGTCTGCCTTGTGTATGAAAAGTGCTATAAAAATAAAGTTGCCTTACCTACCTCGGCAACCTCAGCCCCAGAAATAGGAGAGCCCACCACAGAGTCCCCAGGCACTGCCTCCTCATAGGAAGATGTGTTGGTGGGATTGAGGTTGCCGAGGTTTCTTTCTTGACATAATCTGAATTACCGTAGTTTTTGTTGCATATGGACCTCTTTGAGGGACGGACTTCTCCAGGTCAGAGTTAAGTATGTCTGCATCCGACCTAGTGAGTCAAGATCCCTTTTGACAATTAAAATAGGAAAATAACAGTTAAAATAGGAAAATAACAGTCAAAGTCTGAAGTATAATTTCCTGTCCTGGTGCACATGTTTTGTCGTGTTTTTCTGTTTGGTCTCTTTATTTTACAACATCTTTATTTTATTTTCCCTGTGATGAGGTGGCGACTTGTCCAGAATGTACCCCGCCCTCCGCCTGATTGTAGCTGAGATAGGCACCAGCGCCCCCCGCAACCCCAAGGTGAATAAGCGGTAGAAAATGGATGGATGGATTTATTTTATTTTCGTCATCCAGCCAACACACCTGTTCCTCATTAATTAGTTCTATTTAGTGCCACGCTGTTGCCTCCTTGAGTGCTGGTTCATTATTTAGTGTACGCCAAAACATTGTGTTCCCTTCTAGTTTCCTGCTATTCCTTTTGCTTTATTTCTTCTGCCTGGTTCTTAATTAAATGAACTTCTGCCTGCACGACACCTGCCTTTCCTGCATCATGGGATCACAACAAAAGCTGACATGCAGTATTACTTGTCCAGTTTGTAGAGTCAAAAGAAATGAACAAACACGTCGGACAGGCCATTCGATAGCTTCTCTATATTTGCTTGGATTATGCCTGCTGAATGGTTGTTGTTTTGGCATAGAAGCTGAATTCTGCTTCAAATTGGTGCAGACTGACGGCACTGTGGATATGCCACTTCGACAAGGACACGTTTTTCACGTTTTTTTATGTTTTTTGTTTTTGTTCAGTGGGCGTCGTCGTTTCCTCTCAGATTCTTAGTTGTAGCAGTTGGAGGGCTGTGTACGTCACTCTTCTTTTTTTATTGTTCCGGGTCACTCGCGGACAAGGACGATACAGAAAAGAAAGACTGCGCCTAGGCAATCTACCAATGTGTCCAAACATTGAATGGGCAATAGAGAAAATAGTTTTCCGCTAGTTTTTGATTAATGTATCAATGAAATAGGATAAAGGACAATATACAACAATCTGTTTTCTGTTTTTTGTTTCCATTATCAAAGCAATATTTAAAATATTTTGTTTTCCAAACAAAAATTGATGGCAGCGACATCACCGAAAGAAAAAAAAAAATATATAGAGCTTGCTAAAGCTGGCATTCTGGTATTTTTCAGAGCTTTTTTTTAAGATGTGTTGAAAAGCCTACTTTTTTATAAATTGGTGCGCATATGCAGGCACAACTACAGTAACTCGATGTAAAGTCCGTGTACCTCCAGTTCATTCCATTTCCATTTCGAGTTTTCCAAAGCAAATCAAAAAACTAATTTTGGGCCATTTTTTAAATTTTTATTTCTGGGGGGGAAAAAAAGTTAGACAACTATTTAATGACACTTTTTTAAAGCTACAATAGGACTCCTGCCGAACAAAGGTGTTACTGTTATGCTAAAAACATGCTAAACGCGAAAGAATAGCTAAAATACTGCTTCCGGTTCAATTTGCATTTGCATTTTGGATAAACATGAATTGGATTTTTGTGTTTATCTGGAAAAATTCAAATCCATAAAAGGAAAACAGCCTAAAATCTAATTTTATGGCAATATTTTAATGAAAGTTAACCCTTTTTGGTTTGTTTTCAAATCTGCTACATATAGTAAAAATTTAAAAACGGACCTAACTTTGTTTTTGGATTTTTGTTTCAGAATTGGAAATAGAATGAATGGAAGGTACATGGACCGCGTGAGCAGAGGTGGCACCATGACAGTAAGGAAGTAGTTTTACCCTTCAGGACCATCATTTCTCTCAAAAATGTAACAAGCAAGTGAGGGAGACACTACTGTACTGTAGTATTTCTCATGTTTGGCACCTAGGTTGCAGTTTGGACCCCCTGTTTCCTATTGAAAATATTTTGTTTAACTTGCGAAGCTCACACTAACAAAAACTGTTTTGCAAATTGCATCAGCCCATTAAGTGATGTCATCAACTTTAAGAGGCACAGTGGACTTTGCTCTAACCTCCCAGGAGGTTTTGGACCATAACAACCCGTGCAGACCTCTCTCATTGCTCTACAACAACTTTACGGTCTAACTAATCAAGCAGGAAATAAATATACAACACCAAAGGGCCCTCGTGTTACTCTCTTCATTTAGAGCAGGGGTCGGCAACCCAACATGTTGAAAGAGCCATATTGGACCAAAAATACAAAAAACTAATCTGCCTGGAGCCGCATTAAGGCAAAACATTAAGTGTTTCAGAAGGTGAGATAACTCCTGGAAATTACTGGCCTAAAACTGCCAAAGGTATAGATGTCTTTGCTCAAGTTAAAGGAAAGAGCACGTTGTCTTCTTCTAATGGATTTATTACAATCTTTGCAAGCTGGGTAACATTTGCTGTGGTCTGGAACAATATGGCACACGATCAGAAATGCATCCATTATTACTCACAGGTAATGTGTCATGAGACATGCATAAATGATAAATGATAAATGGGTTGTACTTGTATAGTGCTTTTCTACCTTCAAGGTACTCAAAGCGCTTTGACACTACTTCTGCATTTACACATTCATACACTGATGGAGGGAGCTGCCATGCAAGGCAAATATAAATTAAAAACACAGAGGGCATAAGTAAAGGAAATTAAACTAACTCAAATATACCTACAAATGAGGCATAATGATGCAATATGTACACACAGCTAGCCTAAATAGCATGTTATAATAGCATGGATTATTAGCACTCCATGCAAGTCAACATCAACAACAAAGCTAGCCTTTGTGCATTCACGCACAGCATAAAACGTTTGGTGGACAAAATGAGACAATGAAGGAGTGGCATAAAACGCGTCTTTCTGTGGCAGCGAAGGAAAAAGTTGTACAAGTAAACCAACTAAGGTGAGTTCAAGGACCGACAAAATTAGTAGGACAAAATGCCTCTGGCCATACACTGTCGTCAGTGAAGCATCAACACAATCATATCACACAGTGGGCTGTCTGTGTCATATTTGTCCTCCTACAGAAACATTTTTAAAACACCAATATAAATGTTCCCCCTTCTTTTTCGATTTTAAAGCACTAGAGCGGTGCTAAAAAGCCGCATGCGGCTCGCTGACCCCCGATATAGAGGTAAACAAAATCAGCTTTCTGAAAGTTTTGCATCGGTTTGTCATTTATGAAAAAAGCACAAATTCTGACATTTAAAAATGTAACTTTCCATCCATTTGGTCAGTCGTTATCTAAAAGAGACGGGGGTCAAGTTGCTCTGTTTGTTGAAATGCGAAGGTGTCTCCTCCCGTCACCGCTTGGAATGTCGGCCGCTTCACTCTAATTGGCAGCCAATACAAGACGGCGCCACTTGAATACTGATAGCATACGTTGCAGTCGTTTGTCAAATTCTTTACCGCCATTGCATTCATCCCGAGTGTTCACTCATTCAGACGCAGACACACACACACATATATATATATATATATATATATATATATATATATATATATATATATATATATATATATATATATATATATATATATATATATATATATATATATATATATATATATATACATACACACACACACACACACACACACACACACTTCAGGAGCAACATAAGCGGCGGGCACGTAATGCACCATGAAATGAAATATGAAGCAGGATTTCAATGCAGGCTTACAAACAGCTGGCGTGCTCTAACTCCAAGATGAAGCTGTTTGCTGCTTGCCTTTGGCATCACAATAACAGCTGTTCCTAATGTTTAGACCACATTATTTATCTGCAATCCCATAAACTTCTATGAAGGCCGATACTGAATGCAACTCTTAAATTGGGCAGTTATTGTTTACAGATACTGTATCACTTCAATTTACGTGCTCAATTGCTTCTGTGGCGGAACTCAAAACACATCTCAACATCACCCATCCATAGACCTTTCACCGCGCTTATCCTCACTGGAGCCTATCCCTGCTGACACCCTAGACTGGACGCCAGCCAGTCGCATGTAAGATATAGACACACACACACACGCAATCACATCTTCTGTACATTCTGACCCATGGACAATTTAAAGTCTACAATTGACCTAACGTGCAAGGAAGTGGAAGTACCGTATTTTCAGGACGTTAGGGCGCACCGGATTATAAGGCGCACTGCTGATGAATGGTGTATTTTCGATCTTTTTCCATATATTAGGCGCACCAGATTATAGGGCGCATTAAAGGAGTCATATATATACTTAAATCAATAACGGAACAGCATCTCCTCATTCGAAAACAACCACACAGGGAATGTGTCCCGTAAAAAAACGTCCGACCGGAACTCTAATAACTAAAGTTCCTTGGGTGAAAAAAGTAAACTCACAACACCGGTATGTTTTACCGCTTTCATGGCGAGTTTACTGACAGATATAAGTAAGAACTTTACACTATTTCATATTAGAAATGGCAACAGCGGTGGATGAATGTCACATAACAACACGATAGAGAAAAAGAATACGATTATCGACTAGGGTGTCAGCGCGGATGTGCACAATTTTTCAGGATTCACGCAGATCCCAAATACATATCAGCAGGTATCAGAAGGTAAGAAAAGTTGATTTTGCATAATATCCTGAAACAAAACGCCAGATATCATATTAACCTTATACACACACACCATAATACTCGTATCTTTAATACGCCGACAATCCATCAAGCTGTGCGGCTTCATAGCTAACCAAAGTCGTACTAAAACATTTTAATAGATTTTTGAACGCCGTGTGTAATGTTCTCTATTTTCAATGGAACATATTACATTTTGGTGGTGTTTACTTGAAGCCCATCATAATGCAGGCTACTCTTATGTTTGACTGCCATCTACTGGTCACACTTATCATTACACCATGTACCAAATAAAATAGCTTTAAATTCTGTAAACTCAACCAAAATTATTCCTTACATTAAGCGCACCGGGTTATAAGGCGTACAGTTGAGTTTTGAGGGGAAAAAAAAGGATTTTAAGTGCACTTTACAGTCGGGAAAATACGGTACTTGGAAAAAACACATGTACGCACGGGTAGAACATGCAAACTTCACACAGACATGCCGAAACATAGATAAGAAATTATCGTCACAAGGGGTAATGAATTGGAATCAATTTGACCGGTTCTTGCCCACCAAAATGCCACAATTTTAACAAGTAACGTGACTTTTGAAAATCAACTTTTAAATGAGAAATATTGAATACGCGTTACAGTAGCGGGAGAGGGGCGGGGGGCATCTCTTCTGTTGTGTTTATGTTGTGTTACAGTGCAGATGTTCTCCCTAAATGTGTTTGTCATTCTTGTTTGGTGTGGGTTCAAAGTGTGGCGCATATTTGTAACAGTGTTAAAATTCTTTATACGGCCAAGCTCAGTGTGACCTGTATGGCTGTTGCTCAAGTATGTCTTCCATTCACGCATGAGTGAGTAAAAGCCGTGTTTATCATTGGACTGGGCCAGCAGGCTGTTTTTATGGAGGAAAAGTGAATGTGACGACAGGTTGTAGAGAACGCACTGAAGGCAGTGCCTTTGAGGCCCGCCCCCAATATTGTTGTCCGGGTGGAAATCGAGAGAAATTCGGGAGTCTCCCGTGAAAATCGGGAGGGTTGACAAGGATGCATATAGAAGGCCTTACTGACAACTCGTGATCTGATTGGCTATTGTAATTGTTTATCAACTGTATGTCCCTGTGCACGGATGCCCGCATTGTTGATTCTGAAAGCCCCGGGCTAACTGAATTCTGATTGGATAAAAACTCTATAACCTAAAAACCATAGCATTGGAAAGAACATAATATGCCATGAGGATAATATGAATATTTTTAGATATTTAGGGTAAGTAAATACAAAAATAATTTTATCTATAATTTTGATCATGATTTCTGGTTGTTAGGCCAGAAGAGAAGGCCTTGCTGGCCCTTACGGCACACCATTTTTGTGTAGTAAGTAGCTATAGCTTGTGTTGAGAATGACAAAGAAAGGTGTGGTTTGGAACTGAGCATTCTTGTTGGTGTGTTAAGGTTGGCAATAAAGTTTAAAAACAGCATATGTCGAGATGCTACGTTACATCCAAGACGCTGCTTACGCAACATCAATATCCAAAGATATGAGAGTTTTTGGTTTGGGTTGAGACATCTTGAAGGTTGTACAGGTAATGTGACAATTTATTCTAAGCAAACTAAGGGATGAGGGGTTAGTCACTATTTTACAAAAATGCAATGTTGGAAAATATATCTTGGAACTGCCTCTTCAAGTTTTGCAGAGACAAGTTCCTTTTTTTCTAACATAATCCAAAGTGTATAAGTGGTGTAGTGAATAATTATTAATTTCATCAATAATGAAAGAGAAACGCCTTTAGTAAAATATACTGATGGATCATTACAAATGACCATCGGGCTCATCTCGGATGGGGATGAGTCCGCCTACAGGAGAGAGGTGCACTGGCTGGCGTCCTGGTGCAGCCTCGACAACCTGGAGCTGAACGCCCAGAAGACACTGGACATGATCATGGACTTCAGGAAAGTCACAGCCCCATCATCCCCCCTCATCCTGATGGACTCTCCCACCCCTGTCTCCATCGTGTGGGCTCCTTCCATTTCCTGGGCACCACCATCACCCAGGACCTCAAGTGGGAGCCGACCATCAGCTCCTCATCAAGAAAGCCCAACAGAGGATGCATTTCCTGCGGCAGCTGAGGAAACTAATGGTGCCGACTGAGATGCTGGTGCAGTTCTACTCAGCCATCATCGAGTCCATCCTCACCTCCTCCATCACCGTGTGGTTCCCAGGCGCCACAGTCCGGGTCAAGCATTGACTGCAGCGCATCGTACGTGCTGCTGAGAAGGTCATTAACTTTAGGCTCCCATCCCTCCAGGACCTGTTCTCCTCCAAGACCAGGAGGTGTGTGGGTCAGATCACAGCTAGACACAAACTATTCTCCCTTTTCCCCCAGGCAGGAGACTACGGTCCATTCAGACCCACACCTCCCGCCACCTGAACAGTTTTTCCCCCTTGGCCATCAGACTAATTAACAATAAAAAGATCTGATAGCTCTGTTCCATCCATCTATCTTCAACTACTTCCTGGAATAGGGATGTGGTGACAACAGCTCTAGCAGAGACCCCCAGACTTCCCTTTCCAAAGCAACATTAGCAACTTCCTCCTGGGGAACTCTGTTCCCAGGCCAGAGAGGGGATGTAATCCCCCCATCTGGTCCTTGGCCTGGTGCGGGGTCTCCTCCCAGTGGGACGTGCAACGAGGACCTCACTAGGGAGACGCTCGTGAGGCATCCGCACGAGATGCCCGAGCCACCTAAGCTGGCTCCTTTCCAAGCCAAGGAGCAGCGGCTCTACTCAGTCTCTCTCGGGTGACTGAACTTCTCACCCTATCGCTAAGTGAGCTGGCAGCTCATTTCAGCCGCTTGTATCTGCGATCTTATTCTTTGTGTCGTGACCCATACTTCATGACAATAGTTGAGAGTAGGAATGTAGATAGCTCGATAGACATAGAGCTTTGCCTTCTGGCTCAGCTCTTGTTTCGTCACAACAGCGCGGCAGAGAGACTGCAATACTGCCCCAGCTGCTCCGATTCTACGGCTGATTTCCTTCTCCATCTTTCCCTCACTCGTGAACAAGACCTTGAGATACTTAAACTCCTCCACCTGGGACAGAGTATCGTTTTCTACCTGGAGTAGAGAACGTAGAGCTCAGTAACTCCGTTTCAGCTCATTTTTATTATCTATTACCTTTCTGTGTTGTGTTTTATGTTGCACGATTGTACCAAGAACAATTCCTAGTTTGTAAACCAGTTCTCAAACAAGGGCAATAAAACTATTGTGATTCTGATTCTGATGAGATGCAATTCGATAATTGCATTAGAGCGTTTTGCATTTCAAGGTTGAGACAAATCGATGAATGTGAGCTGATGTTTTAGTCACTGACATTTTTCTCTCAGCCTGCTTGCTCACCGTCAGCAAGCTGTACAGGACCAGAGAGGCTCAATTTGATTTGGGAAAAGAAGAACATTTTATAAATCAGTTGGTTCCGAGAAGCGCCGCACCGATGTAATACGTTGCAACAGTGAGAGGGATCAATCAATCAATCAATCAATGTTTACTTATATAGCCCTAAATCACTAGTGTCTCAAAGGGCTGCACAAACCACCACGACATCCTCGGTAGGCCCACATAAGGGCAAGGAAAACTCACACCCAGTGGGACATCGGTGACAATAATGACCCAGTGGGACGTCGGTGACAATAATGACTATGAGAACCTTAGAGAGGAGGAAAGCAATGGATGTCGAGCGGGTCTAACATGATACTGTGAAAGTTCAATCCACAATGGATCCAACACAGTCGCGAGAGTCCAGTCCAAAGCGGATCCAACACAGCAGCGAGAGTCCTGTTCACAGCGGAGCCAGCAGGAAACCATCCCAAGCGGAGGCGGATCAGCAGCGCAGAGATGTCCCCAGCCGATACACAGGCAAGCAGTACATGGCCACCGGATCGGACCGGACCCCCTCCACAAGGGAGAGTGGGACATAGAAGAAAAAGAAAAGAAACGGCAGATCAACTGGTCTAAAAAGGGAGTCTATTTAAAGGCTAGAGTATACAAATGAGTTTTAAGGTGAGACTTAAATGCTTCTACTGAGGTGGCATCTCGAACTGTTACCGGGAGGGCATTCCAGAGTACTGGAGCCCGAACAGAAAACGCTCTATAGCCCGCAGACTTTTTTTGGGCTTTGGGAATCACTAACAAGCCGGAGTCCTTTGAACGCAGATTTCTTGCCGGGACATATGGTACAATACAATCGGCAAGATAGGATGGAGCTAGACCGTGTAGTATTTTATACGTAAGTAGTAAAACCTTAAAGTCACATCTTAAGTGCACAGGAAGCCAGTGCAGGTGAGCCAGTACAGGCGTAATGTGATCAAACTTTCTTGTTCTTGTCAAAAGTCTAGCAGCCGCATTTTGTACCAACTGTAATCTTTTAATGCTAGACATGGGGAGACCCGAAAATAATACGTTACAGTAGTCGAGGCGAGACGTAACAAACGCATGGATAATGATCTCAGCGTCTTTAGTGGACAGAATGGAGCGAATTTTAGCGATATTACGGAGATGAAAGAAGGCCGTTTTAGTAACGCTTTTAATGTGTGCCTCAAAGGAGAGAGTTGGGTCGAAGATAATACCCAGATTCTTTACCGTGTCGCCTTGTTTAATTGTTTGGTTGTCAAATGTTAGAGTTGTATTATTAAATAGAGTTCGGTGTCTAGCAGGACCGATAATCAGCATTTCCGTTTTTTTGGCGTTGAGTTGCAAAAAGTTAGCGGACATCCATTGTTTAATTTCATTAAGACACGCCTCCAGCTGACTACAATCCGGCGTGTTGATCAGCTTTAGGGGCATGTAGAGTTGGGTGTCATCAGCATAACAGTGAAAGCTAACACCGTATTTGCGTATGATGTCACCTAGCGGCAGCATGTAGATGCTGAAGAGTGCAGGGCCAAGGACCGAACCCTGGGGAACTCCACACGTTACCTTAACGTAGTCCGAGGTCACATTGTTATGGGAGACACACTGCATCCTATCAGTAAGATAAGAGTTAAACCAAGACAGGGCTAAGTCTGACATACCAATTCGTGTTTTGATACGTTCTAATAAAATATTATGATCGACGGTATCGAAAGCAGCGCTAAGATCGAGGAGCAGCAACATAGATGACGCATCAGAATCCATCGTTAGCAATAGATCATTAGTCATTTTTGCGAGGGCTGTCTCCTGAGGCCCGCCCTGGCAAATGACAATGATTTTTTACTCGTCAAATGCAAACGGGACAAAAGTTGGCCATCAAACAAACTGTTATTTATCTATTCCAACCTTCAACCTCCATTTGTGTAAAAACAGCTGCTGGAGCCAAGAATATGTCAGCGAACGAGGTAAAAACCTGCACCGGGATGCTAGTGGTGACCCCGCGATTACGTTTTCTTTGCACACATGCGTCACCCTTAAGCAATAAAGACGTTTATTGCGAGCGTCCATTAGCGGTGATGAGGATCACGTACATCTCTAGCCCCCATCTCACATTCACAACTATTGGAGCACGGCCGTCACGTGACAAACGGCACACATTTCTGCCGAAGTGACGACAAGGCATGACAGGCTTACTCCCAACTCGTCAAATAGGGATGCAAGCATCCTTGAAATTGAGTCACTTTTTAATCGTGGCTTCAGGTTGGAGCTGGGCGACAAGCGAGCAACTACGAGCAAAATGCTTTGTGTATATGCCAACGAGGGTTGCCAAATCCATAAAAAAAACAAAAAAAACATCTCTTTGGCAGGACTGCTTCACATGTTTTTTTTTTTCCCCTTTATTTCTGTGAAATGAGTTTTATTCTATCCACAAATGTTGAATGGAGACACCTGGACTGTTCTTGGTTGTTGAAGACATTTAAAGAATTAAAGGTGAAACGGGCGATGTGGACGAAAAAGTATATTTCGATATATATCTCGATATGTTTTCCAGTGAAAGTATACATATAAAGATTCATTTTTGAACAATATTCAGTGTAATTGAAGTGAATGACAACTGTACTGCACTTTTATTAACCCACTTAGTCAAGATGGGTATTAACAGCACATAAATCCTTAATCACAATGATTTTGTTGGTTTATTAGGTGTTTTATTGTTTTACAGTGTGCCTGAATACTGGTAATCGTTTGTGGATTTTTTAAAAAAGTTTTTTATATTTTACATGACTTGTGTTTGCTTGCTTCATTCTGTCTTTGGGTACCATTAAAGAAACCTTAAACTTTGAAAATAAACTGTTTAAGTAGTACAGAATTATATAACATCATTAAAATAGAAACATATATTTTCTTTATACGTATAATAAATAAAATAGCTGTACAAATAATACACAATGTATCCAACTCATTCATTCATCCAACCAACTTCTTCTGCTTATCCGAGGTTGGGTTGCGGGGGCAGCAGCCTAAGCAGGGAAGCCCAGACTTCCCTCTCCCCAGCCACTTCGTCCAGCTCCTCCCGGGAGGTCCCGAGGCATTCCCAGGCCAGCCGGGAGAGATAGTCCTCCCAATATGCCAACGAGGGTTGCCAACGTGTCCTGGGTCTTCCCCGTGGCCTCCTGCTGGTCGGACATGCCCGAAACACCTCTGACCAGATGCCCAAGCCCCCTCATCTGGCTCCTCTCGATGCGGCCAGTTCTCTGTATCCAACTCAGATTAAAAAAAATACATTTGCAGGCAGGCACTTTTTAAATTCCCATTCCCGGTTTGATGAGCCGCCCTGTCTTGTCTCTGATTGGCCTGTCCCTAACCAATCGTGACTCATCATAATAAACAACCAACCAATCATGGATCTTCTTGTACTGCAAGCACGTCTTGGAAGGAGGAAGGGGAGGGGTTTAGTAGCCCATGGAGGGGAAGCCAGAGAACACAAGGAACACAATAAATAAGCAGCATTTAGTATATTTAACCTGAAATAAATTATATCGATGTTACGATATTTTCTTAATTCATATTTTGTTTAATAATATATTGATATATCTTCCAAACTCCATATATCGCCCAGCTTTATGATCAATTAACATTACTCTATATTCATTCGTCATTCAATTGACCTTTTCATGATAAATGCCAAGCATGTGGCAAACACACACACACACACACACACACACACACACACACACACACACACACACACACACACGCACACACACACACACACACACACACACACACACACACACACACACACACACACACACACACCGAGCATTCCATGTGTGTAGTAAACAACCAACGTATCATGGATGTTCTTATACGTGCAAGCGCGTCCTGGAAGGGGAGGGGTTTAGTAGCCCATGGAGAGGGAGCAGGGGAGAACAAGTAACACAACAGATAAGCGGTGTTTGGTCATTTTAACGTGAAATAAATGATACCGATGTTACGATTTTTTCTTAATTCATATATTGTTTAAAATATATGTCGATGTATCTTACAAACTGGATATATGACACAGCCCTACATCGCCAAGAAACAAGAAGAGTCTAGTTGCCCCAATTTAACATTCAATGGATTTCATAACCTGCAGACTGACAATCTACACCAGTGGTCCCCAAACTACGGCCTGCGGCCCAGATCCGGCCCGCCAGCGTTCGAGATCTGGCCCGCAGGATGCCCAAGTAAAAACAAATATATATATAATATATATTTATTTTTTTATTTATTTTATTTTATTTTTTTATTTGTCCTTTCTAATCCATTTTTTACCGCTTGTTGCTTGTTACTCTGAGTCTCCTAGCCACATTGTCCAAAAATGCATTTTCCAATTGATGACGTGATATCATAAATATATATATATATATATATATATATATATATATATATATATATATATATATATATATATATATATATATATATATATATATATATATATATATATATATATATAAAAACAGCCCGGATCTTGGTCAAATTATTTTAACCCAATGCGGCCCCCGGGTCAAAAAGTTTGGGGACCCCTGATCTACACCCTCGTTTACACCAACTAAACTGGTGAGATGTTTTACAGTAATGCAAATAGCAGGCCTCCCGGTAATTGATTGCCAACAGGCGAGTTTCCTCGTAACAAACTAGGGGCTGGTGCTCAAGATAAGAGTAAAGTATCTGGGATTTAAAGGCAGACAGGAAGTAAAATGAAACATTAAAGTGCTGGTCAGGAAATAACATTTAAAAAAAATTAAACAATTATTTAAAAAAATGGATAGATGTTGATAGTCTAACTCATACTGACTAGTATACACAAGCTGTGGAGATGATATCAGTAGAAAAAACTGCATTTAGTTTAGATACGAATGATTCATAAATTGGAATAAGAGGACCATTATTTCAATGTGTTAACCAATAAATTAACCTAAATATGACTTATTTTATCTTTGTGGAAAATATTGGACACAATGTGTTGTCAAGCTTACGAGATGTGATGCAAGTGTAAGCCACTGTGACACCATTCATTTTTTTAATGTTTTTATTTTATTTTTTATAAACTGCTATGATGATAATGTCAATGAGGGATTTCTAATCACTGTTATGTTGGAATTGTTATTTATATTGACACTGTTGTTGATACAATACATTTTTGTTTGACTACTTTTGAAATGTTTTGTGCCATGTGTGTGTGTCCTCTCAATTACTCTGTTGAGTGCTATTCTAAATGTTTTTGGGCCGGGTTTGGTTTTGGAATTGGAATTGTATTTTTATGGTATTATTGTGTATTATTTTGTTGGACTGATTAATATATCAATAAATATAAGGAAACACAAAATACAGGAAACCTATAATAGTGTCCAAACTGTCATGTGGTGTTTTGACACTTTGCTCCTTCTTTTAAAGAACAAAAGTCACATTTGAAGTCTGATTGCCAGAAACTAGGCATATAACTAGCTATCAGCTACCACACTGAGGTAGAGTGACAGTCAAGGTCAAAGAAAATAAAAATACCAGACAAGTCAAACGGCAGTGAGTTTGATAGGTTAGACACACTGATACCTACTCAGTAGCCTAGTTGTTAGTGTCCACTCTGAGATCGGTAGGTTGTGAGTTCAAACCCCGGCCGAGTCATACCAAAGATTATAAAAATGGAACCCATTACATCCCTGCTTGGCACTCAGCATCAAGGGTTGCAATTGGGGGTTAAAGCGCCAAAAATGATTCCTGGGTGCGGCACCGCTGCTGCTCACTGCTCCCCTTACCTCCCAGGGGGTGAACAAAGGGATGGGTCAAATACAGAGGACACATTTCACCACACCTAGTGTGTGTGTGACAATCATTGGTACTTTAACTTAACTATTGGCTTAGAGTCTAGCAAACTTGTGAAACTGTTGTCGTTCCATGGAATCTTTTGACACTTAAAGATGACTTTTTAGTCTCACGCTAATGAGAATATGCCAGCCGTCGCTTGAAATTCCGGGCCCCCTGAAGGACATCGTTTTGGGCCCCCGTTCTGTCAAATTTGGCTGCTTCCTTAAAATAAATTAGCAGCAGCTTACTTACGCTGTAATTGTCTACATCAGGGCTGTCCAAACTTTTTTACTGGGGGTCCCGCATTGGGCTAAAAAAATTTGGCCAGTGGCCAAACTGTGGAGAGGGTTTTGCAATTTTCCCGTAATGCCTTGCAAATGATTTAAATGGGTGCAATTTCTATTTTTTTTGTAATGTCCAATATACAGGTTGTGTCATGTGTAACATGTTTGACTTTTTGTGCTGGTTGAACTTTTTTTTTTTCTGCGCCATTACAAGGTTGTGTGGATTGGGTCAAAAAACTAAATGCTGTGCACAAACCTTCAAGACAACACTCTTCAAAATGAGTAACTCATCTCTTCCACAGGATGGTGACAAATTGACAGCTATCAGACTTCCGGATATTTGAATTTAATAGGAAAACACCTGAGGTGGCGACTTGTCCAGGGTGTACACGCTTTTCACCCGATTGTAGCTGAGATAGGTACCAGCGCCCCCCGCGACCCCAAAAGGGAATAAGCGGTAGAAAATGGATGGATGGAAGGAAAACACCTGAGGTGGCGACTTGTCCAGGGTGTACACGCCTTCCACCCGTTTGCAGCTGAGATAGGCACCAGCGCCCCCCGTGATCCCAAAGGGAATAAGCGGTAGAAAATGGATGGATGGATGGAGGAAAACACCTGCCGAGCCTGATTGATATTTGAAATGTGGTCCAAATCGAAATTACCGGACATCCCTAATTTTCATGCTTACTGTTCACAAGATACAATGAAAGAAACATTATTATAAAATCTTTACTTAATTGTATAAGAGCCAACTGACTTTTGTTCGAGCTTTCGATGAGTATTAATGCAATGTGGTTGTTCTTACTCTGTCATTGTCGATATGCTTACTGGTCAAAAGACAAAAGAAAATAAAAATATTTTAAAATCACTACTTACTTGTACGTGAGGCAACTGCTTGTTGTTTGAGGCAACTATTTTAATAATTTGCGTTTGTGAACATTCAAATTAGAGTTGGGTAGGAGACATGGACAAACACCCCTCTCAAACACCCCATTCATTGCCACCTTCATGTTGTTGTTTTTTTTTCAGTGTTTTTGACACTTTGTTTCTTCGCAACTTAAAGCAAAACAATGTGTTTATTTTTTTGCGATTCCCGACTTAACAAATCGGACTTTGGAAACCGGTGTGGACAAACAGCTCATTGGCAATAAAGCTAGCGTTAAGTTAAGTAAAAGTGCCACTGATAGTCTCACATATACTAGGTGGGGTGAAATTACTCTCTGCGTTTGACCCATCCCCTTGTTCCACACCCTGGGAGGTGAGGGGAGCAGTGAGCAGCAGCGATGGCCGCACTTGGGAATCATTTTGGTGATTTAACCCCCCCCAATTCCAACCCTTGATGCTGAGTACCAAGCATGAAGGTAATGGGTCCCATTTTTAAAGTTTTTGGTATGACTCGAGCTCAGAAAAAGTACTTTAAATTGTCTAAATAAAGTTAAATTCTGTACAACACTCTTCCAACACACTTTTGTGAGACTTCTTGAGACTTATATATCATGGGTTGGAATTGGGGGTTAAATCACCATAAATGATTCCCGGGCGCGGCACCGCTGCTGCCCACTGCTCCCCTCACTTCCCAGGGGGTGAACAAGGGAATGGGTCAAATGCAGAGGACACATTTCACCACACCTAGTGTGTGTGTGACAATCATTGGTACTTTAACTTTAACTTTATATTTTATTTTGTGAAAAATACTATGGGACTTAAACATTAATAGGCCTATTCTGGCAATTTTTGGGGTTATTGTTTTCTAGGTTGTGAGGTAAGTGCTTAATGTTGCTGCTGATGAGTGTACAACTTCCGAGGGATGGCAGAATAGATTACCAATGAAAGTCAGGAAGACATTGTGTACAGTAAAAGTCGGCTTTAATATCAGTGATAGATTTTTCCTACATGCACATGACGTCGTTCTGGTGGTTGTGAATGTTCAGGGCAGTTGAAGAAAATTAAAATCAATAAAGATAGACAGAACAATGCCTCGAGGGGCTTGGAGATTGGATCCGGTGCGATGACAGTTCATGGCGAGTGTTATTCCATCAAACGTGCGTGATTGAAGAACTAGCATTGGGTCTGCTTCCATTGTGAGCTGTGGAAATCATTTTCGAGACTATGGTATAGCAGGAAGGTATGATTTCATGCAATACAGCTGTGGACCTCAACCCCATCTGGAGCACTCGGCACCCTCAGGAATTATAAAGCCAGTGTCAGAGCTAGCATTAAAACGGGATTACGTGGAGTCATGTCAGGGTCAGCCGATTGTGTCACCTGTCACAAGGAGGATTTATGACCCTTCTCTAAGAGAGAGCCTGGGACATTTGTCCTATAATTTGTCTGAATTATAGCTCATTGGTGGATGTCTACACTGCAATGACTTCAATTGTAGGGGCCACATGGAGACAAATCTACTCTCGAGTGGTAAAATCACAGCATGATAACTTAAAAATAAAGATAACTTCAGCTTGTTTTCTTTGTTTAAAAATAGAACAAGCACATTCTGAAAATATACAAATCATAATGTTGTTTTTATTTTTTTTTTACACTTACATGTCGCGGTTGATATTATTCTATCTTTGGCGGTTGATATTATTCTATCTCTGAATAAATTGTGATAATGTTCATCAGTCGACTCATTGGTGTTTTCAATCTATCAAAATCAAATTACATTATGTTATTATGATGTCATTTTCCTTGACTGGTGTACTGACGTGGTTCATTTTTTTTTTTACAAATGTAGCATAATCTAGAATTGCTATTTTGACATCTAGTGGCCACATTTGAAACTGCAGTTTCAAAAATTTCGACTCTTTTTTTATACTTTGCAAACTCATTGGATAAAACTTGTTAGCGGGCCGGGCCGTACGTTAAACACCCCTGATTTAGATGATGCCAATGTGTCCTTTCAAATCCCGAGACATTGTAAGAAAGTGGATGATGAAGATGATTACAGTCAGAGATAAGAGAAAAGATCCATAAGAGCTCTGTGACGTTGAAAGAAGGTTATCTGGGGGGGGGAAGAGGAAACGACTAAAAAGGTGAAATGTTAGTTACCTAACAGTGAGCACCTTTATGACACATCTGTCATCGTTTGGCATTCAAGGCCATCTGACGCATCTCTAATGGAAATATGCTTTACTGCCAGTCTGTCGCATGACCTTCACCTGTGCTATTAGTTTGGACACACCTTCTCCATTCAATGTGTTTTCTGTATTTTCATGACTATTTACATTGTAGTTTGTCACTGAAGGCATCAAAACTATGAATGAACACAACTTAACAAAAAATGGTGAAATAACTAAAAACATGTTTTATAGTTTAGTTTCTTCAAAATAGCCACCCTTTGCTCTGATTAAGGATTTTCAGACTCTTGGCATTCTCTCGATGACCTTCAAGCACACCTGTGAAGTGAAAACCATTTCAGGTGACTACATCTTGAAGCTCATGGAGAGAATGGCAAGAGCAGAAACTGGGCCGCATGGAAGTTTCCAACATGACAAGGAGACCAAACGCACTTCCGAGATTAAAAGTGCCTTGCTGAGGAAGCTGAAGGTCAAGATAATGGAGTGTCTCCTACACACCTGAACACAATTGACCACCCGTGGGGCAACTTCAAAAGGAAGGAAGGAAGCTGGAGGAGTTCAAGGTGTCTAACATCCACCAACTCCACCAGTGATGTCAACATGAAAGAGTGGAAGAGGATAAGAACCTGTGCAGCGCTGGTGAATTCCAGCTCCAGAACATGCGTGCTGTGAGTTTGCTGCATGCAGGGCCGTAACTAGGATTTGACAAACACAGAGGTCAAAAGTTGGTGGTCCAAAAAGAGCTGTGAAAGGCTAAAATCATGTGTATCCCAGCACCATATAAATCAGACCTGGGCAAATTATGGTCTGGGGAAAGCATGCGGCCCGTCAAGCTTTTCAATCTGGCTTGCCGGACATTCACAATTTTTTTTATTTTTTATTTTTAAGATGGAAACTAACCACCATTATGATGTGCAGTGATGTTTTCAAATTACCTTAAGTCTTGAACTATACAAAGTATTTCTATGGTTGGAATCTGTGCTTTTGCATGATATACTAGTTACCGTGGTAATCTAATTAGTTACTATGTTCATCTAATTAGTTACTATGGTAATCTAAGTCACAGCAGCTCAGACGAGGCACCAAGCAGTGCGGGTGGGGAGCGTTTCCACGGAGTGTTTCCAGAGCGGCCAGCGTGAAAAGCGGGTGTCAGAAACAAATGTGGAAGGAGATTTTTACCACAAAGTTCTAAAGCTTAGTGACATATCAGACATATCAGATTGTAGGTGTTTTTTCTACCCTTCATGTTTACATTTCGCTGTTTGTTGCATTTTTGTTGCGTTTTGCTTGATTGTAAAATATGTCGATCAATATTCAGTGTTTTATCGCTCATAGTTCATATTGTAAATCCCACATTCTTTATTTTCATGTACATTCTGGGTGTCTTATTCAGTAAAAAAAAAAAAAAATCCATTCCGTTTTTTTAGGCAGGCTATCATAACGTTTTTAGCATTCAATCAGACATTTTTGTGAGGTATTGTATTTGTGTGTCTAAAAATAGATATATTGGCCCCCAGATTTTTTTCTCTAAATTTGGCCCCCTGAGTTGAAATAATTGCCCAGGCCTGATATAAATGATAGTACCTTAAACAACAACATGAATTTCCACACCAACACAAGCTTTCGTTGAGTAGAACTAATGTTGTCCCGATTCCAATATTTTGGTACTGGCACAAAAATTATTTCGATACTTTGTGATGCTTTTTGGTACTTTTCTAAATAAATGGAAACACAAAATTTTTTATTATTGGCTTTATTTTGACAACAAATCTTACGGTACATTAAACAACCCTCAAGTTGCTGGCACGGCCGCTCTACCAACCGAGCAATATAGCTATATAGTTTGTCCTTAAATAAAATAGTGAAAATACTGGACAACTTTTCTTTTATTAGTAAGTAAGCAAACAAAGGCTCCTAATTTAGCTGCTGATATATGCGGTTCTATTCTTTTGTCAAAATTATTAAGGTCAAGTGGTAGAAAATAAATTATTAATCTACTTGATCATTTACTGTTAATATCTGCTTTCTCACTAAAACATGTTCCATTTACACTTCTGTTCAAATGTAATAATCACTTATTTCTCTGTTTGATACTTTACATTAGTTTTGGAGGATACCAGGAATTTGGGTATCAATCAGATACAAAGTAGTTACAGGATCATACATTGGTCGTATTCAAAGTCCGGTACTTTTCAGAGGCGGTGTAGTACCGAAAATGATTCATTAGTATCGCGGTATTATACTGGTACTACTATTATACTAGTTAGAACTATCAGGTGTTATATCATCTGACATATTTGACAATCAGCATGAATGTTTAACAGTCAATTATTTTTTTATAAAATGCCAAAGTTTAGCGTATCAAATCATTTTAACATCATCCATCCATCCATTCATTTACTATCGCTTATTCCCTTTGGGGTCGCGGGGAGCACTGGTGCCTATCTCAGCTACAATCGGGCAGAAGGCGGAATACACCCTGGACAAGTCGCTATGTCATCACAGGGCCAACACAGATAGATAGACAACATTGACACGCACATTCACACACTAGGGCCAATTTAGTGTTGCCAATCAACCTATCCCCAGGTGCATGTCTTTGGAGGTGGGAGGAAGCCGGAGTACCCGGAGGGAACCCACGCAGTCACGGTGAGGACATGCAAACTCCACACAGAAAGATCCCGAGCTGGGGATTGAACCAAGGACTACTCAGGACCTTTGTATTGTGAGGCAGACGCACGAACCCCTCTACCACCGTGAAGCCATTTTAACATCATTAAAACATAAACTTAAAAACCTTACCACAATATCAACTTTACGATACGGATATGAACTTTCACAACACAAGAACACACAACAGCCACCGGAAGCCCAAGAGGGACACTGTCTTCATATTCTAATCAGTGACAGAGCATGGTGTGGCCAGGAATACATCTGGGGTCAAATTTCATATGAAACGCTTTGTCATTCAATAATTTACATTTGACATGTGCTTCTACACGTAAAACAGGGCCCCCAGGCATCATGAAGCCCGACACACAGCGTGTGTTCTGACTCAATCTCTGTGAACAGAACTTGACTGACACAACAACAGTATAATACTGACAACCTTTCACATCATTGTCATTCAGGTGAAAGCAACATTAGTTAAGTTATGTGAGCAGCACATTTTGGATCGGATGGTATTAAGAGTAAAAGTGGACTTCATTGTGTTGCGTTGTTTGCAGCAGGACCAAAAATCGTAAATACAAAGAGGGTGATCGATTTACATGGTGATGTAAACTGCACACAATGTCCTACACAAAGTCAGTCGTATCATTTTTTTTGTAACCTAGAAAGAACATGACCTCTGTGTTCTCAATGATAGGTACATATATATATATATATATATATATATATATATATATATATATATATATATATATATATATATATATATATATATATATATATATATATATATATATATATATATATGTACCTACTGTATCCATCCATTTTCTACCGCTTATTCCCTTTTTGGGCTGGACTGGTAAAATCATGGCCCGATAACTTAAATATAAAGACAACTTCAGATTGTTTTCTTCGTTTAAAAATAAAACGAGCACATTCTGAAAATTTACAAATTATAATGTTGTTGTTTTTTTATTGTTTTTTTTACACTTACATGCTGCGGTCAATGGCATTCTATCTTTATTTGTCGTTATATATACTTTCTGGATAAATTATGTGGTAATGTTCATCAGTTACCTCATTGGTGTTAATTTTCAATCTATCAAGATAAAAAAATATCAAAATCAACTTACAGAATGTTATTTATGTAGTTTGATCATTTTCCTCAACTGGTGCACTAACATCATGTGGTTTATGTTTGTACATATGTAGCATCATCTACAAATATACAAAGAATTGCTATTGTGACATCTAGTGGCCACGTTTAGAGCAGCCGTTTTTTTAATACAGTTTGGGTCATTTTTGTACTTGGCAAACTCTCGCAGCCCAGATAAAACATGTTCGCGGGCAGAACGTTTAACACACCTGTTCTAGCAAGACAATTGGCATGTGGAATAAAAACAGTGAAACCTCGATTCACGAATGCCTCTATTTGCACTGGATCGGTTCGCAGCCGAGTGTGAAGCGACTGGGATGGGAATCAGCACCTCCAAGTCCGAGTCCATGGTTCTGGCTCGGAAAAGGGTGGAGTGGCATCTCCAGGTTGGTGAGGAGACCCTGCCCCAAGTGGAGGAGTTCAAGTACCTAGGAGTCTTGTTCACGAGTGAGGGGAGAGTGGATCATGAAATCAACAGGCGGATCGGTGCGGCGTCTTCAGTAATGCGGACGCTGTATCGATCCGTTGTGGTGAAGAAGGAGCTAAGCCGGAAGGCAAAGCTTTCAATTTACCCGTCAATCATGCATTCCCATCCTCACCTATGGTCATGAACTTTGGGTCATGACCCAGAAGACAAGATCACGGGTACAAGCGGGAGAAATGATTTTCCTCCGCCAGGTGGCAGGGCCCTCCCTTAGAGATAGGGTGAGAAGCTCTGTCATCCGGGAGGAGCTCAAAGTAAAACCGCTGCTCCTCCACATCAAGAGGAGCCAGATGAGGTGGTTCGGGCATTGGGTCAGGATGCCACCCGAACGGCTCCCTAGGGAGGTGTTTCTGGCACGTCCGACCGGTAAGAGACCACGGGGAAGACCCAGAACACGTTGGGAGGACTACATCTCCCGGCTGGCCTGGGAACGCCTCTGGAACCCCCGGGAGGAGCTGGACAAAGTGGCTTGGGAGAGGGAAGTCTGGGCTTCCCTGCTTAGGCTGCTTTCCCACGACCCGACCTCGGATAAGCGGAAGAAGATGGATGGATGGATGGATGAATACATATATATATATATATATATATATATATATATATATATATATATATATATATATATATATATATATGTATATATATATATATATATATATATATATATACATATATATATATATATATATATATATATATATATATATATATATATATATATATATATATATATATATATATATATAAAAACCCTGTTTCCATTTGAGTTGGGAAATTGTGTTGGATGTAAATATAAACAGAATACATTTGCAAATCCTTTTCAACCCATATTCAATGGAATGCACTACAAAGACAAGATATTTGATGTTCAAACTCATAAAAATTATCTTTTTTTTTTACAAATAATCATTAACTTAGAATTTCATGGCTGCAACACGTGCCAAAGTAGTTGGGAAAGGGCATGTTCACCACTGTGTTACATCACCTTTTCTTTTAACAACACTCAATAAACGTTTGGGAACTGAAGAAACTAATTGTTGAAGCTTTGAAAGTGGAATTCTTTCCCATTTTTGTTTTATGTAGAGCTTCAGTCGTTCAACAGTCCGGGGTCTCCGCTGTCGTATTTTATGCTTCATAATGTGCCACACATTTTTGATGGGAGACAGGCCTGGACTGCAGGCGGGCCAGGAAAGTACAAGCACTCTTTTTTTACGGAGCCACGCTGTTGCAACACTTGTCTCGCTGAAATAAGCAGGGGCGTCAATGATAACGTTGCTTGGATGACAACATATGTTGCTCCAAAACCTGTATGGACCTTTCAGCATTAATGGTGCCTTCACAGATGTGTAAGTTACCCATGCCTTGGGCACTAATGCACCCCCATACCATCACAGATGCTGGCTTTTGAACTTTGTGCCTATAACAATCCGAATGTTTATTTTCCTCTTTGTTGTGAAGGACACCACGTCCTCTGTTTCCAAATATAATTTAAAATGTGGACTAGTCAGACCACAGAACACCTTTTCACTTTGCATCAGTCCATCTTAGGTGAGCTTGGGCCCAGCCAAGCCGGCGGATTTTCAGGATATTGTTGATAAATGGGTTTGGCTTTGCATAGTAGAGTTTTAACTTGCACTTACAGATGGAGCGACAAACTGTAGTTACTGACTGTGGTTTTATGAAGTGTTCCTTCATAAATACAATTACTCATCCCTGTCCAAGAAGGTAAAGGCAGTGCTTTGATAACAATGGTGCTCAATTGACACTTCGGGCATGTTCATAGTTCCACAGTGCTGGCAGCACTCATGCAGCACTCAAGCAACGACTGTAGGCAAGGCACAATAATCTTGCTACACACTTGTGTTGCCAGCTATTTAGACAACAACAGATGGGTGTTGATTCATTTTCCCGGGGATGCTAAATCCATACTGCTATACAAGCTGTACACTGAAATGCTTTCATTTTTAGTTCCTGCATAGAGATGATTGGTATAAAGACACGGTGGAGGTCGCCGGCTTTCTTTCAGGGCTAGAAAGTCACAGCTCTGAGAGAGGAAGATGTGTGTGTTTGTGCCTGGGAGGTCCTTCACTGACTCTCACACTTATCGACTTAGGTCTATGTGTGGTTGATACACGCACAAACCTTTAAAAAAAATATTCTCCCTCTGCCCTTCCAGCCAACATCCAACTAAGTAATTAAACCCAGAATTGCGGCAAAACAGCCAGATAATAGATTTAAAGTCTGCATTTAGGAAGAAAAGATATGAATACACCACAGTGTGTGATGTTCTGAATGGAAGTCACATACCAAAGTTCCGGCAAGTCTTGCGGGGATAAGTCTACAGAACATATGTAGTGAGCACATGCGACGGGTATTTGACCTTCACGCTTTAGTGGCAGCAGGGAGAAGGAGATAGGAGGAAGACCTGGAGCATGAGGAAGAGCAGAAAGCTCCTTCGGACCTGAGGCCAATGGAGGCTAATTAACTTGAGAGACATGACCTTTCTCTCATCCTCCCCTAAGAGAAAACATACACTTGTGTGTGTGTGTGTGTTGTGAATCAATATGAAAGTCATCCCAGCCAGATGGAACCCCGTCTCCGGATATCAAGTCTCGCCATTGCGAGAACCGATGAGCGAGTCCTAGGAAGAGCTGCAGGGGTCTGGAGGAGCATGGTGGGGATGTTGTCATACGCAGTACGGTGGGGGATTTTTGCCACCGAGAAGTAGCAGTACATACTTTTTGTCAGGGAACCAATATAACCACTTTTTAGAATGATGCTAAAATTTTTAACAATCAAATCATCTACTTTTCTAAAATTCAAACTGGAGAGTGTGAAGATGCAACCTACAGGAGGGCAGTGCTTCTCAATTATTTTCTGTCATCCCCCCGTGGAGGACAGCATGTATTCCTGCGACCCCTCTGGATTTAAGTACTATTGAAAACTTAATTTATTTGTTTTTAATCTGTACAACACACTGTGCATCTTACATTCTTTTCATAAAATATAAAAATATGATATAATATATCAATGTATATTATATACTATATATATATAATATGTAAATATTACATACCGTATTTTACGGACTATAAGTCCCGGTAACAGTTTGAGATGCTACCTCAGTAGAAGCATTTAAGTCTCACCTTAAAACTCATCTGTATACTCTAGCATTTAAATAGACCTCCTTTTTAGACCAGTTGATCTGCCGCTTCTTTTCTTTCTCCTATGTCCCCCCCTCCCTTGTGGAGGGGGTCCGGTCCGATGACCATGGATGAAGTACTGGCTGTCCAGAGTCGAGACCCAGGATGGACCGCTCGTCGGGACCCAGGATGTACCGCTCGCCTGTATTGATTGGGGACATCTCTACGCTGCTGATCCGCCTCCGCTTGGGATGGTTTCCTGTGGACTGGACTCTCGCTGCTGTCTTGGATCCGCTTGAACTGAACTCTCGCGGCTGTGTTGGAGCCACTATGGATTGAACTTTCACAGCATCATGTTAGACCCGCTCGACATCCATTGCTTTCGGTCCCCTAGAGGGGGGGGGGTTGCCCACATCTGAGGTCCTCTCCAAGGTTTCTCATAGTCAGCATTGTCACTGGCGTCCCACTGGATGTGAATTATCCCTGCCCACTGGGTGTGAGTTTTCCTTGCCCTTTTGTGGGTTCTTCCGAGGATGTTGTAGTCGTAATGATTTGTGCAGTCCTTTGAGACATTTGTGATTTGGGGCTATATAAATAAACATTGATTGATTATTAACACATTACCGTAAAATATCAAATAATATTATTTAGAACATTCACGTAAGAGACTAGACGTATAAGATTTCATGGGATTTAGCAAAAAGGAGTGACAGATTGTTTGGTAAACGTATAGCATGTTTTGTATGTTATAGTTATTTGAATGACTCATACCATAATATCTTACGTTAACATACCAGGCACCTTCTCAGTTGGTTATTTATGCGTCATATGGCGCAGTGGGAGAGTGGCCGTGCGCAACCAGAGGGTCCCTGGTTCAAATCCCACCCAGCACCAACCTCGTCACGTCCGTTGTGTCCTGAGCAAGACACTTCACCCTTGCTCCTGATGGGTGCTGGTTGGCGCCTTGCAAGGCAGCTCCCTCCATCAGTGTGTGAATGTGTGTGTGAATGGGTAAATGTGGAAGTAGTGTCAAAGCGCTTTGAAGGTAGAAAAGCGCTATACAAGTACAACCCATTTTATCATTTATATAACGTACACTTATTCAGCCTGTTGTTCACTATTCTTTATTTATTTTGAATTGCCTTTCAAATGTTTATTCTTGGTGTGAGGTTTTTTCAAATACATTTCCCCCAAAAATGCGACTTTTACTCCAGTGCGACTTATATATGTTTTTTCCTTCTTTATTATGCATTTTCGGCAGATGCGACTTATACTCCGGAGCGACTTAAACTCCAAAAAATACAGTATATGTTATATTTTGTATTGCTACCATGGTACATATTTAGTCTCCTTAATACCTACATTATCCTTTCCATCCTTACCCTTTCCCTCTGAAACTGGGCTACTATGTGGAACAATTTCCCTTGTGAGTAAATAAAGTTGTCATAAGGCGGGGGTTTACGCAGCTTAGTGCGAGGATTGTTTTCCCGGAACGCAACACTGAAGGCGTGGGGGTAGGATTAGATTTATTAAACATAAATAAACCAACTACAAAAATATAGGCAAAGAACAAAAAAGGCAAGCGTGCCTAAAACACGAGAAGCTAGGACTTAGCATAGGCTATGGCATGAAACGAACAAAACGTACTTGGCATAAACGGTGCGACGCAAACAGAAACTAATGAAGTCTAAAACTAACAGAACAAAACAAAAACATGATCCGGACCACGGATCATGACTAAAGTTAGTCTAAGAGTAATCAGTTTGTGATCAAATATTCATATGAATAAAATAGGCTAAGATAACAACTGCAAAAACTTAAACTAATTTCCATGTTAAGTTTTAAAAGATTCCGACTCAAAAAAAGTGCAAATGATTCACTGAGTTGTGCATTTTTACAAACATAACACAGTAAGAGTCATACCTAAGACTTCGAGTCGGACTAAAGACTATGACAATGGGACCCATTACCTCCCTGCTTGGTACTTAGTATCAAGGGTTGGAATTGGGGGTCAAATCACAAAATGATTCTCGAGTGCGGCCACAGCTGCTGCTCACTCCTCCCCTCACCTCCCAGGTGATGGAACAAGGGGGTTGGTCAAATTGAGAGAGTAATTTCACCACAGCTAGTGTGTGAGTGACTCTCAGTGGTACTTTAACTTGAATATGTAAATGTTTTAAAAAAGTACATACGGGTCATTTGTCGGATTAATCATTTTCAGAAAGAGCAACGGTTTGATTTTGTTTGTTTAGACAACATTTGAAAGAATATTGCTCATGTTGTAGATTATGAGAAGGGATGGACGTGCATATTAGCATTTACCTTCCTTGAACATGTAGTGTATTAAGAAAACACTTTAAAAAAGCCTTGAACTCTGAAACATTTCACACTGTCAACTACTATACATCCATTTTTATTTTCATGAAACACAATTCATCTGAACTAGTTCTTTGAAACTATTTTTCACAGCATGTGTCTGTTTATTATGAACACATTCAATTTGATGGAGTTGCCAAATATACAGACAATCTCCTACAACATTGGTTTTCAACCTTTTTTCAGTGATGTACCCCTTGTGAACATTATTTTAATTCAAGTACCCCCTAATCAGACCAAAGCATTTTTGGTTGAAAAAAAGAGACAAAGAAGTAAAATACAGCACCATGTCCTCAGTTTCTGATTTATTAAAATTTATAACAGTGCAAAATATTGCTCATTTGTAATGGTCTTTCTTGAACTATTTGGAAATAAAGATATAAAAATAACTAAAAAATTGTTGAAAAATAAACAAGTGATTCAATTATAAATAAAGATTTCTACACATAAAAGTAATCATCAACTTAAAGTGCCCTCTTTGGGGATTGTAATAGAGATCCATCTGGATTCATCAACTTAATTCTAAACATTTCTTCACAAAAAAATAAATCTTTAACGTCAATATTCATGGAACATGTTCACAAAAGTCTAGCTGTCAACACTGAATATTTCATTGTTGCATTTCTTTTCACAGTTTATGAACTTATATTCATATTTTGTTGAAGTATTACTCAATTGATATTGTGACGGTTAGCTGGCATCGTGGTGTGGGTTCGTTCCCTCTATTATGCAGTCGGACTGGACACAGCGTGAAGGTAAGAAATGATTATTTATTTATACTATAAAACAGACCAAGAACAGAAACAGTTGCACAAGGCACTAAAGGCAAAACGAACAGAACTAGCATGGGAGCTAGAAAGAACTAAAAGCGCTAGCATATGAGTTAGGGAATAAACAACGGAATAGCGTGGAAGCTAACAAGAACAAGAAATATTTTTTTTTACCACAATTTGGAAACAGCGTCGTCACCTGTTGTACGGAACAGAAACTAGATTGCGAGGTCGAATCAACAGAAAAGGCAGGCTTAAATAAGGAGAGTAATTACAAAGCGTGTAAAACATCAAGAGGCAGGTGACACTAATTCGTAACTATGACAACAGAACAAAACACGAAGTGCCACCAGAAACTAAGGAAGACAAATAACAAAACACGATACCAAGACGGAACAAAAACAGAATATGACATGATCCAAGTAGCGGATCATGACAGATATATTTATAAAGGATTCTTGAATTGTTGCCAATTTTAGAATATTTCAAAAAAATCTCACGTACCCCTTGACATACCTTCAAGTAGCCCCATTTGAGAATCAGTGTCCTACAACAACAGGAACAGATGATTGTGCACCTATTTAGTGGCCGCAGTGAGCCCTTTTGGCACTGCACTTCCTTTCAAATTTGGGCTTCAAACTTGATATTGCTACTCTTAACTCCGTAGAAAATCAATGTTTATTGTTCAGTTCAGTTCTGTTTCAGTTTGTCGAAAATGCATACGATACAATGTAATGCATCATACAATTTCAGTTGTTTCATTACAGCACGTCTGAAAAGGAGTAGGAAGAAACAGAGCTTATTTAATCTTACCCCTTTTTATACAATAGCAATCAAGATTTTCATCATAATTCTTGTTCTGTGTACTTTGTGAATACCTGTAGTTTGAACAGTCTCTTAAAGTGAATCATATTGGTGCTTTGTTGGATTTCTTTGGTTAATCCATTCCATAATTGAATTCCAAATATCGATATACTAAAGTTTTTAAGTGTTGTACGAGCATACGAATGTTTTAAATTAGATTTTCTTCCAAGGTTATATTTCTCCTCCTTTGTTCTGAAGAATTGTTGTACATTCTTGGGTAGCGGGTTATAGTTTGCTTTATATGTAATTTTAGTTGTTTGCAAATGTGCCAAATCGTTGAATTTAGATAATTGTGATTAAATAAATAGTTTTTGTATGTTGTCTATATCCTACATTCTAATTGATCTTTTTCGTAAAACCGTTAGTGAATGAAGTGCACATTAGTAGTTGTTTCCCCATATTTCTACACAATAACTCAGATATGGTAATACTAGCGAGCAGTAGACTCTATGAAGTGATTTTTGGTCTAGAACATATTTTTCTTTGTTCATTATTTATGTGATTCTTGCTACTCTGTTGTATATTTTGTACGTGAGATTTCCAATTAATTGTATCTATTAGTAAACCCAAAAATGTGTTTGTTTTTACCCTATCAATATTTACTCCGTCTACGTGTATTTGTGTTTGACTTTCTCCTGTTAAATTGGAATCTGTATTTTTTAAATGTATTTATTTATTTATTTATTTTTACTGTAGCAATAGTAGAAAAAACATTGAGATAGGATGTTGCAAAGGCTAGTACAAAGGCGTAAAACAAACTGGTCTTTCCTCTTCCTACTGTAGTTACGGTGAATTTAAAAGGCTATGTGTTCCTTGTCGTACTTTAAGATCGTCGTATTCTGGTTATTGTCACTGCTTCACTTTCATTCCTGTTGCAAACGTCTTCATCTCTACATTTCTGTTCGCTCAGTACACATCCGCTCTTGTGTACTTACTACTTCTACCGGGTAGCCCCGTGTTTTTGAGAACAGGCTTTAGGGACTTGTGCGGTAGGACATGAAGATGATCACTTGCTTTTACATCCAAGCCAACAAACTGAATGTGTTTTTCTATGTATTCAGATGGACCCTCTGCTGGCCCTTAAAACCGATCACTCCAGTTTTGAGCAATCAAGTTTGCCCCTGTTTCAATATGCCAGAAACTTAGTAGATCAAGCCCTTAGTGTTCAATTGCTGACTGAAAAGTGAACAGTGTAATAGCGGATGTGGGCACACATTCTGAAATAAGTGCTATTGAGTTGCATCATTCCAAAATGCTAGTAATAAAGGTTAACTTTTTCTTTAAGGTTGCAAATGGTGGCTGGTGGTGTGACCCCAAAATGTACAGTCGGCAGGCAGGTTAAAAAAATATATTAGTCATAGTGGCTCCCTAGAATATTTTTAAAAAAGAATTGAAAATGGAAAAACATGAGGATTTTTTTGTCGTTGTTGTAGTATGTTTTTTGTTTGAGGACAAACATGACACAAACGAAGGGACAAGCGGTAGGAAATGGTTGGATGGATGACACAAACCTTCCCAATTGCTAGAAAGCCCACTGTTTAATATGTTTGTGTGTATGCTTCACTGATGAGAGGATTTGGTGAACGTCATTTTGTCCTACTGATTTCGGCAGTTCTTGAACTCACCATAGTGTGGGCTGTGACGCGACAGTTTGTTTACATGTAAAATCTTTCAGTCCTTGTTTGTCTCATTTTGTCCACCAAAAGTTTCATGCTGTGCATGAATGCACAAAGGTGCAATTTGTTGATGTTATTGATTTGTTGGATTGCTTATCAGGTATATTTCGTCAGTCCATGACTACAAGATAATCAATGCTAACATGCTATTTAGGCTAGCTGTATGTACATATTGCATCATTATGCCTCATTTGTAGGTATATTTCAGCTCATTTAATAAACTTTACTTTCATCTTCTTTGTATATAATTTAGTTTTGCATGTCTCGTGACACATTATCTGTATACAATATTGGCTGCATTTCAGATAGAAGTTTGTGTGCCATGTTGTTCCAGACCACAGCAAACGTTAACTAGCTTGCCAAAGATTGTAATAAATCTTTTAAAAGAAGACAGCATGCCATTTCCTTTAACTTGGACACAAACATCTGTAGCTTTGGCCATTAAAAGCCAGTAATTTCCTGGAGTTATCTCACCTTCTGAATAGCCTCTAATTTACTAATAGTTTATGATGTTGTAAAAATGTGTAGAATAAATATTACATTTGTAAATTTGTGTGAAGAAAGATTTGCGTCAGCTTGCAACACATAGCCATTTTGATAGTAGGCTATTAGAGCTAACAGACATTATGTGTTGTCTTCGTTATTACACTTATATAAGACTTTTATAGTCATTTTGATAGTAGGCTATTACAGCTAATATAGACACTTACGTCATGTGTTGTCTTTATGATTAAACTTACATACGGCCTATAATTTTTTGCGGCTCAAGACAAACTATTTTTTTGTATTTTAGCTCCAATGTGGCTCTTTCAACGTTTTGGGTGGCCGACCCCTGCCATACACACACAGAGAATATCACATTTGCTTATAATTTTTGGAGTTATGTTGCTAACTAACTATTAACTAGGGATGTATACCGAGTACCGGTATTTTGAGGTACTGGTTTGTAATCCAAGCAGACCATGAAACTTCTGGACAAATTCTATACTAATATAATTGACACTGCTATCAATACTTTTTTTATTCAGCTGGCCGTCGTAATTATGTCATGCGCGCTAAATCATTCATTCAGGCACTGCTGCAAAGCACAAAAATAGATACTGCGGAACAGCCAATCGTAGTTGACCTTTTACCGCCCCATTTTTAGGTTGGCGGAAGTAAACTGAATCATAGATTTAGGTGTCATTGGAATAGCCGTCAGAATCAATGTTTGCTAAAAACAGAGTCTAAATGCGGAAAGTCGCGGAAATTGTCAAAATGTGACTGAGATGTAGTCATTGAGAGCAAAAAAAACCCCAAAACATACAACTTGACAAACACTCACCTCCATGAAGCCGTGTCAGCCAGGGGCCTGCTTTCTCTACTCAGCCCTGCATGGTGCACCCTTCTGGGGCCATTTCTGTGCTTGCCTCTGGGACACACGGCCACCTCAAACTACCAAACTATCTCTAAAATACAAAGCTGAACATTTCCCAAAATACTTCTAAGTATAAGGTGATGTGTTTCTTTTGCAAATATGACTACTTGTGGCCATAACACACCTGCAGGCAGTTGTGGACACAACCACAGATTAAACATTTTGATTGGTAAATTCATGATAATTAATAATATAGTCGGACCACAACTGCTGAAATATTAACTGATCCATCTTTCTTGTTAAGATCCATACTCGGATCTTCTCATATTATTGTTTATTGTTTCCATTGTTGTATCACTCCGTCATTCTACCTCTTAATTCCTGTTTGTTCTGTTTTTATTTAAGATTTACACAATGTGCAAATTTCACTGGTTTGGGGTTTTGTAATTCAAGAACTGGTTTTAAACTGGGGGCACCACACAGTTAATTTGCAAATTGACTAAATGAGTCACTCATTAGTTCACCTGCTACTCACGGTCCCGTACACCTGCTACAAATAATCACCTTCCCTTTATAAGCCTTCCTCTTTTCATTCTTCTGCCTGGGACTCTAATTTGTTCATACACAACGGTACATCTGCTTTGGGCTTTTGCTTACATGCAATTTCTGTATTATTCTCGCGAGCTTTCACGCTGCGCAATTTTATTCATTCTTAGCTCTTATGCTAAATGTTTTGTTTTCCCCTTTGTGTGCCTATGTGCCAGTTTAGTTTACTATTTGTTTATCCTAGCTTTCATGCTAGCGTCTTTTGTTTGCCTTTTCTTAACTCCAGTATTTTTGTTCTCGAGCACCTTTTTGTTATTCAAATAAATAGTTAAACCTTACCTTTGCTGTGTTCAATTTGGACGCATCCTCGAGGGAATTGAACCCGAACAGGCGTAACATTTCTTTTACATGAAAATATATTAACTCAAATTTATTTGTAATTTTGTCAGCTTTTTTCATGCACTTAGAATGTTAATTAAGTGTTATTTGGTTTTTAGTACATATGCTACAAAACTGGCAGGTTAAAAACAATGTAAAAAATATTGTGATATTAAGAGATTGTATGGGATTTATTTTTGCCATATTGCCTGGCCCTAGAATGTAATAACCAGTGTGGAATAATCACAAATAAGAAAACAACACCACACAAAAGTTTGTAACACAACAGTATTTCCTCCTCAAAAGACCCTCAAAGTCCAGTGTCACGCAATCTAATAATCCACATGCCAATATTAAACCACTGAAAAAAGTGAAACATTTAAGTAATATAATAATCCATAATGTTGCTCAAAAGTAAGATTGCCAGCTCTGACAGGTCTGTAGTCACCGTCTGACATCAATCCATTGCTCTGCATTTGCGTGGCATCCACGTCTATCTGGTTTAACTGCACACACACTTAATATGCTAATTTATTGTATTAATTCATATGATAAATTCGATGTGATATAAATCATGATATGATGTACAGTACCATGTCAAAGGTCTGTGCTCTACCTCTATAAGAGTGGTTCTTAACCTTATTGGATGTACCGAACCCCACCAATTTCATATGCGCGTTCACCGAACCCTTTAGTGAAAAAATAAATTAATTAATTGTAATTAAATTGTAATTCAAGACAGTTATGTGTTTTTTACTGGTGCACAAAATGAACCGTGCATGAACATCCCCTTGTTCAAAGAGCAAAACGAACACATGAACTCACAACAAATTACACATCTGTAAATCAGATGGAAAATTAGAGAGAACATTGTTTAAGGACATCTATAATACGCCGATAGGGAGGATTTTTTATTTACATGATGAGTTTGGTGTGTCTCGACCTCCGCGGCGCAGGCTCCGCCGAACCCCTGAGGCTGACTCACCGAACCCCTAGGGTTCGATCGAACTCAGGTTGGGAACCACTGCTCTATAAATATATTTTCCATTGTAGTGTTATATATCAAAAAACAGAGATGGATCTGTGTGGTGTTTACAAGGTGAAATCTTAGATGAGCTCGGGCCCAGCGAAGCTGGCAGCGTTTCTGGGTGTTGTTGATAAAGGGCTTTGGCTTTGCATAGTAAGTTTTAACATGCACTTACAGATGTAGCGACAGACTATTGATACTGACAGTGGTTTTCTGAAGTGTTCCTGAGCCCATGTGGTGATATCTCTTACACAATGATGTGCTTTTTGATGCAGTACCGCCTGAGGGATCCAAAGTCCGTGATATCATCACTTACGTGCAGTGATTTCTCCAGATTTTCTGAACCTTTTGATGATAATACAGACCGAAGATGGTGAAATCCCTAAATTCCTTGCAATAGCTTATTGACAAATGTTTTTCTTAAACTGTTGGACATTTTGCTCATGCATTTGTTCACAAAATGGTGACCCTCGCCCCATCTTTGTTTGTGAATGACTGAGCATTTCATGGAGGCTGGTTTTACACAATCATGGCACCCACCTGTTCTCAATTCGCATGTTTACCAGAGGGATGTTCTCATTAAGTGTTGGATGAGCATGCCTCAACGTTCTCAGTCTTTTTTGCTATGTGTGCCAACTTTTTTGAAACAGGTTTCAGACATCAAATTCCAAATGAGCTAATATTTGCAAAAAAATCAGTTTTCCATTTCGAACATTAAGTATCTTGTCTTTGCAGTCTATTCAATTTGATACAGGTTGAAAAGGATTTGCAAATCATTGTATTCTGTTTTTATTTAAGATTTACACAATGTGCAAACTTCACTGGTTTGAGGTTTTGTGATTCAAGAACTAGTTTTAACCTGGGGGCACCACACAGTTAATTTGCAAATTGACTAAATGAGTTTACTCACTAAATGGCTAACTATCAAACCCACAGATATATATATATATATATATATATATATATATATATATATATATATATATATATATATATATATATATATATATATATATATATATATATATATATATATATATATATATGTATATATAAATATAAAAAATGGTACACAATGTATATACAGATCAATACTACTATAGTTTTGGCCACTGGATGACACCAAACCAATCTGAGCATGCTGTTCAGAAAAGTGGCCACTGATAGGCTCAGCCTCAGAGAGCATTACTATACTGGATTATAGTGTGTGAAGGTGAATAGATAGTGTCAGTGCATGTTTAGAGGATCTCATAATGTTGAAACATGTACTTAGAAAGGTCCTGAACAGGTATTTATGTTCTAGCTATGATAATGTTCAGTTTATAATTAATGATTCCTGCTTTATGAACCAAATAACAGCGATTACCGAGGGATTACTGTAACATGTAAACATCAAGGCTAAGAAGACACTATATACACAATAAATGTACTTTTATTTGAGTTGGTATGCACTCACCCTCACCCAGCGCTGTTCGGATCATCGTGTGGAACAAGCCTGCATGCACAAGGTCAGTCTTGAAGATTCTCAGTCGTTCTAGTGAAAAAAAAAAAAAAAAAAAATTAAAAAAGCACAAGGAGAAAGTTTAGTCACACCTTCTAAGGTTGACCTTGGGATGTGTTCAATTAAAAATAAAATGCCAATCAATCCCAGTTTAGGTGTTTTGAGCCATGTTTTGTCTAAAGAGGGGAACACTTCTCATTTAACCTTTTAATAAATCAATTTCATCCCTAGAAACAAAAACTTTTTATTTTATTTCCTGTAAGAGAAACATTTTTCAGTAATCCTCCACACTGCAAACTTTTAAAAAGAACCCACAGGATTAAAGTATTGATTGTGGCGTCTTTGTAAGGTTTCGGCTTGCAAAACATTGTGCCAGACTCCTGAAGGTTTATCTTTTGTATATATTTTTTATTTTTAGAAAATGGAGATGTTATTTTGCTGCGTAATCGTGACATTTTTTAAGAATGGAAGGCTTTGTATGACAGGTGCCTTGACGTAACTGTTTTCGTGGTTGAAATTAAGCTGTATGGGATTGAATAGGAGCCAACAAGGTCGGCTAAGGCGCTAATTAGCTCCCCAGTTGTCGCAACTGTTGGCGGCAATGTTCCTCATGGGTGCTTCCCTCCAAACAAGGCATTTCAGACGGAAAGAGCAATAACAAATCTAACGCATACATCATTAAGAAAATCTTAATTTGCATTAATTAAGACTTAACAGCGCTGGAGGCTCAAGCATCTCCGTGTGTAAACGATCTTATGACTCCATTTCCTTTTTGTGTTATTTTAAAATTCGTAGGGACGCGCCTGGGTGACAGCGAGAAATATGATGTTGTTTATACAAAGCAGGGGTTCAGTTTGAGTTCACGCTCATGATGCAATATGGATGAAGGTATAAAATAATAAAGACCTGCATGTGTCCATATAAATATACAGCCCCGTCTACATCTCCAAGGATTCAATACAGGGACCCAAACAAATGGATAACTCTAGCAGATTCCTGGTTTGGCTTTCATTTTTTTTCTCTGCTTTAACTTGTAAATATTTAGATTTTATTATGGTAAGTCGGACTTGTTTCCAGTGAAGGTTGGACTCCGCCAAGGCTGACTTTTGTCACCGATTCTGTTCATAACTTTTACGGACAGAATTTCTCGGCGCGGTCAGGGCGTTGAGGGGTTCCGGTTTGGTGGCAGCAGGATTAGGTCTCTGATTTTTGCAGATGATGTGGTCCTGATGGCTTCATCTGGGCGGGATCTTCAGCTCAGTTCGCAGCAGAGTGTGATGCGACTGGGATGAGAATCAGCAGCCAAGTCCGAATTCATGGTTCTCTTCCGGAAAAGGGTGGAGTGCCATCTCTGGGTTGGGGAGGATATCTTGCCCCAAGTGGAGGAGTTCAAGTACCTTGGAGTCTTGTTCACGAGTGAGGAAAAAGTGGATTGTGAGGTCAACAGGCGGATCGGTGCGGCGTCTTAAGTAATGCGGACGCTGTACCGATCTGTTGTGGTGAAGAAGGAACTGAGCCGGAAGGCAAAGGTCTCAATTTACCAGTCGATCTAAGTTCCCATCCTCACCTATGGTCATGAGCTTTGGGTTTTGACCGAAAGGACAAGATCATGGGTACAAGCGGCCGAAATGAGCTTCCTCCGTCGGGTGGCGGGGCTCTCTCTTAGAGATAGGGTGGGAAGCTCTGTCATCCAGGAGGAGCTCAAAGTAAAGCCGCTGCTCTTCCACATCGAGAGGAGCCAGATGAGGTGGTTCGGGCATCTGGTAAGGATGCCACCCAAACGCCTCCCTAAGGAGGTGTTTCGGGCACCTCCGACCGGTAGGAGGCCAAGGGGAAGACCCAGGACACGTTGGGATGACTATGTCTTTCGGCTGGCCTGGGAATGCCTCAAGATCCCCCGGGAGGAGCTGGACGAAGTGGCTGGGGAGAAGGAAGTCTGGGCTTCCCTGCTTAGGCTGCTACCCCCGTGACCCGACCTCAAATAAGCGGAAGAAGATGGATCGATAGATGAATTATGGTAAATAAGGATGAAAGCGCAGTGTAAAAAGAGTTGGGACAATAAAGCAATTTACTAAACACTTGCTTAGACAAGACGGTTGGTAAGAACAATTCTGTATTCCTATAATTGTTTTTTAATAAGTACGATTTATTCAAAATATGTTTAATTGCTCCCAGAGGCATTTATAGAGCTTTTTAAGGGCTTTGTATTCAATTAAAATAGCGGGTACCTACTGTACACTCAAAAATGCAGAACTCTTGTCTGTTTAAGAATGTGAAGCATGAACCAACAGATGACATCTGCCAGCCGCTTCAGCGAAAGCTCTCTTCAATTATTCAAAACTTCACATTTCAAGAATTTCACCTGCTCAAATAGCAGCGAAGACATAACTAAGAACATCATCATCCATTTGTCCTGATGGAGCACGTTAAATCTGACACGATCAATGGGGCTCAGAGTGAGCACTGATGGCCCTAATGGAAATGGATGCTGACGTCAAACTCGGAATTAAAGCTCTTGGCGTGCGGGAGCGAGCTAGGATTCACCCTGGAGGCACAGCCAATTCTAAAGTAAAAAGGTAAAGAAGGAGAAAGGTTGCCATGGTGGACGTACCTTATATCACCATAGATACATGCCCGTTTCTTTTGCAATCAAGCATAATGAAATAAGGCACAAAGTGTTGATATGGTCTCACTAAATGTTCCAATTATTATTTCTTTTATATTATCTGCAATCTCCTCCAGTAGCCGAGCTACAAAAACCAAAACCCGCCGGGATCTGATTTTGCACCCAGTTAAAAACCAATGACGTTAACAACTGTGGCTTGCAGGCAAATTCATAATGTGGATTTTAGGGTAAGTCCACAAAATGAAAGTAGCCGCATCCGAAATACTAAAAGTTGTCCAAGTGTATTTATCTCTGCATGCACTTTAAAATGTTTTGCTAGTCAGCTGTTGATGTGAAAGTCATGTTTGTTACGGTTTCTGTACTGTAATGAACTCATAATTGCTATCAATGCTGACTTAGCAGTTTGCTCCTTACCAATATTGTTACAACATTGGGTTTCATATTAGTATGATTTTAATAGAATAGGATATTTACATGGTAGGTTATAAATAGCATGAGTTAATATGGGTAAACTATAAATACAATAGAATAAATAGAAACAAAGAATAGATCATGTGATGCTGTAGTGCAAAGAAAATGTAAAAAACAATGACACCAAACCAAATAAAAGCCCAGTTTAGCACCGTTGGGACAAGTCTGCAAATTAAGTGTCGTTCGAGCAGAGATGGGGTGTGCGGTGGTATTGGTGGTGGGTGTGAGATTAGTGTACATCCCTACAGTGCACCATCTGAGCGCAGTAGTCTAACTGCTTCTGGAAAGAACAACTTCCACACCTGCTTTTAACATTCAAGACCAAACATCAGCTGTACAATTATCGCCTGCCACCAAGTAATGCCTTTACAGTTTAGGTAGTAGACACCCTACATTAACGGGATGTTATATAGCTTCCTGAGATCCAGCCTATTCAATTTTGAACTGTGTATTTTGTGTTTGTTTTTTTCAGCGTTGAAAGTTAGGCAAAATAAATAGATGAATAAGTACTGCATTTATTTATGGTTAACTAATAGAAAACTAACCTGGTACTTAGTGGTTAATATTCACATTCCTCCCCTGAAACACATTTCTTTTGGGAATAATAAACAATTTCAATTTATTTTGTGCAGTGTGTGAAGTAATTAATGTAATAAATACACCAAAGAAGAGGCAGGAGGCTAATCAAAGCAGACCTGTGAAGATGACATCGCCATTTGGAGAAACTTGAGTTCTATTGAGTATTTTTTACAGGATATAAAAAAGTCTTAAAAGACTTGGCAGCCTTCACAAATTAGAAAGAGAGAAAAAGATGAGGGGCATTTCTCTGAAAACCATCGCTAAAATAATGAATCTCTTCCTCTTGCCCTTTCAGAATCAATGGAAATTGAGGCAGCAGCAGTATTGCACATGGTTGAAACTGTTCCAATAGGAAGTCATGTGTACGTTAACTGCAACTCCCCATCAAATAAGCTCATGATGTGTAACAACTGGACCTATGCCAAAGCTGTCACAGCGCATGCGCAATCCTGCATGTCTTCTGCTGTAAGCTCTGCCGGCACCTCTGCTCATACGTGCCAACCCCCCCGGATTTTCCGTGAGACTCCCGAAATTCAGCTCCTCTCCCGAAAACCTCCCAGAAGAAATTTTCCCCTGAAAATCTCCCGAAATTCAGCCGGAGGTGAAGGCCACGCCCCCTCCAGCTCCATGCTGACCTGAGTGGGGACAGCCTGTTTTCCCGTACGCTTTCCCACTATATAAACAGCTTGCCTGCCCAATCTCGTTACAACATCTACGGATTTTAATAAAAAACTGCACACACAAGGAGACGAAGCAGAAGAACGAGGAAGTTACAGCTACGGCGGCGCCGTCGACGAGCAAAATGAAGAAATACGCTTGCAAGTTCCAAAACGAATGGAAACAAGAATTTCAGTTTATCCAGGAGAGTTCGAAGGGGAAGGGGTATGTTGCCTGTAAATTTTGTAGAACAGACTTCTCCATTGAACACGGTCATGAACGGTCAGCGAAGCACAAAGCGTCCGCAGCGCAGCATCGTTCACAAGCCATTATTATGGGCCACCTCGCAAAATGGAGACCCGATGGTGTAACTTATGCTGAGACAAAGATGGCTATGCTGATAGCTGGAAGCAACATCCTGTTCTCCTTTGCGGATGTCTACAACAAATCCGTGAAGAATATGTTCCCGGATTCTGAGATTTGTCGCCAGTACGCAAATGGCAGAACAAAGGTTACTCAAATAGTGAAAGGTAAGTGTTGTTTTTTTTTTTTAGTAACCAGCAAGCACAGTACAGTTAGTGGAACAACTGTGTTTTTATTACTGTGTATTTGATAGGTGCCGCCTGAAATTCAACTATTTATTTTATTCATATATATATATATATATATATATATATATATATGTATATATATATACAATAAAATAAATATATATAGCTAGAATTAACTGAAAGTCAAGTATTTCATACCCCCATATATATATATATATATATATATATATATATATATATATATATATATATATATATGTATATGTATATGTATATATATATATATATACATATACATATATATATATATATATATATGTATATGTATATATATATATATATATATATATGTATATATATATATATATATATATATATATATATATATATATATATATATATATATGGAATACTCGAGTTGGTGAATCGTAGCTGTAAATATACTCCCCCCCTTTCAACCACGCTCCCTACCACGCTTCCGCCCCACCGCCGACCACGCCCACCGCCCCCCGCTGCCCACCTCCCGAAATCGGAGGTCTCAAGGTTGGCAAGTATGCCTCTGTTAGAAGACATACCGGTAGCCTTAGATTGCGGCCACGCACCTGGAATGCTGCAGGCAATCACACATCAGCGCACCTGGGACTGATGAAGACAGACTGTGGACCCGAAGATTCAGTGCCAGAACATAGTTCACTCCTTGTATGTTTCCTTTGTTTCCCGTGAGAGCTGTGTGCCTCGACTTCATTCTGGATTCCGGACTGCCTCCTTCAATCTTCGACCCCTGCTTGGACACGGACATCATTGCTTCTCTCCAGCCCCCGGTCGCTTGCTTGCTCACGGGCTGCCTTCTCGCCTCGCACCTTTGGTCTGACTAATGATTCATCCAACACACAACAAATTCTGGTAACATTTACATTGTTAATTCTACACATGGTCTTGCACCATTCACATTTAGTAGCATACACACTCCACCACTTCATTAACATCAAGTTCAATAAACCTCTTGAACTGATCCCAGCCATTGTGTCGTCTCCTTCCCCCGTCGTACGTAACAAAAACGTGTGTCTCAAAGCTATGACGGTTGCCTGACAAGTCCTGCATTGACCATCATAAAGTAGTCCCAACAGGCGCAAGACATGAAAACGTTGAAAACTTGTTGAAATAGGTCCTGACATTGAGCAACTCCAACCTAACATTGAAACAACATGCTTTTTCATGACATGTAATCAATGTTGGGTTTTGACTCTGATTTGACCATTTAATTCTGTACAATTTCCCAACCGATATTCTCCGATACAAATTCAACGTTGAAACCAAATGCTTTTTGACAACGTTTATTCAATGTCAGGTCGTGACGTTGATTTGATCATTGAAATTTGGTCATTTCGGCAATTTTCTCAACCAACAATGTGGATCAACTATTTTGCACCGCTGTTTCGAAGTCAGTTTTCAAGTACACACATGGATAATCAATGTTGTATCAATGTCTAGTGCCTGCTGAGGTATGATAAAAAGTTAGAAAGGCCCTGAAAATGTCTGCACCATATGGCCAAAGACCGGTGAAAAGACCCGCAGTCATAAAGCAGTGACAAGATGGGTGCTGTGGACCTCTGTGATTGCATGCTGTGCTTCTAAGCATAACCAAGAAATGGACATCAAGTGATTCATCATTTCTCTGAAGTTGCTATCACAAATTCCCGGATGCAGTACAAGTCTGAAGGCATAGTGTTTAACTGACCAGCAAAGAACACTGGACAGTTTCTCAACTTCAAACTGGATCTGATAAATGACCTGATGAACTACAGAAAACTGGATCACACTGGCAACAGAGTGGATGACAGTGAGGGACAAATTTGAGGCAGCATTAAAAAAATAATTAGGGGCCGGTCACATGTCTGAGATGGTGTACTGCAATCATGTACGGAGGGACAAAACTGCTGCTGATATGCTTTTTATAATAAAAAAATACTTTAATACAATTGTGAGTTGCAGTTATTTACAACCAAAGAGGCAAGAAATCGTCCCAAAATATGCTTAAAAAGTTCCTATTTGATTCCTCGGATTTCCAAGAGAATATAGTGTACTTGATCAATTCGGGCTGGGCGATATGTACGAAAAAGTACTGTCACGGCCCGGACGCACACCAGTGCGCAATCTGCTGGGAGCCGCGGTGAGCGTGCCTCCAAGCACTCTTAGTCCCGGAGGACACCATGTCCACAGTTTCCAAATATAATTTGAAATGTGGACTCGTCAGACCACAGAACACTTTTCCACTTTGCATCAGGCCATCTTAGATGAGCTCGGGACCAGCGAAGCCGGCAGCGTTCCTGTGTGTTGTTGATAAATGGCTTTCGCTTTGCATAGTAGAGTTTTAACTTGCACTTACAGATGTTGCGACCAACTGTAGTCACTGACAGTGGTTTTATGAAGTGTTCCTGAGCCCATGTAGTGATATCCTTTACACACTGATGTCGGTTTTTGATGCAGTACCGCCTGAGGAATCAAACGTCCGTAATATCATCGCTTACATGCAGTGATTTCTCCAGATTCTCTGAACTTTTTGATGATTTTACGGACCATAGATGGTAAAATCCCTAAATTCCTTGCAATAGCTCGCTGAGAAATGTTGTTCTAAAACTGTGCGACAATTTGCTTTTAAATTGTTGACCCTCACCCCATCCTTGTTTGTGAATTACTTAGCATTTCATGGAAGGTGCTTTTATACCCAATCATGGCACCCACCTGTTCCTAATTAGCAAATTATTGTATTCTATTTATATTTACATCTAACACAATATCCCAACTCATATGGAAACGGGGTTTGTATATATATATATATATATATATATATATATATATATATATATATATATATATATGATTAGATATCTCCTCGTTTAAATAAAAACGCCCCAGGCTATACATTTTCCCAGTCTCTGTGCCGTCTCCTTCTCCCTGGAATTCTCACAAGTACATCTCGATATATTTTGACTTAAACTCGATATTGAATATATATCTCGATGTATTTTTCGGTGAAAGTATACATATAGAGATATTAATTTTCGAGTGATATTCACTGAAATTGAAGTGAATGACAGCTGTACTGTAAACACTTGTACTAACCAGTTAGTAATGAAGGGTATTAACAGTACAGAAAATAATCTGTTTAGATAGTAGAGAATTACAATAAATACAGCACCCTCAGCAACCTCAAAAGGGACAAGCGGTAGAAAATGGATAAATGGAAATAAAAGTGAAAAATATTATTTCTACGTAAAATAAATAACATAGCTGTGCAAATAATACAAAATGAACTCTGATATAAAAACAAATATATTTGCAGGCAGGCACTTTGCGATTCCCCTTCCTGGTTTGATTAACCGCCCTATCTTGTCTCTGATTGGCCCGTCCCTAACCCAGGGGTCACCAACGCGGTGCCCGCGGGCACCAGGTAGCCCGTAAGGACCAGATGAGTAGCCCGCTGGCCTGTTCGAAAAATAGATCAAATAGCAGCACTTACTAGTGAGCTGCCTCTATTTTTATTTTTAATTTGATTTATTTACTAGCAAGGTGGTCTGGCTTTGCTCGATATTTTTAATCTAAGAGAGACAAAACTTAAATATCATTTGAAAATCCAAGAAAATATTTTAAAGACTTGGTCGTCACTTGTTTGAATAAAATCTTTTTTCTTACTTTGCTTCTTATAACTTTCAGAAAGACAATTTTAGAGAAAAAATACAACCTTAAAAATAATTTAAGGATTTTTAAACACATATACCTTTTTACCTTTTAAATTCCTTCCTCTTCTTTCCTGACAATTTAAATCAATGTTCAAGTAAATAGATTTTTTTTTTATTGTAAATAATAATAAATACATTTTAATTTAATTCTTCATTTTAGCTTATGTTTTTTCGACGAAGAATATTTGTGAAATATTTCTTCAAAATTATTATGATTAAAATTCCCAAAATATAATTCTGGCAAATCTAGAAAATCTGTAGAATCAAATTCAAATCTTATTTCAAAGTCTTTTGAATTTTTTTTTAAATATTTTTTTCTGGAAAATCTAGAAGAAATATTGATTTGTCTTTGTTAGAAATATAGCTTGGTCCAATTTGTTATATATTCTAACAAAGTGCAGATTGTATTTTAACCTGTTTAAAACATGTCATAAATTTTTTTAAATTAATCTTAATCAGGAAAAATTACTAATGATGTTCCATAAATATTTTTTTTAATTGTAAAAAAAAAAAATTGAATTAGCTTGTTTTGCTCTTCTTTTTTTCGGTTGAATTTTGAATTTTAAAGAGTCAAAATTAAAGATAAACTATGTTGGCTTCACGTTGGAAGAGGCGTTAGTGTGTCTGCCTCACAATACGAAGGTCCTGCAGTCCTGGGATGAATCCCAGGCTCGGGATCTTACTGTGTGGAGTTTGCATGTCCTCCCCGTGAATGCGTGGGTTCCCTCCGGGTACTCCGGCTTCCTCCCACTTCCAAAGACATGCACCTGGGGATAGGTTGATTGGCAACACTAAATTGGCTCTAGTGTGTGAATGTTGTCTGTCTATCTGTGTTGGACCTGCGATGAGGTGGCGACTTGTCCAGGGTGTACACCGCCTTCCGCCCGATTGTAGCTGAGCTAGGCTCCAGCGCCCCCGATGACCCCAAAAGGGAATAAATAGATGGATGTTTAAAAATTGAATTTTCATTTTTTTCCCTGTTTTCTCCTCTTTTAAACCATTCAATTGAGTGTTCTTTTCATCATTTATTCTCTACAAAAAACATTCCATAAAAGGAAAAAAAAAGTACGACGGAATGACAGACATACCCATTTTTTTTATATATATAGATTTATTTATTAAAGGTAAATTGAGCAAAGGGGCTTTTTCTGGCAATTTATTTAAGTGTGTATCAAACTGGTAGCCCTTTGCATTAATAAATACCCAAGAAGTAGCTCTTGGTTTCAAAAAGGTTGGTGACCCCTGCCCTAACCAATCGTGACTCATCATAGTAAACCACCAACCAATCATTGATGTTCTTATACTTGCAAGCATGTCTTGGAAGGAGGAAGGGGAGGGGTTTAGTAGCCTGTGGAGGGTGAGTGGGGGAGAAAAAGGAACACAACAAATAACCGGTGTTTAGTCATTTTGACGTGAAAAAATTAATATCGATATCACGATATTACGGGCTTCACGGTGGCAGAGGGGTTAGTGCGTTTGCCTCACAATACGAAGGTCCTGCAGTCCTCGGTTCAAATCAAGGCTCGGGATCTTTCTGTGTGAAGTTTGCATGTTCTCCCCGTGAATGCGTGGGTTCCCTCCGTGTACTCCGGCTTCCTCCCACCTCCAAAGACATGCACCTGGGGATAGGTTGATTGGCAACACTAAATTGGCCCTAGTGTGTGAATGTGAGTGTGAATGTTGTCTGTCTATCTGTGTTGGCCCTGTGACGAGGTGGCGACTTGTCCACGGTGTACCCCGCCTTCCGCCCGATTGTAGCTGAGATAGGCGCCAGCGCCCCCCGCAACCCCAAAAACGGAATATGCGGTAAAAAATGGATGCATTATGATATTTTCAGCCCTATGATCATTAACATTACTCTATATTCATTCATCATTCAATTGACCTTTTCATGACAAATGCCAAGCATGTGGCAAACACACAAACACACACACACACACACACACACACACACACACACACACACACACAGAGCATTCCATATGTGATTATTATTCCTCGCTCTGATGTCCTCACCATTGTTGCAGCTATTACACTCCCCCCCCCACCCCCCACCGCCGAACCCCCAAACCCCTCTACCCTCGTTGTCTTTATCTCCCTCCGTCTTCCTCCAACTTCATTATTTCTTCATTAAAATTCAGGATGACCCGTGTAATTGCCTCTGACAAAAGGTGCTTCTCTGGGAAAAAAATAATTGAATACATACAGTACACGCATACAAATGCTGCATCAGTGTGTAATTGTGCATGTCAAGCTGCCTGGCCTTGACCACAGACCGTAATATTGTCTGCTACATGTTGCACACCCTCAAATATGTGCGTGTGTGTGTGTGCACTCATAAACATGTACAACTGTGAGGGTGCTGAATGGACCAAGCAGACCGATGATAAATGCAAAGGTGCAGAGAGCATACACAAACACAATTTTAAAATAGGAACGCTTCTCTGCACTGCTGCAGCATTGAAATAAATGTCTTTACTCTAAACCAAATCTTGGCAAAATACAGGAGAAGGGAAATTTTTGGGTTTTTAATCTTTTTAATCCCGCCTGGCCAGGTGTTTCTATTTAATTTTTTTGTAGCCACCAATTGGATTTACAATTTCAGCCTTGAACCATGACAAGTATTCCAATGGTTTCTGAAGCGAGAAAGCCTGTGCTTTTTGTGATACAGGGCAGCTGTATCACAAAAAACGAAATTGAAGAAGAAATGGAAGCTATTGAGCGAATAGCTATTGACGCTATTCGGCCATAAAATGGGTGTACCCAATGAAGTGGCCCATAGCATGGCTGCGAATCTTTGGGTGTCCCAAGATTCGATTCAATATCGATTGTTGGGATCGCGATTCGATTATATATCGAATCGCGATCCCAACAAGGCTGAGAAGGCAGCAGATGAGAGCGAGAGAGGCATGAAGGTTATTGTGATACAGGGCAGCTGTATCACAAAACAAGAGTGATACTGATTTAGCAATATCACTCTTGATTTTAATTATATTAACTTTTTTTTTTTTAACCAACGTACAGTTTAAAACCTTGTCAAATATTATGTAACAATATGTTTTTAATTTATTTAACACATAAACCTTAGGCTTAGCGCAGGCTGATTAGAAAAATAAGCACTAACCGAATATTCTGCATAGGAAGGGACACTTAAATAACAGACGCAAAATACGTTAATAACAATGCACCGTATTTTTCAGTCCATAGGGCGCACCAGATTAAAAGGCGCACTGCCGATGAGCGGGTCTATTTAACTATTTTTTTCAAACAAAAAGTGCACCGGATTATAGGGCGCATTAATGGAGTCATATTATGATTTTTTTTTTCTACATTTAAAACACTTCCTTGTGGTCTACATAACATGTAATGGTTCTTTGGTCAAAATGTTGCATATATTGTTTTACAGATCATCTTCTAGTACCTTTCTGAGCGTCTCTTCAGGATGCGCTGTTTTGTAGGCGGTCTTATTTATGTGGCTCATCTTCAGCAGTGTCTTCTCCCCGTCATCTTTGTTGTAGCGGTGTAGCGTGCAAGGATGGGAGTGGAAGAAGTGTCAAAAGATGGAGCTAACTGTTTTAATGATATTCAGACTTTACTTAAATCAATAACGGAGCAGCATCTTCTCAGCCGTGGCTCACTAGTGCAACATCAACGGAAATGTGTCGCGTGAAAAAACGTCCGACCGGAACTCTCTGATAACTAAAGTTCCTTGGGTGAATAATCTAAACTCACTACACCGGTATGTTTTAGCACTTTTATGGCGAGTTTACCGACTGACGTAAGTAAGAACTTTACGCTACTTTATATTAGTAATTGCAACACCGGAAGATGAATGTCACATAAGAAGATAGAGAAAAAGAAGAAGCTTATTGACAACGGTGTCGACATGGACTACAATTGCGGATGCGCGCACATTTTCAGGACTTATTGCATATCCCAAATACAAATCAGGAGGTACCAGAATATAAGAAAAGTTGGTTTTGCATAATATTGCGAAACAAAACGTCAGATAATGTCTGCTAATAGGTGTCATTTTGTGGTCTCTCTACAAACACCATAATATTACTCGTATACTTAATGCGACGAAAATCCATCAAGCGGTGCGGCTTCAAAGCTTACCACAGTCGTACTAAAACCATTTTGACAGATTTTTGAATGCCGTTTGTAATGTTCCATATTTTCAATGGAAAATTTAAAGTTTTGGTGTTGTTTACTGCCCTTAAATTGCAGCCTGCATGTATCTCTTATGTATGACTGCCATCTATTGGTTACACTTATCATTACACCATGTACCAAATTTTATTTCAAGGTCAGTAAGCACAACCAGAATTATGCCGTACATTAGGCACACTGGGTTATAAGTCGCACTTAGTAAATGAAAGGATTTTAAGTGCGCCTTATAGTATGAAAAATACGGTAGTGCAGAAATAAATTAACTTTTTTTTTCATGAATATGTTTCTTATCTAAACCGCCAATAAAATTTTAGTGCAAGTGAAACTTTAGTCATCATTTTTGCACCTAAGAAACTTTTCTATGACTTTAGCGCCAGACTTATCCTGTTGGTTTGATATTGTGGTGTAAACGTGTGTTAAAATTGAGTACAGCTATGGCCCATACGGACCACAGTGTTGTGGCACACGTGCAGTCTGCGTCTTCCTCCGCTGCGGGACCACCCAGAGGACCCGCTGATAGCGCACCCAGACATGCCCACGCAGCGACAAGCCTGCACTCATTTACCAATCTGCTTACCTGGTACTGATGAGGGCATGCTCAATAAAGGACCAGTGGACCCAAGGATCGGCGCGTGAACTTAGTTCTTTAATCGGATACCTTAAGGCTTATGCTCGCTCTCTCTGCGCTTTTTCCCTCGTGTTCTGACATCCTTGTTGGTTCTCCCGTGTTTTCCGCAGTGTTTCCACTCCGTTGCCCTGTATCTGGACTGCCTCCCTCATTTCCAGGCTCCTCGCTCGCCCCCGGACTACTACGACTTGTTCCTGCCTATCGACCTCATTTCCTCCCCTGAACAATCCTGCCTGCCTTGCCCTTGTCTGACAGCACCGCGTCTCCAACACTTATAGTAAAACGCTCCAATTAAATACTTCACATAGTCTTACACCATACACACTCTTGGATTTTTGACACACACTATTCTATAGTTTCTTAGTATTGTTTATTATCATTAGTATTAATATTTTATATATATATATATATATTTACTATACATATAATACATCTCTGTACAATACTGCCACCTGGTGTCTGTTTGCCGTCACTCCCCTTGCAAACCATAACACACAGCTGAGAAACTGATATCTTTTGGCAGCCCTCCAGGGGGCGCTCTCGGGCAAACAATGGGACTATGGTTAGGAAACCCTTATAGTCCATCCATCCATCCATCCATCCATCCATCCATTTTCTACCGTTTATTCCCTTTGGAATCGGGGGCGCGCTGGTGGCTATCTCAGCTACAATCGGCCGCAAGGAGGGGTACACCCTGGACAAGTCCCCACGTCATCGCAGGGCCAACACAGATAGACAGACAACATTCACACTCACATTCACACACTAGGGCCATTTTAGTGTTGCCAATCCACCTATCCCCAGGTGCATGTCTTTGGAAATGGGAGGAAGCCGGAGTACCTGGAGGGAACCCACACATTCACGGGGAGGATATGCAAACCCCACACAGAAAGATCCCGAGCCTGGGATTGGACCCTGGACTACTCAGGACCTTCATATTGTGAGGCAGACGCACTAACCCCTCTGCCACTGTGAAGCCCACCCTTATAGTATAAACTGTAACTACTGTAATTATAGGGACTGTGTCACAACAATGCCACAAAGACAAGGTCTGTTTAAAAAACAGACAGCAGGCGCTGTCTGTTTTTGTATGGGATAGAGGCAAGGAAGCCAGCTTTTTACTAAACTTCTGCTGAAAAAAGAAATTATATCCGACATTTTCATCATGTTCCACATGATAGGATGACATATAAAATTTCGTACTTCCTGTGTTGTCTGTTTTGGTATTGGCTGTTCCTGCTGGGCACCGTAGGTGGTGCCTTAAACCACAGTCGCCGCTTGGTGCGCAGCTGGGACTTACTGGCAATTAGGGTTATTTAGTGCAGCATAGAACCTTAGCTAGTTGCCGGTTCATTGTCTCTTGCTGCAGATGTTGCTGCTCACTTGTTGGTGCTTCTCCTGAAACAATGGGGAGTTGCGGATTATTATTCGAACTCTGCTTGCTGGTTTTTCGTTTACACTTCAGTTGCTCCATGGGCTTTTGCTGCCAATTCCTACTGTTTTTATTCCAGGGCATTCCAGTGTGTGTTATTTGAGCACATATGTGGTGTTTGCTACTTTGCATTGTTGTGTTCTGTGCTATTACTCCTGAGCACATCCTTTCGTCATTAAATACTTTATTCTTAACATCTACAGTTTTTTTTTAACCATTGCTTTCATGTTTCACTGATTCTGACAACATTTTGCTTTGTTTGCGCTAAACTTGTTGAGGTCATCCATCATGACTCTTTTGGACTTTTGTGTTTTCCTATGTTTGGTATTTTTTCCTCTCCAGTGCCCTTTTTTTGTATTAACTTCTAACATGTGTGCTGTAGCTTTACCTCTGCTTCTGAGTGCTGAATTATTCTGTTCTTGGTTGGGAATTAGGTGGCTGACCTCTTTGCTAATTGCCAATCAGGAGTGCTATCTTACAGACCAAGCTGGTTCATTATACTGCTGGTGCTACTTTATTTTGGTGTATCAAAATAACCTTCTTGCTAGCACATCATCTACCTTTTTCTGCATCGTGGGGTGATGCCAACAGCCTCCATGCAACATTGTAACAGAAATACGTTTGAAAGTGGGGTTTTTTAGCGTTCATACTTTATATAGTAAATCCCACATCCCTTATCAGAGTACGTTATGGATGTCTTATTCAGTTAAAAAACTGTAAAAGTCAATAGGATTTTAGCATCCCATTCTTAATTTCTGTGTGTTTTTGTATTGTGACATGATTTTTTTTTTTTACAGTTTACGGTACACTTTGGAAATTGCTGAAGACATTCCATTCAATAAAACAATCAAACTTGTAGATATTGTAGCGTCCCGGAAGACTTGGTGCAGCAGGGAATTCTGGAAATTTGTTCTGTTGTGATGCGGTGAAAATATTCTCCCGAAATGTGTTTGTCATTGATGTTTAATGTTGTTTCACTATACGGCACAGGTTTATGACAGTGTTGGCGTTGTTTATACGGCCACCCTTACTGTGACATATATGGCTGTTGAGTAAGTATGCACTTCATTCCCTTGTATGTGAGTGTATTAAAAAAATAACATGATCAGAGTGACAGCTTTTATTGACACCTTAAACTATGGACCATTATTAATCCGTCCAACGCTACCATATTTAGAGTAAAGTGCTCCTTGAAAATGAAAACCTAAGCAAGTACATCAGTTTACATACTAAATTTACAGTTAAAAGACGACAAATACATTGAGGTGAACTATGTACTGTAGGTATATACACAGATAGGCCCCCAGGAAAGAAAATTCACCCAATGTTGCCAACAAGTTGAAAACACTGCCCATCCCTGCTCTAAACCACACCATGGATGGCTTATTTACTCAAACATACTGTATACATTTTTGTGTGTCACCTGTTGCATTGACATGCACATACTGTAATTGTCACCGGACTATAATTTGTAAGTCATGTTGGATTTTCCATTTTTTAAATGTTAGAGAGAAAACATCTTTAATTTATGACCCCCATCTCCAGTTTTGCTTCATTTACGCTTGCTGCACCTCATTCCTTGATCCTATAATCCTGTTATTAGTCACAACTGACCCTGTCAAGTATAATATATTCAGCCGTCTCCTCATGTTTTAATTCATGGCTATACAACTATTTTGGTTAATGCAAAGCAATGACATGGATTTAACCTAACCGAATAACATATATTCTAAATCAGGGGTCTCAAACGTGTTATTTTGCGGCCCACACCTTGATATGGCAATTTATTGCTAGTGCGGCCCGCGAGTTTACTATGAACACATGAACGGCGCTTGACAGCGTCATATTTGATAGATAGATAGATAGATGGATAGTACTTTATTGATTCCTTCAGGAGAGTTCCTTTATTTGCCAAGGCTCTCAAATTTCCCGGGAGACCGCTGAACTTCAGGGCATCTATCCTCTAGAATTCCTGTCGATTTTCTTCCAATCAACAATATTCAGGGGGTGCCATGACGGCACAGTCTTTGGCGCCACCTACATCCTGTTACCAACAGCGTGCAAGCCCAGTTACTTGTTGTATCTGCCTGTGTTGGACACACCTGTGTCATTGCAAGACATATTTGATCAACAGCTACACAGGTCACACTGAGAGTGGCCGTAAAAAAAAACTTTAACACTGTTATAAATACGTGCCAGACTGTGAACCCACACCAAACAACAATGACAAACACATTTTGGGAGAACATCCGCACCATAACACAACATTAAAACACAACAGAACAAATACCCAGAATCCCATGCAGCCCTAACTCTTCCGGGCTACAATATACACCACCGCTACCACCAACCCCCCCTCCACCCCTCACCCTCCCTACTTGCTAGGGCGGGAAAGCCATTCAAAGAAGGTGAATTCATTAAAAAGTGCATGTTAGATTTTTTAAGAAATCTTTTCTTGCGGCCCAGTATCACCCAGTTTCTGCATCCAGTGGCCCCCAGGTAAATTGAGTTTGAGACCCCTGTTCTAAATCAAGGAGTAATGGACTGTTTTTGAAGGACATTCTGCAAAAACACGAGTTGGGGATTTTCTTACTCTTAGCGGGTGAGATCTTTTGGGTAACAATGTGTATTACAATGGATATTTTTTGAACAACTCACAGTTTTTTTGTTTTTTTGTGTGTGGTGTCCTGTCCAGGTTCTCCGGCAAATCATATAGTTGATGTAGATGCCCATATCGGCTGTTCACATTTATTTTACAAAAGAGAAGTGTAGGATACTTCTCTTGTTGCCTTATTTGAATTTGACTTTATTAAATGTATTTATATTATCATTTAGTGCAGCCGGGCCGGAGCAGAAGGGGATAAAAAGAGAAAAAGAAGGAAGACAGAGGGAGAAATAGTGGGGATAAGAGAGGGATTAGACAGAGAGACAAAAACAACAACAGCAAACACAACAATAAAAACAACAACAACAATACAACAACACCAGAACATACGATATGTACACATATGATCGTAAAAGTGATAGCAAAGAAGCAGTTGGCATAATAAATAATTATAAATGGAAAAAATAAATAAATAAAGAATTACAAGAAGATCAAAGACATGCTGACACACAACATCACTACCCCAGCAGCTGGCCGACTCGCAGCAACTCGGAATACCCTGCAGCACAAAGCTACCACAATGGATGAGGGGACTAGACCCAGCCGGCCCCAACCAAGACGGGCACCCGGAAGGGTTGGGCGGTGGGACCCAGGAGCTCAAGACATGCAGCCCGGATGCAGTAGCCTGGAGCGCCGACCCCCGATTGACCAGCAGGCACAGAGCGTATCCCCAGAAATATACATACACATATATATATACATACATACACATACATATACATATATATACATATACATCTACACACGGGCATATACCCATTTACATACATACACATACAGACATACATACATATTATATAGATACATATATATTAGGGCTGCAAATCTTTGGGTGTCCCACGATTCGATTCAATATCGATTCTTGGGGTCACGATTCGATAATATATCGATTTTTTTCGATTCAACGCGATTCTCGATTCAAAAACGATTCTGTATTCATTCAATACATAAGATTTCAGCAGGATCTACCCTAGTCTGCTGACATGCTAGCAGAGGAATATATATTTTTTTTAAAAAGCTTTTATATTTATAAAGGACAATGTTTTATCAACTGACTGCAATAATGTAATTTTTTTCAACTATTAAACGAACCAAACATATGACTTATTTTATCTTTGTGAAAACATTGGACGGAGTGTGTTGTCAAGCTTATGAGATGCGATGCGATGCAATGCAAGTGTAAGCCACTGTGACACTATTGTTCTTTTTTATTATTTTTATAAATGTCTAATGATAATGTCAATGAGGGATTTTTAATCACTGCTATGCTGAAATTATACAGTTGTGATCAAAATTATTCAATCCCCACACAATTTTGGTGTTTTCGCAAATTGGACATTTATTCCGTATTTGGTTTATAGTCATATCAAATAAAGATGTGTCAAATAGACAAATGCAACTTAAATTGTAACACTGTATTTTACAAAATACCAAAAAAGGACATTTTTCTCAATATCTCATTGACAAAATGATTCAACCCCCTAGTTACATGCAATTTCAGTACTTAGTAGAACACCCTTTGGCAGTAATTACATCCTTCAAACGTGATACATAACTGGACACAAGTTTCTTGCAACGATCTACATGTATTTTAGCCCATTCCTCTTGTGCAAAGGCCTCCAGTTCATTCATATTCTTGGGCTTGCGTGCTGCAACTGCCTTCTTCAAGTCCCACCACAGGTTTTCTATAGGATTTAGGTCTGGCGACTGTGAAGGCCACTCCAGAGTCTTCCAGCCCTTCTTCTGCAACCACTCTGATGTTGATTTGGAGGTATGCTTGGGATCGTTGTCCTGTTGGAAGGTCCAACGTCTCCCAAGCCTCAGCTTCGTCACTGACTTCATGACATTTACAGCTAATATATCTGGTAGGAAATAGAATTAATAATGCCTTGAACGCGGTGGAGATTCCCGGTACCTGAGGCAGAGAAACAGCCCCAGAGCATGATTGACCCCCCACCATGCTTAACAGTAGGAAAGGTGTTCTTCTCTTTGTAAGCTTCATTTTTTCTCCTCCAGACATAACGTTGATTCATAGGCCCAAAGAGTTCCAGTTTTGTCTCATCACTCCATAGAACAGTTTCCCAAAACCTTTGGGGTTTGTCCAGATGATTTTTGGCATACTGGAGTCTATTTTTCTTGCGCTTGGTAGTCAGAAGTTGGGTACGCCAGGAAGTTCTGGCATGGAGGCCTTCATCTCGTAGTGCGCGCCTTATTGTCTGGGACGAAACCTGCGTTCCCCCCCTCTGCAATGTCCTGTTGTAGTTCCTCAGCTGTTACCCGGGGGGTTTTCACCACTGTACACTTCACAGCATCCTCTTTCTTTGATTGATTGATTGATTGATTGATTGATATTTTTATTAGTACTTTGCACAGTACAGTACATATTCCGTACAATTGACCACTAAATGGTAACACCCGAATAAGTTTTTCAACTTGTTTAAGTCGGGGTCCACGTTAATCAATTCATGGTACAAATATATACTATCAACATAATACAGTCATCACACAAGTTAATCATCATAGTATGTACATTGAATTATTTACATTATTTACAATCCGGGGGGTGGGATGAGGAGCTTTGGTTGATATCAGAACTTCAGTCATCAACAATTGCATCAACAGAGAAATGTGGACATTGAAACAGTGTAGGTCTTATTTAGTAGGATATGTACAGCCAGCAGAGAACATAGTGAGTTCACGTAGCATAAGAACAAGTATATACATTAGAAGTACATTTGAGTTGTTTATAATCCGGGGGGATGGGATGTGAATGGAGGAGGGTATTAGTAAAGTGTTGAAGTTGCCTGGAGGTGTTGTTTTAGAGAGCTTTTGAAGGAATATAGAGATGCACTTACTTTTACACCTGTTGGGAGTGCATTCCACATTGATGTGGCATAGAAAGAGAATGAGTTAAGACCTTTGTTAGATCGAAATCTGGGTTTAACGTGGTTTGTGGAGCTCCCCCTGGTGTTGTGGTAATGGCGGTCATTTACGTTAAGGAAGTAGTTGGACATGTACTTCGGTATCAGGGAGGTGTAGCGGATTTTATAGACTAGGCTCAGTGCAAGTTGTTTTACTCTGTCTACCACGCCCAGGTAGTGTTTCCACTGTGCCTTTAGCTTTAAACTTGCGAATTATGCTCCCAACTGTTTCTCTTGGAATGTGTAATGTCTTTGATATTTTCTTATATCCATATCCTTTCTTATGAAGAGAAATTCAATCAATCAATCAATCAATGTTTACTTATATTCAATCAATCAATCAATGTTTACTTAATTCTCCCTGCCCACTGGGTGTGAGTTTTCCTTGCCCTTTTGTGGGTTCTTCCGAGGATGTTGTAGTCGTAATGATTTGTGCAGTCCTTTGAGACATTTGTGATTTGGGGCTATATAAATAAACATTGATTGATTGATTATATAGCCCTAAATCACTAGTGTCTCAAAGGGCTGCACAAACCACTACGACATCCTCGGTAGGCCCACATAAGGGCAAGGAAAACTCACACCCAGTGGGACATCGGTGACAATATTGACCCAGTGGGACGTCGGTGACAATGATGATTATGAGAACCTTGGAGAGGAGGAAAGCAATGGATGTCGAGCGGGTCTAACATGATACTGTGAAAGTTCAATCCATAATGGATCCAACACAGTCGCGAGAGTCCAGTCCAAAGCGGATCCAACACAGCAGCGAGAGTCCCGTTCACAGCGGAGCCAGCGAGAGTCCCGTTCACAGCGGAGCCAGCAGGAAACCATCCCAAGCGGAGGCGGATCAGCAGCGCAGAGATGTCCCCAGCCGATACACAGGCAAGCAGTACATGGCCACCGGATCGGACCGGACCCCCTCCACAAGGGAGAGTGGGACATAGGAGAAAAAGAAAAGAAACGGCAGATCAACTGGTCTAAAAAGGGAGTCTATTTAAAGGCTAGAGTATACAAATGAGTTTTAAGGTGAGACTTAAATGCTTCTACTGTGGTGGCATCTCAAACTGTTACCGGGAGAGCATTCCAGAGTACTGGAGCCCGAAATGAAAAAGCTCTATAGCCCGCATACTTTTTTTGGGCTTTGGGAATCACTAATAAGCCGGAGTCCTTTGAACGCAGATTTCTTGCCGGGACATATGGTACAATACAATCGGCAAGATAGGATGGAGCTAGACCGTGTAGTATTTTATACGTAAGTAGTAAAACCTTAAAGTCACATCTTAAGTGCACAGGAAGCCAGTGCAGGTGAGCCAGTACAGGTGTAATGTGATCAAACTTTCTTGTTCTTGTCAAAAGTCTAGCAGCCGCATTTTGTACCAACTGTAATCTTTTAATGCTAGACATGGGGAGACCCGAAAATAATATGTCACGGTAGTCGAGGCGAGACGTAACAAACGCATGGATAATGATCTCAGCGTCTTTGGTGGACAGAATGGAGCGAATTCTAGCGATATTACGAAGATGAAAGAAGGCCGTTTTAGTAACGCTTTTAATGTGTGCCTCAACGGAGAGAGTTGGGTCGAAGATAATACCCAGATTCTTTACCGTGTCGCCTTGTTTAATTGTTTGGTTGTCAAATGTTAGAGTTGTATTATTAAATAGAGGTCGGTGTCTAGCAGGACCGATAATCAGCATTTCCGTTTTTTTGGCGTTGAGTTGCAAAAAGTTAGCGGACATCCATTGTTTAATTTCATTAAGACACGCCTCCAGCTGACTACAATCCGGCGTATTGGTCAGCTTTAGTGTCATCAGCATAACAGTGAAAGCTAACACGGTACTTGCGTATGATGTCACCTAGCGGCAGCATGTAGATGCTGAAGAGTGCAGGGCCAAGGACCGAACCCTGGGGAACTCCACACGTTACCTTAACGTAGTCCGAGGTCACATTGTTATGGGAGACACACTGCATCCTATCAGTAAGATAAGAGTTAAACCAAGACAGGGCTAAGTCTGACATGCCAATTCGTGTTTTGATACGTTCTAATAAAATATTATGATCGACAGTATCGAAAGCAGCGCTAAGGTCGAGGAGCAGCAACATAGATGACGCATCAGAATCCATCGTTAGTCATTAGTCATTTTTGCGAGGGCTGTCTCCGTGGAGTGATTTGCCCTGAAACCGGATTGAAAGGTTTCACATAGATTGTTAGACGCTAAGTGTTCATTTAACTGCTCCGCAACAATTTTTTCGAGGATTTTTAAAATAAAGGGAAGGTGAGACACCGGTCTCACCTTCCCTTTATTTACCATGAGGTCAGGATCGAGGTTAGGTCTTTTAAGAAGAGGATGAATAACCGCTTTTTTGAATGCTAGGGGAACAGTGCCCGAGGAAAGTGATAAGTTTATAATATTTAGCACTGATGGACCTAATAATACAAAGAGCTCCTTGATCAGTTTCCCAGGAAGAGGGTCAAGTAAACATGTTGTTTGTTTTATTCCATTTACACGTTGTAACAATTCCTCTAATGTTATTTCCTCAAAACGAGTGAAACTATTTTGGAGCGCAGTATCCGCCGTATATACCATCGTGTCAGTGTTGATAGAACCCCGTTGTAGCTGGGACGCATTGTCTTTAATCTCCTTTCTAATGACTTCAATTTTCTTACTAAAGAATTGCATAAAGTCATCAGCAGAGTGGGTGGAGCTAATGGAAGGGGTCCCTTGTTGGGTTAGCGATGCTACCGTACTAAACAAAAATTTAGGATCGTTTTTATTACGGTGAATGAGATTTGAGTAATATTTAGCTTTAGCTAAGGTAAGCATGCGTTTATAAGTTATTAAACCATCACTCCATGCTTGATGGTGCACCTCAAGTTTAGTCGTGCGCCATTTGCGTTCCAGCTTTTTACATAATAATTTCTGAGCTCTAGTTTCTTCTGTAAACCACGGGGTACGCTTTTTTGGAGCCTTTTTTAACTTTAGCGGTGCTATGTTATCAATGGTTTCGCGCAGGGCGTCGTTAAAGTTGTTAGTGAGGTTATCAATAGAGCCCACATATTTTGGGAATGGTGCCATTACCGAGGGCAGTAGGTCAGCAAGAGTTGTCGTTGTGGCCGTATTAATGTTGCGGCTGCTATAGGAGTTATTATTATTATTAGTTTGACGAACATGCGTCTGAACCTCTAATTTTATAAAGTAATGATCGGACAATACTTTAGTATACGGGAGTATCGTAACTTTGGAAACGGTGATACCCCTGACAAGCACTAGGTCTATCGTATTACCGTTGCGATGCGTGGGTTCATTTATTATTTGTGTGAGACCACAGCTATCTAATTATAGTCTGGAGCGCTACGCACGGTGGGTCCGATGGGGTATTCATATGGATATCAAAGTCCCTCATTATGATTATATTATTGGCGTGTGTCACTAGATCAGCAACGAACTCTGACAATTCATTGATACAGTCCGAATAGGGCCCTGGGGGGGCGGTAGATAACAGCCAGGTGTAGAGGCAGCGGTGTGACAGACCTTATAGTAAGCACCTCAAACGATTTATATTTATTATTTATGTTAGGACTAAGGTTAAAGTTTTCGTTGTATATTAGTGCGACCCCCCCACCCCTTTTAAGAGGACGGGCCCTATGCGCATGTGTAAAGTTAGGAGGACATGCCTCATTTAGCGCAAAAAAGTCGTTTGGTTTAAGCCAGGTTTCGCTGAGACCGATGACGTTAAGATTGTTGTCTCTGATGATATCATTAACTAACAACGTTTTGGGAGACAATGATCTTATGTTTAAAAAACCTATATTATAGGTAGTGGGCTGTTTTAGGGAATTTTTGATCAAATTATCCGTAGTAGCAATATTAATAATGTTGTGTTTATTACGCCCAGTGCATTTAGTATAATTACGACCATATCTAGGAATTGATACGACGGGAATTTTCCGATTGTTTGTTTGGTGCTTTGATAAACTGCACGCATCATAGTTAGCCACCTCAGTAAAACACATGTCCAACTCTGAAACACTCAAAGGGATTAGCCTTCTGCTTTGTTTTTAGCCCCGCTCGACATTCGCGTTTCCGATCACACCGCTGGCGTCTGCTCCGTAGACGGCCCCCGCTGCTACTATACTCCCCTGCTTCACAGGCCGCTGGATGTAGCCGTCGAACTATTCCCGTGCTAGTTAGCAGGTCTAGCAAGCACGCGTCTATCAGTCCAAAACGGCCCGATATGTCCACATCCAGAAGTGTCTGGCGGTCGTACGTGATCACGGAGTGACCTCCTCTCTAGAATTCTATGACCACTCCCTGGACTTCACCATGTTGCAAATACACCACTGACCATCTACAAGAAACTGAGCGTCACAATCTTTTTCAATCAGTTTAATTGTTGCTCGTTATGGTTCTAATCACATCTACAGGTATTTTCAACACCTGATTGAAAAGCCCTTATTCAAATTATGTTCTTAAGAGTTATGATCTTCAAGGAGTTGAATAATTTTGTCAATGAGATATTGAGAAAAATGTCCTTTTTTGGTATTTTGTAAAATACAGTGTTACAATTTAAGTTGCATTTGTCTATTTGACACATCTTTATTTGATATGACTATAAAAAAAATACGGAATAAACTTGCTAAAACACCAAAATTGTGTGGGGGTTGAATAATTTTGATCACAACTGTAACTAATATTTATACTGTTGTTGATAATATTCGTTTTTTTTTTCACTACTTTTGGTTTGTTCTGTGTCGTGTTTGTGTCTCCTCTCAATTGCTCTGTTTATTGCAGTTCTGAGTGTTGCTGGGTTGGTCAGATTTGGTTTTGGAATTGGATTGCATTGTTATGGTATTGCTGTGTAGTGGTTTGTTGGATTGATTAAAAAATTTAAAAAAAATAAAAATATTTTAAAAAAAATGAGAATTGATTCTGAATCGCACAACATATTTGATTCGTATTCGAATCGATTTTTTCCCACACCCATAATTTAAATACATATACACATACATATATACATATATATATATATATATATATATATATATATATATATATATATATATATATATATATATATATACACGCATATATGCATATATACATACATACAGACATAAATATATACATACATATATATACACGCATACATATACATATATATGTATACATACCCACATATGCACATATACGTCCATACACACCTTTACATCCATCCATACACACACACAGACACACACACAGACACACACACACACACACACACACACGCACACACACACACACACACACACACACACACACACACACACACACACACACGCCCACACAAACACACATACGTATACGACAACAAATCCATACACAGGCCGGAGGGACAGCGATTAAGTCCCGCCATCCACTGGCCACTGAGAACTAGTCGATCCCCCAAGCCCCACAGGTCCGGCCGCGCACCCATGCCACCCAGGGACAACCCCCGACAAGCCTGCCCCAGACAATGGTGCGAAAACGGGCGCGCCAGGGCGGCGTGGCAGGGCGCAAGGGCACCCCAGGCCCACACCCCACAAGCCAACCAACACCACAATAAACAAGTATGAAGTTTGCTAGTCCGTCAGCCCCGTTAACCACCACGAGTGCCGGCTACCAGCAGTCACAACATCAGCCACCCCCCTGCACCGGAGGGCGCCCACACCACAAACAAGCGGCATCAGAAACAGCACCTGCAATAGCCCCAGACAGCCAGTCCCACCCCATCAAATCAAAGTGATCGAGAAGAAAAAAACAAACAAACTGCCACCGGCAACCACACGCCAACAGGATTATGGAGACCAGCCCGTGCCAGCCCGCCAAAACGCCAACATGCAAACAAGAGACATCAACACCTCCCCCACCAATAGACCCCACCACCCCAACCGAAACCCTCACAAACACACCACCGCCCAAACAACTGAGACACAGCATCTAGACCAGACAAAGGAGCCACACTGCCACCGCATCAAGTCACCAACACAGACTCCACAGCGCAAGGACGGGCCACACGGGCACATACCCCACTCAACAGGAAGCGAGACCCGCGCGACGCCCCCACACAAATAAATAATATATTTTATTATTATTTTAATAATTTAAAAAAATAATAATAATATATACATACATACATACATATATATATATATATATATACACACACAAGTACACGTACCCTCCATCCATCCAATTTCTACCGCTTATTACCTTTTGGGGTCGCAGAGGGCGCTGGCGCCTATCTCAGCTACAATCGGGCGGAAGATAGTACACCCTGGACAAGTCGCCCCTCATCGTCACAGCCCCAACACAGATAGACAGACAACATTCACACTCACATTCAAACACTAGCGCCGATTTAGTGTTGCCAATCAACTTATCCCCAGGTGCATGTCTTTGGGGGTGGGAGGAAGCCGGAGTACCCGGAGGGAACCCACACATTCACGGGGAGAACATGCAAACTCCACACAGAAAGATCCTGAAACTGGATTTGAACCCAGGACTGCAAGAACTTCGTATTGTGAGGCAAACGCACTAAGCCCCACAAATACACATACGTATACATATATATATATATATATATATATATATATATATATATACACATGCATATATACATACAAACCCTGTTTCCATATGAGTTGGGAAATTGTGTTAGATGTAAATATAAACATAATACATCCATCCATCCATCCATTTTCTACCGCTTATTCCCTTTCGGGGTCGCGGGGGGCGCTGGCGCCTATCTCAGCTACAATCGGGCGGAAGGCGGGGTACACCCTGGACAAGTCGCCACCTCATCGCAGGGCCAACACAGATAGACAGACAACATTCACACTCACATTCACACACTAGGGCCAATTTAGTGTTGCCAATCAACCTATCCCCAGGTGCATGTCTTTGGAGGTGGGAGGAAGCCGGAGTACCCGGAGGGAACCCACGCATTCACGGGGAGAACATGCAAACTCCACACAGAAAGATCCCGAGCCTGGATTTGAACCCAGGACTGCAGGACCTTCGTATTGTGAGGCAGACGCACTAACCCCTCTGCCACCGTGAAGAAATCTTTTTCAACCCATATTCCATTGAATTCACTACAAAGACAAGATACTTGATGTTCAAATTCATAAATATCTTTTTTTTTTTGCAAAAAATTAATTAACTTAGAATTTCATGGCTGCAACACATGCCAAAGTAGTTGGGAAACGGCATGTTCACCACTTTGTTACATCACCTTTTCTTTTAAAAACACTCATTAAATGTTTGGGAACTGAGGAAACTAATTGTTGAAGCTTTGAAAGTGGAATTCTTTACCATTCTTGCTTGATGTAGAGCTTCAGTCGTTCAACAGTCCGGGGTCTCCTCTGTCGTATTTTACGCTTCATAATGCGCCACACATTTTCGATGGGAGACAGGTCTGGACTGCAGGCGGGCCAGGAAAGTCCCCGCACTCTTTTACTAGGGACGGCGTGGTGCAGCGGAATAGTGGCCGTGCACAACACGAGGGTCCCTGGTTCAATCCCCACCTAGTACCAACCTCGTCACGTCCGTTGTGTCCTGAGCAAGAAACTTCATCCTTGCACCTAATGGGTTGTGGTTAGGGCCTTGTATGGCAGCTCCCTCCATTAGTATGTGAATGTGTGTGTGAATGGGTAAATGTGGAGGTAGTGTCAAAGCGCTTTGAGTACCTTGAAGGTAGAAAAGCGCTATACAAGTACAACCCATTTATTTATTTATTTACTATGAAGACATGCTGTTGTTACACGTAGCTTGGTATTGTCTTGCTGAAATAAACAGGGGCATCCATGATAACGTTGCTTGGATGACAACATATGTTGCTCCAAAACCTGTATGGACCTTTCAGCATTAATGGTACCTTCACAGATGTGTAAGTTACCCATGCCTTGGGCACTAATACACCCCCATACCATCACAGATGCTGGCTTTTCAACTTTGCGCCTATAACAATCCGGATGGTTATTTTCCTCTTTGTTCCGGAGGACACCACGTCCACAGTTTCCAAATATAATTTGAAATGTGCACTCGTCAGACCGCATAACATCTTTCCACTTTGCATCAGTCCATCTTAGATAATCTCGGACCCAGCGAAGCCGGTGGCGTTTCTGGGTGTTGTTAATAAATGGGTTTTGCTTTGCATAGTAGAGTTTTATCTTGCACTTACAGACGTAGCGACCATCTGTAGTTACTGACAGTGGCTTTATGAAGTGTTACGGAGCACGTGTGGTGATATCCTTTACACACTGATGTCGGTTTTTGATGCAGTACCGCCTGAGAGGTCAAAGGTCCGTAATATCATTGCTTAATTGCAGTGATTTTTCCAGATTCTCTGAACCTTTTGATGATTTTTACGGACCGTAGATGGTAAAATCCTTAAATTCCTTGCAATAGCTCGTTGAGAAATGTGGTTCTGAAACTGTTCGACAATTTGCTTACAAAAGGGTGTACTTCACCCCATCCTTGTTTGTGAATTACTTAGCATTTCATGGAAGCTGCTTTTATACCCAATCATGGCACCCACCTGTTCCCAATTACCGTACACACCTGTGGGATGTTCCAAATAAGTGTTTGATGTGCATTCCTCAACTTTATCAATATCTATTGCCACCTTTCCCAACATCTTTGTCATGTGTTGCTTGCATCAAATTCTAAAGTTAATGATTATTTGCAGCAACAAAAACAGTTTATCAGTTTGAACATCAAATATGTTGTCTTTGTAGCATATTCAACTGAATATGGGTTGAAAATTATTTGCAAATCATTGTATTTTGTTTATATTTACATCTAACACAATTCCCCAACTCATATGGAAACGGGGTTTGTACATATACATACATATATACATATACATACATACATACATACACACACTCATAAATATATATATATGTATATATATATATATATATATATATATATATATATATATATATATATATATATATATACACGTACATACATACATATAAAAAAAATAGAAATAATAATAATAATAATAGAATAAAACTCAGTTTAAAAAGTATGTATTTAGAATTTTCCAGCCTGTCCACATTAGTTAGTGCATAGGGTCGGAAGCAATTTTTCTTCTTTATAGTGCAAAGGAACATCTTGCATGTATGTTTTGAACTTGTTTTAGCACATCTGTGCAGAACTGCATTCTACAATTCCTGACATGTGCCTGGCCTCATATCTTCTGCACAATGCGTTTGGTAATAGAAAACACTCACGTAACCCTGCCTGGTCCAGCCTTTGCTTTCCGTTCTGCCTGAACCTGAGTCCGCCCAAACTCGACACCTAACTTTGACTATTATTTGATCAAAACGACTATTCGGAGCTGGAACGCGTTTTCTTTATTTTCATGACTATTTACTTTAAAGATTGTGACTGAAAGCATCAAAATTATGACACCTGTGGAGTGAAAACTCTTTCAGGTGACTACCTTTTTAAGTTCATCAAGAGAATGCCAAGAGTGTGCAAAGCAGTAATCAAAGCAAAGGGTGGCTATTTTGAAGAAACTAGATTCATAAAACAGGTTTTCAGTTATTTCACCTTTTTTTGTTAAGTACATAACTCCACAGTTGTGATGCCTTCAGTGAAAATCTACAATGTAAATACAGAAAACCTATTGAATGAGGTGTGTGTATGTATATATGTATATATATATATATATATATATATATATATATATATATATATATATATATATATATATATATATATATAATGTGTATGTATATATATAGGGCTTCACGGTGGCAGAGGGGTTAGTGCGTCTGCCTCACAATACGAAGTTCCTGCAGTCCTGGGTTCAAATCCAGGCTCGGGATCTTTCTGTGTGGAGTTTGCATGTTCTCCCCGTGAATGTGTGGGTTCCCTCCGGGTACTCCGGCTTCCTCCCACTTCCAAAGACATGCACCTGGGGATAGGTTGATTGGCAACACTAAAATTGGCCCTAGTGTTTGAATGTGAGTGTGAAAGTCGTCTGTCTATCTGTGTTGGCCCTGCGATGAGGTGGCAACTTGTCCAGGGTGTACACCGCCTTCCGCCCGATTGTAGCTGAGATAGGCACCAGCACCCCCCGCCACCCCAAAGGCAATAAGCGGTAGAAAATGGATGAATGGATGGATATATCATATACTATACTGTAAAGACAGGATTTACAAATCGGTGTGTAAATGTGCATCGCGGTCATTAATATGAGTATTATTACATCAATAAATGTCTTCACCAAGAATCCACCGATCATGCACAATGTAAGCTTGTAATCTGATCCAGGGGCGTCACTAGACCTAATACTGTACTGGGGCACACCTGGGGCACAAATAATTCATGTGAGCGTGCAAAGCGCGCAAGCAAAAACATTTTTAGCACTTATTTATCATAAACAAATACATAAATAGTGCTTTAAACTTTGAAATCATATCAGATTATGTTGTATGGATCTTTGATTAACCACCTGAAATTAACTAATGCATTTGACCTACTTGTGCACTTTTTTACTCCAGACTTCTAAACTGCTACTGGTAAAATCAAAAAGGAAGAGCAATGAATCTTTTTGAAATATTTATTGCAGTAATCATCTGCAAATTTAACATCTACAAAAGTAAAACAAAAAATAAAGCACCCCTACATCTCTGGGTTATTTTATATTATTTAATTTCCATTTATGGCAATGTGGCTAATCCTATTTCAGATACAAAAAACTATAAAATATACACAAAACAATAAAGCCACAGTAGTAGAATAAATGAACAACTGTTGTGTGTCTGTTCAGGGAATCATTTTCTGAAAAGTAAACTGTAACGTCTCGTTTTCATTTTTGCAAAGTGGTCAATCACTCTGGACGGACATGGAAATATTACAGTAACTGTTATACAGTTGACCAGTGGTTCCCAACTGCTGGGTCGTGACATAAAAGTAGATTGTGTGTCATTTTCAGGGAGTCGCAGTCAGATGTGTGAATGAAAAAAAAAAAGTTTAGGGAGAAAAAAATCAAATTGTGGGAACAAAACCAGATATTTTTAGCCATTTTTCTAGTGACTATTAGTGAGTATTTTAGCAAAAGGCAAACCGTCTAACAAGTTGGAGGAGGACTCAGGACAGACATGGAAATATATATTTTTTAAATCTAAATGGCCTGAGAAGCTGGACAGGACAAAAAAAAAATAATAATAAAAAAAGTCTAAATGGGGCAACAAAACTCGATAGTTTCAGCCATCTTTCTGAAAACAAATACAGAAATGTTTCTTTTTTTTCTGAAAAAAAAAAACCAGATGCTTTAGCTGTAGCCATTTTTCTGGTGACAAAACAAGATTATTTTATTCAAAGTCACACCAATTAACAAGACAAGTCTACTGTGCTATTTTTCTGTGAAATAAACTTGAATGATTTAAAAATTCGGCTCACGACTTGATGATATGGAAAAATGTTTTTCTTCCTGAAGATAAACCATTTGAGAAGCACTCAACTCATACATGCTTACTTCAAATCATCATTGATGCAGAACCAGCAGACAATAACCAACATTATGTTTCATGTTCATTGGAAATTCCCCCGACAGCTCGTACAGCAAATGAATATGTTTGTCTTGATACAAGGATGAACGTTGGCTAACTTAGCATCAACTTAAACAATGATGTTGCCTATTTAGCTAGGACTTCACTTACATCTCTCATTCTTCCCTTCTTCTTCTCTGCTGCGGGCAAATAACTTTCTTAAATCCATCTAGGGGTTACAGTTTGAGTCAAATCAAAATCAAAATATTGTAATTAACAGATTGTTGTTGGCTAACGTCATCTACCTCAGCAGTGATTCTTATCCCCTCTCTCTTCTCTCTCTCTCTCTCTCTCTCTCTCTCTCTCTCTCTCTCTCTCTCTCTCTCTCTCTCTCTGAAGTCTCGATCCACACGTGAATAAATTACCATATTAAGTAGCCATGTGCTCATTGTTAGTGGAGTGAATACAGTAGCAATCAATTACCATACTAAATAGTATGTGCGCTGTTGTCTATGTTATGTAGACATAAAACTCTGAAGCGTTTTTTTTTTATTGGTGACATTTTTACTGGGGCACTGCAGATCAACACTGGGGCACGTGCCCCAGTGAAATCTGTCTGGCGACGCCCCTGGTCTGATCCCAACCATGTTGTAACGTATGTCTAACAGGGCCACATCGCTTCATTGTTGCTTCATTGCATTTGCGCATTACACATGATCTGTATATTGATCTGATCAAAATGTTTCCCGTTCACATACACATATTGGTCATGTGATGATGCTTTTTATAGAAATGTGTGCGCACAATAGCTCAAATTACTTCAGGAAAATCGGCTATCGCTGCAAGTTTCTCATTAATGTTGGCCTGTTCCGCTGCATTGTAAGGGAATTAAATATACTGCTGGCTCACATGCCGGCCATTTCGTCCCGCACAGCTGGCATGGCTCGGCTCAGAGTCAACTGGCACAGTCCCGATCGGTCTGCCAGCTCCCTGCTTACGAGGACCCCCAGTCTTGTCAGCACCTGTGTGGGCACAGGCAGCGAATGGGCCCTTGCTGATCGTGGTCAACCAGCAGCCTCAGATCCGTACACGGTTCCAGGAGGACTGCTCGAGGGAACCTAAAGCATCTCATGAGCCAGGAGTCAAATATTTGCCAATAAACCTTTTCTATCTCGGAAAGCAGGCTTTCTTGGCAGTGCATCATCAGCAATATATTCTAATACTGCTAAAGCAGCCTTTGTTTTCATGTGTTTTGCACCACTTTGCCTATGCTTTTAGAGAAATCTGTGTGAAAAAGAGCATGCGTCAGGTTTTAGTGCATATCGATGCTTAATACATGTATAGCGCGTTTCTACCTTCAAGGTACTCAAAGCCCTTTGACACTATCCCTAACCACGAGCCATAAGGAGCAAGGGTGAAGAGTCTTGCTCAAGGACACAACATACGTGAATAGGTTGGTAGAAGGTGGGGATTGAACCAGGAACCTTCAGGTTGTTGGCACGGGCACTCTCCTAACCGCGCCACGCCGTCCCCATACATGAGTACTACATGAGGCCCCTGGTCTTGCTCGCTAGCATTAACTTACATTGACGTAAGTTTGTTTTACAACCATAGGGAAGGAAGAGAGTGAGTGTGATGGGTAGTATTAAGAAGAACCACATTATATGCTTTGAATTAAAGAAAGAAATCAGCAGAAACATGTCCGAGCGTGTAATCAACTTGCTGAAGCAGTTCAGGTGCAGCATTGCTCTTCTGCAGCGTACTGAAGCTGAACAAGTCTAGCGTTGAACAAATAATCCATCCATTTTTTACAGTTTGTCCCTTTTGAGGTCGCTGGGGGTCGCTGGAGCCTATTTCAGCTTCATTCGGGCGGAAAGTAGGATACACCCTGGACAAGACGCCACCTCATCGCAGAGCATATAAACGAGCAAATATTAAAATTAACATCCAAATAATATTAAAATCAATATCCAAACGGCAAAAAGATATTTAAATATTGAAAATCTGGCCAAGGTGTTTTTGTCGGAAAAAAGCGTGAAGTCCACTCTTCAAGATGAAGGCTATACATTATTATTACATCATAAATTTACAGTTGCTGTATTTTTTTTTACAATGTGTCTCATCTACAAGTTTTTAGCTTTTTAAAAGACGTGGCATGTTAAAAATTTAGCTATTTCAGGGGGAGGCAAGCAATTAAATAATTTTATTGGGAGACATTGTTTTTGTCACGATTTGGGTCGCAGCTTACAGCGGGGTTGTTCTCCCGGGATGCAGAGGGACAACTCAGGACGACAGTGTGAGGTAGGAACATGATTTAATTATTAACTCTCAAAGAGGTTCAAACAAAGGAACACAAGGCGAAGGCACAATGCACTAATCGGACTTGGAGCTAAAGCTAACTCATAGCATGGACTAGGGACAAACAATACTCACGGAACTGTGGCATGAAACAAACGAGACTTACGTAGAAAGGCATGAAGCAAAGAATGACGCCAGACCGAGTGTGGCGAGCATCGTGATTAAATTGCTCTCTGATTAGTGCTCGGCAGCAGGTGAACATGCCAAACACTAATCAGGAGCAGGAGGAAATAATGTGTAACCATGGTAACTAAGAAAAACGGAACTTAGAAAGTCCAAAACTCGCAGAACACAACAAAAACATGATCCGGACCACGGATCATGACAGTTTTGAGTTAAGTGATGTCACAGAACACAGATGCTACCATTCTTCCATTGTTTGGTCACCACCAGCAAAGGAAGCAGTCTGTGTTTGAAAAACAAAACAAGACCCAATGCCAAGTCATTCCATTTGCATATTTTAGTGCGCTAAAAATATCATAACCGACAGTCCTGATGAGAGGAAGTTATAATGTGCCAAAAACCTTATAGGGGGAAAAGAGCAACGGCAGTGAGCCAAGTCCTAAAACACCTGCTGGCATCAGAGGAGAGCAGCTCCAATTTGTTTCCCGGAGCTAAATTGATGATGATGATAAGGTGACATAATTGTCTCAACTCAATCTTGTATGCACAATTGCTCCTAAGGGAACACAGTTATTGAGGCGTTAACTTGACCGTGACCTCTCACTCTATTGCCTTGATTGTGGCTATACGCTGCCACCGCTGCTGCTCACTGCTCTCCTCACCTCACAGGGGTGATGGGTCCAATGCAGAGAATAATTTTGCAACACCTCGTGTGTGTGTGTGTGTGTGTGTGTGTGTGTGTGTGTGTGTGTGTGTGTGACAAGTAATAATTGGTACTTTAACATTATGTACAGTGTACCTTTTCCACATTATGTTACAGCCTTATTCCAAAATTGAATACATTAATTTTTGTCCACAACATTCTACATACAATACCCTATAATGAATGGGCTTCACAGTAGAAGAGGGGTTAGTGCGTCTGCCTCACAATACGAAGGTCCTGAGTAGTCCTGGGTTCAATACCGGGCTCGGGATCTTTCTGTGTGGAGTTTGCATGTCCTCCCCCTGAATGCGTGGGTTCCCTCCGGGTACTACGGCTTCCTTCCACCTCCAAAGACATGCACCTGGGGATAGGTTGATTGGCAACACTAAATTGGCCCTATTGTGTGAATGTGAGTGTGAATGTTGTCTGTCTATCTGTGTTGGCCCTGCGATGAGATGGCGACTTGTCCAGGGTGTACACCGCCTTCCGCCTGATTGAAGCTGAGATAGGCACCAGCGCCCCCCGCGACCCCAAAGGTAATAAGCGGTAAGAAATGGATGGATGGATGGACAATGTGAATGTTGTTGTTTTGTTTTTTTAAGAGGTTTCTGCAAATGTATTAAAAATATATACATATATGTTTCATCAACATATATTAACATTGTTGCCCTAGGGGAAACTGGGTAACACATGGCACACTGACAAAGCTTAACCTATTGTTGCTATAACAATCTACAAGGTTAACATAGGTTGCTTCTCTTTCTTTACCTTAATTTTTCTGCATTCTTTTGTCGCTCTAGTTATCATTACGTATATGTATTGTTGCATTTGAACAACTGTATTGTTGATAATAGAGGTCAATTATTATTATTGTTCATTATTAATAGCGCTATTTCTATTGGTATTTGTATTGCTCCATTTGTCGTGTAATAATGCTCATTGTCATTTCTGTATTACAAACCCTGTTTCCATATGAGTTGGGAAATTGTGTTAGATGTAAATATAAATAAAATACAATGATTTGCAAATCATTTTCAACCCATATTCAGTTGAATATGCTACTAAGACAACATATTTGACGTTCAAACTGATGAACATTTTTTTCTTGCAAATAATCATTAACTTTAGAATTTGATGCCAGCAACACGTGACAAAGAAGTTGGGAAAGGTGGCAATAAATACTGATAAAGTTGAGGAATGTTCATCAAACACTTATATGGAACATCCTACAGGTGTGCAGGCTAATTGGGAACAGGTGGGTGCCATGATTGGGTATAAAAGCAGCTTCCATGAAATGCTAAGTAATTAACAAACAAGGATGGGGCGAGGGTCACCACTTTGTAAGCAAATTGTCGAACAGTTTTAGAACAACATTTCTCCACGAGTTATTGCAAGGAATTTAGGGATTTTACCATCTACGGTTTTTGATTGATTGATTAATACTTTTATTAGTAGATTGCAGAGTTCAGTACATATTCCGTACAATTGACCACTAAATGTTAACACCCCTATAAGTTTTTCAACATGTTTAAGTCGGGGTCCGTAAAATCCTCAAAAAGTTCAGAGAATCCAGAGAAATCACTGCACGTAAGCGATGATATTACGGACTTTTGATCTGTCAGGCGGTACTGCATCAACAACCGACATCAGTGTGTAAAGGATATCACCACATGGGTTAACCCTAACCCTAACCCTAACCCGTTTATATTTACATCTAACACAATTTCACAACTCATATGGAAACGGGGTTTGTATTGTTTATTTAGCTAACTGCTTCTTTGCTATCACTTTCCCCATCATATTTGTACATATACTTTTTCCTGATGATGATGTTGTTGTTATTGTTGTGTTTGCTGTTGCTGTTTTTGTCTCTCTGTATTATCCCTCTCTTATCCCAACAATTTCCCCCTCTGTCTTCCTTTTTTCTCTTTCTATCCCCTCCTGCTCACCAAATAATACTATAAATACATTTAATAAAGTGAAATACAAATAAGGCAACGATAGAAGTATCCCACACTTCTCTTTTGTAAAGTAAATCTGAACAGCCGATATGGGCATCTACATGATTTGATTTGATTTGAGAAGCTGGACAGGACAAAAAAAAAATCAGATGTACAAAAGTATTTACAACCTTTGTTTTGAAGCTCAAAATTGAGATCAGGGGCACCCTTTTTCAACTGATCACAGCCTACAGAGTCCAACCGTGTTTAATTCAGTTGATTGGACATGATTTGGAAATGCACACAACTGTATAAATAAATAAATAAATAAATATAATCTATATATATATATATATATATATATATATATTATTATTATTTTTTTTATTTTTTTTCAGCCGCAATCAAAACCTTACATACACTTGTAAAGTACATATTGTCATGCCTGTCTTGAATTTCCAATAATTTCTACAACTTTTATATTTAGGTGATAGAGTGATTGGAGCACATACTTGTTGGTCGCAAAAAACATTCATGAAGTTTGGTTCTGTGATGAATTTATTATGGATCTACTGAAAATATGACCAAATCTGCTGGGTCAAAAGTATACATACAGCAATGTATGTATATATATGTATTTGGTTACATGTCCCTTGGCAAATTTCACTGCAAAAAGGCGCTTTTGGTAGCCATCCACAAGCTTCTGGCACGCTTCTTGATGAATTTTTGACCACTCCTCTTGAGAAAATTGGTGCAGTTCAGCTAAATTTGTTGGTTTTCTGACATGGTCTTGTTTCTTCAGCATTGTCCACACGTTTAAGTCAGGATTTTGGGAAGGCCATTCTAAAACCTTAATTCCAGCCTGATTCAGCCATTCCTTTTACGACTTTTGACATGTGTTTGGGGTCATTGTCCTGTTGGAACACCCAACTGTGCCCAAGACCCAACCTCCACGCTGATGATTTTAGGTTGTCCTGAAGAATTTGGAGGCAATCCTCCTTTTTCATTGTCCCATTTACTCTCTGTAAAGCACCAGTTCCATTGGCAGCAACATGACTCTGGTTTTCTTCAAGTTTTGAGAAAGTTTATAACTGTCAAACCAGCAATTGATATATCTTATTGTTTTATCAGAAAAACTAACTTTAATGTAGCTTATTCTTTCCAAAAGTCATTGATGTACATAATGAACAGTTGCACATGAAATACATGCATTTTCTGACCTATTTGTACAAACTCAATTTAATGTTGGTGACGCAAAATGGTGTGATTTATCTTTTGAGGAGATGTATTTCCATAAATGCATTCCAAGGCACAACTTTGAGGACTAACTTTTAATCAATAAAAGAGGGGTGGGGGTGGCAGGGGATGGCCATTAGCACTAGCAGAGTTAAATGAGCATCAAACATGGCGCGGCAAACCGAAGCCCAGATGAAAGGACAGCAAAGGCAGACAAGAAGACGTGTGATTTTTGGATAATAGCCCAGATGACAAAACAAACAGCAATTATTGAGAATCTGATCACAGGCGCTTGAGACGCACGCCGCTGCCGATTACCCCGGAGGAAAATTACGCTGTCAGAATTATCTGACGGAAAATCTTCAAAGACGTTGTTGTCATTGTGAGTGTGTGTGTGTGTGTGTGTGTGTGTGTGTGTGTGTGTGTGTGTGTGTGTGTGTGTGTGTGTATGCTCATGTGCACTCACTGGGGCAACCAAAGGATGCATTCATGAATACGAAAGTCAAAGAAATAAACCAAATACGGAATGTTTTCAGGGTTTCCCCCCCACCCCACCGCCTCAGATAGAAAAGCAGATCTTTCTTCCTGAAATGACTTTTCACCACAGCGCCTTCAGCTATGTTGCACCAGCAGCTGTTTTACACTCGCCAGTGTCTCTCTTGCCACTGGCTGCAGGCGAAAGAAACATTTTCTTATTTTTTTTAAGTCCGTAACCGAGCGTTGGGGTTCCTTCGTGAAGTCTAGCAGGACAAATAGACAACCTGAGCATCTATCATGAATACAACCCAATGTGGTCTATCCCAATTAATGGTAAATTCCACATGAAAAACCCTTAAGCCTCGTGACTGGGGACAGCTTGTTGGCTCTGTTGAAATTGCAACCCCAAAAAGACCTTTTTCTTGCCTCGAGGAACCGAACAAGCCCCCCGGTTCACCTCCCCGTGACATGCTCTGAACGATCTTAAGGTGGCCTTAAACCGCGCTTGGTAACACAACTTTGGCTGAGGTCGGCTTCCATTTAATTTCCCACCGGGTTACCTGGAGCGGAGAAAATAGTGAAGTCAGGCAAAGGTTGTACAAGATCGAGCGCTAAGTGATATGGCAAGTGGCAAAGCTATAAAACAAAAAGTCCAATTTGATCAATTGCAAAACCTAAAGAAATTGAGAGAATTGTCACATAAATGGTAATATTCTTTGAATAAAACAAGATCATGCACCTGGGGATAGGTTGATTGGCAACACTAAATTGGCCCTAGTGTGTGAATGTGAGTGTGAATGTTGTCTGTCTATCTGTGTTGGCCCTGTGATGAGGTGGCGACTTGTCCAGGGTGTACCCCGCCTTGCGGCCGATTATAGCTGAGATAGAAACCAGCTACCCCAAAGGGAATAAGCGGTAGAAAATGGAGGGATGGAAAACAAGATAAGGTCCATATTTGAATTAATTAGTCTTTTAGACTTTCAACACAAGAATGCTGCAAGTTTGAAAACTAACTTTCCAGTCCTTAGATCCTGTAATGGAATATTTTACAGGATTCCTACGGGAGTCATTGATCTAAACACTTCTGAACTGCAAAGTCGTGTTAATGCTTCGTTAATGAACTTTCAGTGTCAATGGCGTCCATACACATAACTAATAAGTCGTGATAAATGGAGTGTGGCCTCCTCGGAATAAATTAATTATTTGGCCTTATGTGTTTGTGTGCGTTTTTATTATCGTGTTTCCACATTGAGCCATTCCAGAACTCCTTCATGCCGCACTCCATCCAACTGTATAATCACTCGCCATACAGCAATAGATTATATTTGTTTATTACCAGGCGGCTTTTATGTTAGCTACCTCTCTTTGTTTATAATGTATATTCTCTGCTGGAGCTACTCTTTATTTTATGCTGCCCTTTTTTTTTTTTGCTGCATCTGTTACATATACTGTAATATTGTACAAGGTAATTGGAATTTGTTTTATAATGCATATATTACATAACAATATTATATAGTATTATGTATGTATAATATGTAAATATTACATATGTTATATTTTATATTGCTACCATGGTACATTTTTAGTCTACTTTATACCTATTGTTTTCACCCTCTGCGTGTCCTTGTGTGCATTATCCATTCCACCCTTTGTAACTGAGCTACTGTGCGGAACAATTTCTCTAGTGGATCAATAAAATTTGTCTAAGTATGACTGTTATGCTATAACATGCAGGAGTGTGAAAGGAGCACTGCACTTTTTTATTTTGGAAGTTTGCCTGTCATTCTTGTAAGACAAGAACACATGTTTTTCTTTTTTATGCATTTGAAATTGTAATATACAACTTGTAATAGACGGATAATAATATAGCTATTGGTAGTCATCTACTCTGGCCATTAAGCCTACTAAAAACACCAACAATACTCCATTGACATGCCATGACCTGCATATATACCAAGTATTAGCGACATTGTTATTATATGAGCTAACGCAGAGGAACTACTTTTAGTAACATGGCGTATTGAGCACAGAGAAGTAACTAGCTACAGCAGCCATTCACACACTGAGCTCCAGCATAGTTTCTGAGTGGGTAAAAGTTAATACTAGGTCATAAAACATACCTCTTGCTTGTGTCCTACAAGGTCATGGCCATAAGCCAAGAAGTTGACCAACTTTGACATACAATTTAGACTTCAAGACATAGCTAGGAAGACATGACAAAACGCTTATTTCCACCTAATTTTATTATTTTTAAGTTTTTTTTTTTACCAAAGAGGATTATGATGAATTCATCATCTAAACGAGGAATACAAGTCTCGTGCTGAAAGATGTAACTATCCTATTATTGGACACCCAAAAGACGGCAGACATTATACAGTAAGTGATTGTTTAAATATTATGTTCAGAGTTTGTACTTCTTGTTTGGCCCTTAGCAATACTGCGACATGCAGCTTAGTGTTTCACCAGAGCTGACTCTACTTAGCATTCAGTTTCTAAAATGTGTAGCTTATCCCCCTTGTATTCAGGTTGAAACATAAATGGATCATCATTTGTCCTAAAGTAGTTGTTGTTGGCTCTCGTGAAGTCTGTTACAGTTGTTATTGTTGAATACATTAGCTAACATTGTAATGCGCTCTGTGAAATCAACGTGGCGCCATAATGCCTAAAATGACCAAAATGCGGTAAATATCACATGTTATTATTGGATGCCCTCAGGCTCCAGTACTATGGAATGCCTTCCCGGTAACAGTTAGAGATGCTACCTCAGTAGAAGCATTTAAGTCCCATCTTAAAACTCATTTGTATTAGACCAGTTGATCTGCCGTTTCATTTCTTTTTTCATCTGCCCCCTTCTCCCTTGGAGGGGGGGGGGGGGGCATGGATGAAGTACTGGCTGTCCAGAGTCGGGACCCGGGGTGGACCGCTCGCCTGTGCATTGATTGGGGACATCTCTGCGCTGCTGACCCGTCTCCGCTCGGGATGGTCTACTGCTGGCCCCACTATGGACTGGACTCTCACTATTATGTTAGATCCACTATGGACTGGACTTTCACAATATTATACTAAACCCAGTCGTCGTCCATTTAATCCGGTCTCCCCGGGGGGGGAGGTCACCCACATCTGCGGTCCTCTCCAAGGTTTCTCATAATCATTCACATTGACATCCCACTGGGTTGTGAGTTTTTCCTTGCCCTTATGTGGGTTCTGAACCAAGGATGTCATTGTGGCTTGTGCAGCCCTTTGAGACACTTTTGATGTAGGGCTGAATAAATAAACATTGATTGATTGATGGATGCATGAATGGATGGAGCTTTACTGTCCTTGTACTTAAAAAGTGAAGTATTACATATTCAGTACATACCCTTTCAAGATCAGGTAAGAGTCAACAGGAAGACTGATCGGGTCGCCACAGGAGGGCGCCCTGTAAAAAAGGTAAGACAAATGGTAAATATTTGAGGGCGTAGGAGGAGGAGAAAAAAATCAAGTCCCAAACTAAACCCCTATGAGAGGTTTGAGGGGGCTCAGTTTGAGACCAAGAAAAAGCTTCGAGCAAAGCACAAACACATATTACGGTATACAACTTGAAACTCGCGACGAGGGATGGAAGGGCCTTCATCCTACTCAAAGTTGCTGCAACCAGGGATGTTTTGCGTCACACCATGTTAAACTTAAAGTACCAATGATTGTCACACACACATTAGGTGTGGCTAAATTATTCTCTGCATTTGACCCCTCACCCTTGATCACCCCCTGGGTGGTGAGGGGAGCAGTGTGCAGCAGCGGTGGCCACGCCCGGGAATTAGTTTTGGTGATTTAACCCCCAATTCCAATCCATGATGCTGAGTGCCAAGCAGGGAGGTAGCGGGTCCCATTTTTATAGTCTCTTTAGTATGACTCGGCTGGGGTTTGAACTCACAACCTACCGATCTCATGGCAGAGGTGAAGCAACAAAGGCGTGGTATGTAGAGGTGTCACAGTTTTGTGTGTTTGTAACTTTAATGCTAATTAGCTGTGTTTGTCCAGCTTGGGTTGCACACACTCATGGACAAGTCAACTTTTTGAGCAACACAATAACATTTTGAGCCTGACATCGACTTATCAGAAGAGTTTGGCCCTTTCATTATTAGCGCAAAATTGCAGCAACTTTGCTCCAACAACCGGTAAAAATAGTGTTTTGTAGAAGAGACTGAGTAGAAACACAGCATAGCTGGTAGAAGTTGACACGGACTAAAATGGAAATGTATTAGCTGCGCAGTATCGTAGCACAAACATATTTTGGGTCTTGCTGTACCTAGGGTTAAGCAGATAAAACGGTATCAATATACATTGCAATATACACATAATCGATAGCAATATAAAACGAGTTTGATAAAATATTCAATATATATTTATATCTTCTGGTCGGAAGAAACCAGAAAGGATGGAGCAAGACTTGTTTCATGCAGTCACTCACTCTTTGGGAACGCAGCGAACAGGAAACAGGAAGTGTCACTGAGCAATGGGAGGCACGCGCTAACGGCTAATCACGTAACCATATCAACTACCAAGTATTACACCTTTCCTGCTGTTCAGATCCCAGTCCCAGACCGTAGTCGGGGAGCGCAAGGGAGACGTTACCTGCAGGGCCGATGTTTTCGTGGGGGGTAACACCCTTCACTTTACCCCAAAAATGAGTCCGCTAAGCTCGGCTTTCATTTCGGAATGACGACGCAGCCTACTCGTGACAGTTTAGTCGCTGTATTCTTATTCCTGCACGACACAACCAGACACATTTGCAAGTTGCCATTACTTCTGCACACGCTTGCTCCCTTCACCCCTTCCACTCACTGACGTCACTTACCCAACGGTACACACGGCCATTCTTAAAGGAGCACATACGCTACTCTCATAACACTAGTGTGGTTGCGCCGTCTTTCTGTGGATTCTCTGCATGGAGTGAGAAGAAAATGAATTATATCTTGATATTTCAACTCAATAACATAAACTTGTCTTTAGTTTTCTTGGTTTTAATGCAGACGTGCAGTAAACATCCTGACACTTCCAATGTGTCCGTTTAATGGGTAGCTTCCCAAAGGAGTCTGCGTAGCGTTCAATATCTTACACACCACTGGCATCTTGTGTCTAAAATCTGCAATTACTTCAAATATACTTGAATTATTTTATTACCATAGCCACGCTCATCCGACTTGGCTTCCAGACACCTTCTCCACTGATAAATAGCACCTTTGGTAAGTTAGAAATTGTTTTACTGTATTAATTGGTAGGCTGAAATAAGTTATAAAAATGATCAATACCTATCAATATGGATCAATATAAAAAACTTTATTGTGATATCATTTTCTGTTATGTCGCCCAGCCGTAGGTGTACGTTAAGTTAATGTTTGCGCTGGTTGACAGTTGTTGTTGATCAGTAATGTGTTACTGATCAACAACATAAAGAGGGATCCCAGTGGGCCAGGCCAATCTTTCCCTTTCTCTAAACTAAAACTGGGGAAATGCTTAGAGTGTTCTGGGCTTCGATACAGTGCTGATCTCCTCAAGACATGATTTTATTTCACAATTCCTTGAGAGGAAAAAAGGCCTGGTTAGGCTTTGTGTATAGCATTATATGTGCTGTATATAGTGACGTGACATATAATCATGTCATGTGTGCCTACCATTCATTGTGTGAAGCCAGGTTTACAGCTATGTTGTGACATGATGTTATTATGCGGTTTGTGACTTATGTACGTTTTGTCGCAGCTATTTAAACATTTTTTGTCAATTTGTTCTGGCCCAAAATAAATTGGCCCTTTGAAACATATCTTTGCCATTGTGTGTTGTGTGTAGACCACATTGCTTAGCAGAGTTCAGTGGTGCAAATGCATGTCAAGTTGATCAATAGATTGTATTATTCTCCAGTGCAATAACAGTTCTGAAATGAAGGCTAAAAGGGCTTTAATGTGAGCTTTAAAATTTTTTGAAAAAAATAGGTAACTAAATAGTTACTTTTTACAGTAACGCATTACTTTTTGGTGTAAGTAACTGAGTTACTTTTGAAATAAAGTAACGAGTAACTGTAACTGGTTTTCAGTAACTAACCCAACATCGTTGTTGATAGAACCGCTGTTGTGTCTGATTCCTCCACATGGTGAAGACCCATTGTTGCAAAGCATCCCTCTCTCCGTATTTTTATTCATGATAGTTTGTTGCCCTCCTTTCCAGATTTCCAGGGATTTTTAGCACCTCGGAAAAAATAAAAATCTTGCAGCAGCAATCGGTTCTACTCAACTCGTACCTCTACGGGGTTGGGTTTGTGAAAACAGCGCCGTGAGTTGCTTGTTAACTTAAAGAAGAGCAGGCAGCTGCTCACACATCCTCATGATTTTTTTGTCACATTGAAAAATAAATCGTACTGCCAGCTGGTAAAATGTCTCAATTCTAAGCGCCATGAAGGATCCCAGACTTTGTTTTACTTTCATTTGTGCAATATTACAGCTTCTTACTCAAAAATCTTTTATTCCACTTGCCAACTACTAAGAAATAGACATAGGGTGGATAATACAGTGGTTGATGGCATTTACTCATGATTTAATGGACATGTTTGTTTTCTTTGCCCACAATTCACAATCCCTATGTAAGACAAGCACACATGATTTGATTTTTATTAACGCGATCAAATGTCTGCTTACAATGGAGTCAATAGAATTTGCTCTATTCTGCCTAAAAAGTGGTTAAAAAAATGTCCAAACACTTCTACGAAGGTTTTATATACACACTGTAAGTATAACAGGCACCTTTATAATACCATTTAATATCAAACAATCCAAGTTTATCTATATTGCCCTTAATCACAAGTGTCTCAAAGGGCTACACAAGCCAGGACATCCTCGGCTCAGATCCCACATCAGGGCAAGAAAAAACTCAACCCAATGGGAACAACGTGGGCAACCGGTGCAATGGATGTCGAGTGGATCTAATTAATGTGACAGTCCTGTCCATAGTCCATAATATGTATTTATTTTGCTCATTTTAAGCATACAGTGGCACAATAATTTGGACGACATCACTGATTTCTATTCACTGCAGACTTTATGAGAGCCAACAAACGTAATAAAGTATCACCTACTGTACAATGTCTGTTGTCACTAGAAGGCTGACTGTTAGGATGTTAATATATTCCTGTTTGATGAAGAATGACTCATAATCTTTGCAATTAAAAAGGGGGTGTAACCAAGCGTCTGTTTGTGTCTTTCTCTTTAAATTAAATGCCTATGTTGACCAATTTGTCGCATTAAGTCCTCATTCTACTAGCCAGGTGAGATGCATTATTCATAATTCGGAATAAACTTCCACAAGCTCTGAGCTCACCAGCTAATGTTATCAACATTGCCACACAAGATAGTTGGCTCTCTCTGACCACATTGCCGGGAAACATAGATTGTCTGCGTTAGCGCTTATAATGACCATATCTCTAATCCTTGGTGAATGTTCAAGTCCATCCATCCATCCATTTTTTACCGCGGGGTCGTGGGGGCGGCTGGAGCTTATCCCGGCTGAATTAGGCATTAGGGCGGAAGGCAGGGTGCACCATGGACAAGTCTCCACCTCAGCCGGAGTACCCGGAGGGAACCCACGCAGTCATGATGAGGACATGCAAACTCCACACAGAAAGAGCCAGAGCCCGGGGATCAAACCCAGGACATTTCTATTGTGCAGCACACACACTAACCCCTTCTTGGACGGTTATTTAGAGGGCTTTATGGGAAGGATAGAGGACCTCTCATTGACTCCATTGTAAGCAGATTTATATTTACATTTATTTGCGAGTTAAATGCATTAAATAAATACATCAGTTTTCTTGCCTTTTAAAAATTGTGAACGACAGCAAAATACAAATAAAAATCAGTACAGTTTCTCTTGAAATCCCATGTGGGGAATATACTATTATGTTTTCTACTGATTTTAACTGTGATGCAAATTAAAATCGCTTTTTTTTTGCCCAATTTCTAGGGAAATGTTCCATATTTTGAAATACAAATGTTGGCATGGTGCATGCCTGTATCTGTGTCTCCAAAAAGTGTTATTGTGCACTTCATCCGCTCTTTAGATTTCTACTGTAACTCTGCATTTGTCCAAAATGATGGATGCCATACATCACAGACAACAACGTAACATTAAGGGGTGGGACAGGAGGACACAAACATTAGTAACACTATGTGAGCGGGGGGTCCAGCAGGTCATCCAAAAACCGGAGGGTTTTTTATCGACCTTTGGCAAGACGATTCACTTCACCGATATGTTAATCTTGCCTCAGTGCAGCCCACACTAGTGTAGGAATGTGAGCAGCTGTGGCTACAAATGTCGCCTACCACCATCAGTGTGTGACTGTGGAGTGAATAAATAATCAACACTGTGAAGCGCTGTACAGTAGGTATACCTTCTTAAAACGGCGCTATATAAATCTAATCCATTATTGTTACTACAAAACTCAAAACCAGTGAAGTTGGCACGTTGTGTAATTTGTAAATAAAAACAGAATACAAGGATTTGCAAATCCTTTTGAACTTATATTCTATTGAATAGACTGCAAAGACAAGATATTTAACGTTTGAACTGAGAAACACATTTTTTTTTTCCAAATAATCATTAAATTAGAAATTAATGGTCACATCCATACTTGCCAACCCTCCCAGATTTTCCGGGAGACTCCCGAAATTCAGCGCCTCTCTCGAAAACCTCCCGGGACAAGTTTTCTCCCGAAAATCTCCCAAAATTCACGCGGAGCTGGAGGCCAAGCCCCCCCTAGCTCCATGAGGACCTGAGTGACCTGTCTGAGAGCGTGTCTGCCCAATGATGTTATAACTGTAGAATGATCATGGGCGAGTTCTTGGTTTCTTATGTAGGTTTATTGTTAGGCAGTTTCATTAACGTCCTCCCAGCGCAGTAACAACACACAACAACAACAGTCACGTTTAGGTCTAACACTCTACCGTAAGGCAGTTCGTCTGCCGTAAACAGCATGTGACACTCTTAAACAGGACATTACTGCCATCTACTGTACATGATGCACCACAACACCTCCAGGGAACTTCTACCCTTTAATCCTCCTCCATTCACATCCCGTCTCCCCGGATTGTATATAACCTAATGTAAATAATCGAATATTTTTCTAATGTATATACTTGTTCTTATGCTATGTGAACTCACTATATGTTCTCTGTTGGTTGTATATATCCTACTAAGTCAGACCTACACTGTTTCAATGTCCATTTCTCTTTTGATGCAATTGTTGATGACTGAAGTGCTGATATCAACCAAAGCTCCTCATCCCACCCCCTGGATTGTAAATAATTCAAAGTACATACTATGATGATTAACTTGTGTGGTGACTGTATTATGCTGATAGTATATATTTGAACCATGAATTGGTCAACGTGGACCCCGAGTTAAACAAGTTGAAAAACTTATTCGGGTGTTACCATTTAGTGGTCAATTGTACGGAATATGTACTGTACTGTGCAATCTACTAATACACATTTTAATCAATTAATCATGAATTTGTGACAAAAACATCTACTTTAGAAAGTGCAGTGCACAACTGCGCACACAACAGCTGTAAATATACTACTCCGCTCTTAACCACGCCCCGCCCCCACCCCCCACCTCCCGAAATCGGAGGTTTCAAAGTTGGCAAGTATGGTCCCATCACATTGCAAAAAAGCTGGCACGGGGACATATTTACCACTGTTTTAAAGGGCGTTTCCTTTTAACATTCAGTAAACATTTGGGAGCTGAGGCGACCACTTTTTGAAGCTTTTCAGATGGAATTATTTCCCATTCCTGCTTGATGTACAGCTTAAGTAGTTCAACAGGTAGGGGTGTCCGTTGTTGTATTTTAGACTTCATAATGCGCCACACATTTTCAATGGGAGAAAGGTCTGGACTACAGGCAGGCCAGTCTAGTACCCGCACTCTTTTACTATGAAACCATGCTGTTGTATCACGTGGATTGGCACTGTCTTGCTGAAATAAGCAGGGGCATCCATGATAACGTTGCTTGGATGGCAGTATATGTCGCTCCAAAACCTGTATGTACCTTTCAAAATGAATTGTGCCCTCACAGATGTGTAAGGTACCCATGCCTTGGGCACAAATACAGCCCCATACCATCACAAAAATAAGTGTTTGATGAGTATTCCTCAACTTTCTCAGTTTTTGTTGCCAGTTGTGCCAGCTTTTTTTAAACATGTTGCAGGCTTCAAATTCCTAATGAGCTAATATTTGCAAAACATAACAAAGTTTTCCAGTTCAAAGAACGTTAAATATATTGTCTTTGCAGTCTATTCAATTAAATATAGGTTGAAAGGGATTTGCAAATCATTGTATTCTGTTTTTATTTACGATTTACACAACTTGCCAACTTCACTGGCTTTGAGGTTTGTAATTTTACAGTGCATTCACATTACTGTCTCACTTCAACAACAACATAATAACATATGGCTAAAGAATACAAATGATCACATTTACAGTTCTGCAGCTTACTCATGGATACATAGATGGCTGAGTTTTATTATAAGACCTTATTTTACAAAGTTGTATTTAAGATACATACACTTTGTTTTTCAATCAATACGTCATTGAAAGCTGTAACTTAAAAAGCCAGCATTCAAGTGCCTCTTCTCTCAAAAGTATAGTAAACTCGTTTTTTTTTTTTCACTTTCAGCGCTCATAAAGTGAGTTTAGGGACACAGATTGTTAGAATGTCATTAAAAAGTCACTTTTTTTTAAATGGCAGACTTTTACTTCCTGACAACGGATAAGTCCTTTACCATTCTGAAGACAGAACAATCCCACCAGAGACTAAAATACGGCAGAACCGTCCTTGGCCTTTCTGGCGTCTGCTGTGCTTATTAACCAGCAGCTAATTAGTCAGTTAAGCCGCACCAACCCTTTACAGAATGCTAATTAGCATGCAGCTGATTGCGCGGGCAGGGACACAGTTAATGACGGCAGACATGGCGGTGTGCTAAAAGACATCGGTGTTCCAGCTGTAGGCGTTAAGGCGGTAAACAATTCAGCATGTGCGCTAATTGGTAATGAGTGTAGTCATATGAAGGCGACACCTTCATAGAGGACCTAACTGGCATAGCTTGCTGCGATTTGTATAATTATAAGAAAAACGTCAGCTGCATGGGGTCCTCATGCAAGAGGACAAATAACATCCTTCCGCAAATTGCTCTGTGATGTTAGGGGACATGCACGTTGAGTTAAAGACCTACTGAAACCCACTACTACCGACCACGCAGTCTGATAGTTTATATATCAATGATGAAATATTAACATTGCAACACATGCCAATGTGTTGCAACAGTTTACCAAATTGCAATTTTAAATTTCCCGCGGAGTTTCTTGTTGAAAACGTCGCGGAATGATGACGCGTGCTGACGTCACGGACTGTAGAGGACATATTAGCGCTGCACCATTTGCGGCTAAAAGTCGTCGCTTTTCATCGCGCAATTGAACAGTATTCTGGACATCTGTGTTGCTGAATCTTTTGCAATGTTTTCAATTAATAATGAAGAAGTCAATTTAGAAAGATGGAGTTGGGAAGCTTTAGCCTTTAGCCAAACAAACACACTGTGTTTCCTTGTTCAAAATTCCCGGAGGTGAAGCTTTACTATGGATCAGAGCGGTCAAGCGAACATGGTTCCCGACCACTTGTCAACCGGCAGGTTTCGGTGAGAAAATTGTGGTAAAAAGTCGCCTCTAACCGGAGATCAGCTGAGCTTGCACCGTCCATGCAGCTGCCTTCGACTTCCCTCAGAGACTGGCCTCAAGACACCCGTGGACACACCCCTCTGACAATCAGGTACCCGTGGACACACCCCTCTGACAATCAGGTACTATTAAACTCACTAAAACACTAGCAACACAATAGAAAGATAAGAGATTTCCCAGAATTATCCTAGTAAATGTGTCTATAAACATCTGAATCCGTCCCAATGCAATCGCCTTTTTTTTTTTTACTTTTTTTTTTTTCTAGTTCTTCACTATCAATATCATCATCCACAAATCTTTCATCTTTGCTCAAATTAATGGGGAAATTGTCATATTCTCGGTCTGAATAGCTCTTGCTGCTGGAGGCTCCCATTATAAACAATGTGTGGATGTGAGGAGCCCTCAACCTTGTGACGTCATCGTCTGCAACTTCCGGTAAAGGGAAGACTTTTTTATCAGCACCAAAAGTTGCGAACTTTATCGTTGATGTTCTCTACAAAATCCTTTCAGCAAAAATATGGCAATATCGCGAAATGATCAAGTATGACAAATAGAATGGACCTGCTATCCCCGTTTAAATAAGAAAATCTCATTTCAGTAGGCCTTTAAGATTGGCGTTTGCTTGATGGGCTTGTCTTTGAAGGTGAGGCGTGTGTATCCCAGCTTCCACATTGCAGGCGCTGTGTGGTGCACACAGGTATACACACAGCATGCACAATGAGGAGCCCGCGACACACCATTCCATTGTCGAGCTCACATTAAATGCCCCAATGGCGTGAGTGTATACAGTCAGTAAGCAAAGCGCCCTGCCGCTTTCCGCTTCATAGCGTACCACATGTGTTTACCTCCTGTGCTCAGTCTGTCACACAAACAAACAAATAACAGAGGAATAAATAATCATGACACAACAATGAAAGACAAGCTCAAGCAGAGGTGTCAAACTGATTTTAGATGGGGGGCCACATGGAGAAAAATCTACTCCCGAGTGGGCTGGACTGGTAAAATCACGGCACGATAACTTAAAAATAAAGACAATCTAAGATTGTTTTCTTTATTTAAAAATATAACTAGCACATTCTGAAATTGTTTTTTTTTTTTTTTACACTTACATGTTGCGGTTAATTAGACTTAGACTTAAACGAACGTTAATGATCCACAAGGAAAATTGTTCCACACAGTAGCTCAGTTGCAATGGTGGAAAGTGTAAGGATGGAAAGGAAAATGCAGGTATGAATAGACTAAATATAGCAATGTAAAATATAACATATGTACGTAATATTTACATGACATATGTACAGTATATTATATATGCAGATATATAATAATATTTTATGTCTATATCATATATACAGTATATAACAATTACCATGTACAAGATTACAGTATATGTGACAGCTGTATATATGACAAGTGTCAGGTAATAGATAGATATCATCTATTGAGGTATGGCGAGTGATTTTACAGTTGGATGGAGGGTGGAATGAAGGAGTTCTTGAATCGAACACTGTGGGAACGAAGCTGATGGAGCCTGTTGGAATATGAACTACGCTGTCCCTCAATTGTCTGGTGGAGTGGATGGGCAGGATTGTCCATGTTGGCCAGCAGTTTGTCCAGTGTCCCCCGGTCCCTTACTGACACAAACACCTCCAACTGCGTGCCAATAGTTTGGCCAGCTTTCCGGCCAAACTCAATCCGGTTTGAGTCCCTTTTGCTGGTGCTGCTCCCGCAACAGACCACTGCAAAGTACGGGGCACTGGCCACAACAGACTGATGAAATATCTCCAAAAGCTTGCTGCACACACTGTTGTTGTAGAATAGTATTATATCTTTATTTGTCGATATTCATACTTTCTGAATAAATTATGTGACAAAGTGGGAGTATAACTGTCACACTCAATGTGACAGTTATCAATATGACAGTTATTATCAATTAATCAATCAATCAATCAATCAATCAATCAATGTTTATTTTATAAAGCCCTAAATCACGAGAATCTCAAAGGGCTGCACAAGCCACAACGACATTAAATCCACACTCCTATACAAAACATGCAATATGTCTAATAATGCCTTAAATAATGTATCTTTCCGAGTTTTACTGGAAACAGGTTTGCAAACAAACTTCTTTTTTTTTTTACTCAATATGACAATAATGTTCTTAGAATCCTAAAATTAATTGTCAATCTATCAAGATAAAACAAATTATATCAAAATCAAATCACAGGATATTTTTTTTATGTAGTTTGACTATTTTCCTCGACTAATTGTCCCATTGTACTAACATCATGTGGTTTATTATGTACATTTGTAGCATTATCTACAAAGATACAAATAATCGCTATTGCGATATCTAGTGGACAAATTTAGTACAGCAGTTTTTTCCATTCAAAAATTTCGGCTCACTTTTATTCTTAGGTAAATTATCCCACGGGCCAGATAAAACAGAAGCCGTACATTTGACTACCCCTGAGCTAGAGTATCAAGAAGTCATGGAGGTTTGTTTGCATGGAGTTAGTTCGTGAATACTTTGACCAAATGTGACAAAAGGTCTCCAAATGGAAACGTATAGAAGGCCCGATCTCAACTTTACAAGAACTTGTGTGAAATACTCAGTTACTGGTGTATAATTGTCAGATTTGGAAAATGATTAAGTAAGTAATGCCCCCATTTTATTTTCTAGTACAGACCTCCAAAATAGTACATAATTTTGGAAATGTACAGTGGAGGCCAAACATTTGGACACACCTTCTCATTCAATGTGTTTTCTTTATTTTCATGACTATTTACATTGTAGATTGTCACTGAAGGCATCACAACTATGAATGAACACATGTGGAGTTATGTACTTAACAAAAAAAAGGTGAAATAACTGAAAACATGTTTTATATTCTATTCATCCATCCATTCATTTTCTGCCGCTTGTCCCTTTCGGGGTTACGGGGGGCGCTGTAACCTATCTCAGCTGCTTTCGTGCGGAAGGCGGGTTACACCCTGGTTTCTTCAAAATAGCCACCCTTTGCTCTGATTACTACTTTGTACTCTCTTGGCATTCTCTCAATGAGCTTCAAGAGGTAGTCACCTAAAATGGTTTTCACTTCAGAGCCATAGTTTTGATGCCTTCAGTAACATTCTACAATGTAAATAATCATGAAAATAAAGAAAACGCATTGAAATGAGAAGGTGTGTCCAAACATTTGGCCTGTACTGTACTTTGTCTGTATTTAAACTCACGGTCCTCAGTGTCAGTACCACTTACAGAGATTCTGATTACTGTGGAGAAACAAATCTGTTAGCTTTCCAAAGATCTCAGAGCCATTTGTCTATGCCAAATAGGTCACTGACAGATTTACACTTACTTTGGGTATGAAAAATCCACGAATGTTAAAGGTAGCAAAGCAGTATATTGGAAATAGCTGCACTATACGCTGTTTATATTTAACAGCAGAGCAGCAATAGATATATATATATATATACATATATATATATATATATATATATATATATACATATATATATATATATATATATATATATATATATATATATATATATATATATATATATATATATACATATCTAATTGAACACTTATGCCTTAGTTTCGCACTTTCACAAAAACATCATGATAGGTGGAGCGATAAATTCCCCCAGAACGTCCCGCACTGAGCGACACTCTCAGACTAATTGGAGAAAGGAAAAATTGAGCGTCATCACAGTCAAGGACGGGCCAACCGTATAGAGACACACTATCAATAGCTGCTCTTAAGCCGCACTTGCAAAGGGTGTGTGGTGGGCTACCAACAGGTATATAAAGTTCATTGAATGCTTGAGGATGATACGGTGTAGGAAGCAATATCCTTCCTAAGGGGTATTTTAAATATGCCACATGCATTTTTTTCCCAATATTTCCACTTGCTGTACAGTCTAGAGGTTAGTGGAAGTGCATCATGAATGAAAGTCTTTAATTATGCAACAGCTCTGTGTCCTTTCTGAAAATATGTTACACAGTGGCGATTATCTGCCGACTACAAGGGAAGATAGAATTCCCCTTTAAATTCAATAAAATGATTGGTCAAATATGCATTGTTAAACTTAAAATGAGGAGACTTGAACTGCGTTAATCATGGAAGCTCACAGTGAGAAAGCAAGACCCTGATTGGATGAATAGGCAAAAGACGTACTATCTAGGGAAGTGTTTGTTCAGGCGTCTATATGGCAGTGGCCTGGGCTGGATGATGATTGGATGATCGGTTTAATGCGGAATCCCTCCTTGATTGACCGCAAAATAAGCAAATCAGCTATCTTTTATTTTTTTGTCCTGTCCAGCTACTTAGGCAAATCATATTGTTGATGTAAATGCCCACATCTATCATATAGATTTACTTTACAAAAGAGATGTGTGGGATACCACTCTTGGTGCCTTGTTTGTATTTGCCTTAAAGAAATGGATTTACAGTGTATTAATGTTTGGAACAACCGGACTGCAGCAGGAGGAAATAGAAAGAAGAAAAAAGGGAGACAGACAGGGAAATTGTGGGCACAAGAAGGGAATAGATAAGACAGAGCGATAAGGACAGAAAAACGAATCGGCAATTTTCAAAGATAAATGACCAATTTTTCACGTTTCATTCTGTTCTTTTGAGTTGATTTAGGGCAGTGGTTCTCAACCTATTTTCAGTGATGTACCCTCTGTGAACATTTTTTTTAATTGAAGTACCCCCTAATCAGAGCAAAGCATTTTTGGTTGAAAAAAAGAGATGAAGAAGTAAAATACAGCACTATGTCATCAGTTACGGATTTATTAAATTGTATAACAGTGCAACATATTGTTCATTTGTAGTGGTCATTCTTGAACTATTTGGAAAAAATATATTAAAAAAACTAAAAACTTGTTGGAAAATAAACAAGTGATTCAATTATAAATAAAGATTTCTACACATAGAAGTAATCATCAAGTTAATGTGCCCTCTTTGGGGATTGTAATAGAGAACCATCTGGATTCGTGAACTTAATTCCAAACATTTCTTCACACAAAAAAAAAAATGTAACATCAATATTTATGGAACATGTCCACAAAAAAATCTAGCTGTCAACACTGAATATTGCATTGTTGCATTTCTTTTCACAGTTTATGAACTTGTATTCATATTTTGGTGAAGTTTTATTCAATAAATATATTTATAAAGGATTTTTGAATTGTTGCTATTTTTAGAATATTTTGAAAAAAATCTCACATACCCCTTGGCATACCTTCAAGTACCCCCAGGGGTACGCGTACCCCCATTTGAGAACCACTGATTTAGAGGGCCCCAATCAGCAACCGTTCTTAAGAACAAATTGTGTTCTTAGGCTCACTTACGAAGTTTTTAAGGAGATTTTTGTATTCACCAATCTTTTCTTGGGCTGGGATTTGTTCATAGGTAAGAACAAAATCTACGAATGCTCCAGAGCACTCTTAGGGTGGCCTATTTGTTCTTAAGTGTGACAAGTTCCCTTACTTCTATTGTCTAATGTTACATTAACATCAAAGCATAGATAGATACATAGAAACATAGATAGATATAGATAAGACAGACAGACATATAGCAAAATGAGCAATATATAGACACACATCCATGCACGCTTGCGCACACACACACACACAAATCTTTTTAACTTGGATTGTTTCCCTGACTTCGAGACTCTCTCGAACATCACTGCAAGCGAAGACACAACAAACTCCTTTTTTTCTGTCTCTCATGGACACACACCTGTTGTTGTGAACTTTGGACTAGCGACAGCAAATACATCAAGGCCCCGGAACAGAGACACACTAGGGGCTTATACACACACACACACATACACACACATCCACAAAAACAATATACGCCACACATACACCCCCCCATGGCTCAATCCAACACCCTCGACGCAAATCCCGTAGGGGTGATGAATGGATGGTCAGCGTCTGAGAGCTGCGACCTACCACCATGACCTTGAACTACCTTCCCTCTGTTGCTAGATATCTCGAGATGTATGTTGTAATATGTATATGTGCTTTGCTATGGAGGTTTTTTCTCACTCCGAACTGGGCCCCCTTAGGAGCCCGGTCTGGATTGTATTTTTTTACTCATCCTTCCCCAGCGTTTACCTTTTTCCCATCTTTAATGGGGCGCCTTATGGCGACCCATCGGCGTTCTTGTTTTGTAACCCTGTACACTGTTTGTCAAATTTTGAACAGGTTTGTGCGGAAAACAAAGTTTAGTTGTACTTGTTGCAATGACAATAAAGAGCTACCTACACACGCACACACACACACACACAATCACACACACACACACACAAACACGCACGCCCGCACACACACACACACACGCACGGACGCACACACGCACGCACGCACGCACACACACACACACACACACACACACACACACACACACACACACACACGCACAATCATCAATTACCGGGGCGTTGATTTAGTGATTGGTGACTCTTTAAAAGACCAACAGGCCTCTCACACCCTGTTGTAACTCAACTCACACAATGGCAATGCTTCTGCTGCTTCTGCAAGATCCCGCAGCTCGTGCCCCGGGGAGGGAGTGCATATTTCACGACTATGTAGACCTATTTGCCCGAAGTGACGAATATTTATTTGAATGCTTTAGGCTACCTCAGCAGTCCCCGCTTTCTTAAACTCAAGTTTTGACATTATTTATTTCCCCCTCGGGATAATACAAATTTCTCTTCCGTAATCTTTTTATGTTTTCTCCGTTTGCTTGATGTTCGGCTTTTTCGCTGGAATTGTGCCCTTATATGGGGAATTAAGGGTGTTAACCTATGCAAATTATGGAATTAAGGGTGTTTACATATGCATATTGGGGAAAAGGGCGTGTTTATATGCAAATTATAATAAACACGCACGCGCTAAACATTTGGCATTCAGCAACTTAAGAACAGCAGGTGGGAACACGTCATGAATTTGAATGGACTCCTTAGGAAATCACTTAGGAAGAAAGATAAGAGGAAAAGTTAGGAACTCATTGCTTAATGGGGCCCAGACACTTTTACAACCTTATAAGTGGCGTGTTCTCTATTAAAACCTAATACCAACAAATCTCACATATACTTCTCATGATAGTGAAAACTAATATTGTATTTGGAGATTTTTACAGTTATTGTTCCCAAAGTGCAACAGGTGCCCCTTCACCGTCCAAAATCACTCACACGAAGGCTGTAAAAAAGTTTATTTTATGAATACATGTTATATAAGTACAAACCCCGTTTCTGTATGAGTTGGGAAATTGTGTTGGATGTAAATATAAACGGAACACAATGATTCACAAATCATTTTCAACCCATATTCAGTTGAATATGCTACAAAGACAACATATTTAATGTTCAAACTGATAAACATTTTTTTTTTGCAAATGATCAGATTAACTTTAGAATTTGATGCCAGCAACACGTGACAAAGAAGTTGGGACAGGTGGCAATACATACTGATAAAGTTGAGGAATGCTCATCAAACGCTTGTATGGAACATCCCACAGGTGTGCAGGCTAATTGGGAACAGTTGGGTGCCATGATTTGGTATAAAAGCAGCTTCCATTATATGCTAAGTAATTCACAAACAAGGATGGGGCGAGGGTCACCACTTTGTAAGTAAATTGTCGAGCAGTTTTAGAACAACATTTCTCAACAAGCCGTTGCAAGGAATTTAGGGATTTTACCATCTACGGTCTGTAAAATCATTAAAAGGTTCAGAGAATCTGGAGAAATCACTGCACGTAAGCGATGATATTACGGACCTTTGATCCCTCAGGCGGTACTGCATCAAAAACCGGCATCAATGTGTAAAGGTTATCAGCACATGGGTTCAGGAACACTTCATAAAACCACTGTCAGTAACTACAGTTGGTCGCTACATCTGTAAGTGCAAGTTAAAACTCTACTATGCAAAGCCAAACCCATTTATCAACAACACCCTGAAACACCACCGGCTTCGCTGGGCCCGAGCTCATCTAAGATGGACTGATACAAAGTGGAAAAGTGTTCTGTGGTCTGACGAGTCCACATTTCAAATTATATTTGGAAAAAGAGGACATGGTTTCCTCCAGAACAAAGAGGAAAATAACCATTCGGATTGATATAGGAGCGAAGTTCAAAAGCCAGCATCTGTGTTGGTATGGGGGTGTATTAGTGGCCAAGGCATGGGTAACTTACACATCTGTGAAGGCACCATTAATGCTGAAAGGTCCATCCAGGTTTTGGAGCAACATATGTTGTCATCCAAGCAACGTTATCAATCAATCAATCAATGTTTATTTATATAGCCCTAAATCAAAAATGTCTCAAAAGGCTGCACAAACCACAACGACATACTCGGTAGAGCCCACATAAGCCCCCATACAGGTTTTGGAGCAACATATGTCGTCATCCAAGCAACTTTATCATGGACACCTTTGCTTATATCAGCAAGACAATGCCAAGCCATGTGTTTCAACAGCGTGGCTTTGTAGTAAAAGAGTACTTTCTGGGCCTGCCTGCAGTCCATACCTGTCTCCCATCGAAAATGTGTGGCGCATTATGAAGCGTAAAATACGACAGCGGAGACCCCGGACTGTTGAACGACTGCAGCTCTACATAAAATAAGAATGAGAAAGAATTTTACTTTCAAAGCTTCAACAATTAGTTTCCTCAGTTCCCAAACGTTTATTGAGTGTTGTTAAAAAAAAAGGTGACGTAACACAGTGGTGAACATGCCCTTTCCCAACTACTTTGGCACGGTTTGCAGCCATGAAATTCTAAGTTAATTGTCATTTGCAAAAAAAAAAAAAGTTTATGAGTTTGAACATCAAATATCTTGTCTTCGTAGTGCATGTAATTGAATATGGATTGAAAAGGATTTGCAAATCATTGTATTCCGTTTATATTTACATCTAACACAATTGTCCAACTCATATGGAAACGGGGTTTGTAATACATTTGTTTTCTCGCCCACCCAGGTGGTATCTGCTCCAAGCTTGAGGGTTACCCGTATTTTGCTTTTCTGGACGGAGATGTCGGGTTGTTGTTCATGGAACATATAAGCCTAGAGTTTAGGAAAAACATATTAAACACATGAAGTTATTTGTCCATGCAGCTAGTTAATTTTACTTGATAAAACATCCTAAATGAGGGGTGCCAAACGTACGGCCCGCGGACCGGATCAGGCCCGCGAACAGGTTTTATCCGGCCCAAGGGATGAGTTTGCTAAGTGTACAAATTAACCTGAAATTTTTGAATGAAAGAAACAGCTCTTCCACATGTGTCTACTAGATGTTGCAATAGCAATTCTTTGTATCTCTGTAGCTCCAGGGTTGGCAACCCGCGGCTCCGGAGCCGCAGGACAACTCTGATGTGGCTCAGCAGCATACTTGCCGACCCCCCCATTTTACCGGGAGGTTCTCAAATTTTCAGTGCCCCTCCCAGAAATCTCCCCAGAAAAACATTCTCAGAATTTCACCTAGACAACAGTATTGAGGGCGTGCCGTGATGGCAATGCCTTAGACGTCCTCTCGACCATGTCGTAGCGTCAGCTTTAGTACAATGCTATCTGAGTGCCGGCCGGCCATATCTAGTGTGCGGCTGCTGACTCAAGGCGCAAGCGACTGCAAAGCATACTTGTTCAACAGCCATACAGGTTACACTGAGGGTTGTGATATAAACAACTTTAACACTCTTACTAATATGCGCTACACTGTGAACCCACACCAAACAAGAATGACACACACATTTAGGGAGAACATCCACACTGTAACACATTATAATCGCAACATAACAAATACCCATAATCCCTTGCATCCCTGACTATTCCGAGCTCCATTATATACCCCCACTACCACCCCCCCTCCCCCCCCTACCCGCCCCCTCAGTGCGTCGGTTGAGGTGGGCAGGGTTGAGGGGCGGGTGGTTTGGTGGTAGCGGTAGTGTATAATGGAGCCCGGAAGAGTCAGGGATGCATTGGATTCTAGGTATTTTTAATGTTGCGTTTATAATGTGTTACAGTGCAGATTTTCTCCCGAAATGTGTTTGTCATTCTTGTTTGGTGTGGGTTCACAGTGTGGCACATATTAGTAAGAGTGTTAAAGTTGTTTATATCACAACCCTCAGTGTAACCTGTATGGCTGTTGAGTAAGTATGCCTTGCAGTCGTATATTTGTGTCTACAGAAGCCACATGCAACATGCTAATGGACTGTTTGTTACGCTTGTAGAGGGCGCTAAACGCATTGTCATCATAGCACGCCCTTATTATTGTTGTTTGGGTGAAAACCAGTAGACAGTCGAGAGAAAGGTTGCTCTGAAACTTGGTAGTCTCCCAGAAAACTTGAGATGGATGGCAAATGTGATGTTGTCAAGTGGCATTCAAATAAAACTCGCACTAATATTACATTTTCATATTAAGATGCGGGCCGTGTGTCTGAGAGCCCTGGTTAATACATAGCACAAAGCAAAACAAAACTTTGTACACTGTGTTATTTAATTTTAAATTTCAAAAGAGTCTTGTGGCTCCCATAGTTTTCTTTATTTTGTGAAACGGGTCAAAATGGCTCTTTGAGTGGTAAAGGTTGCCGACCCCTGCTGTGGATGATGGTACATATGTACAAAATAAACCACATGAAGTTAGTACATCAATCGAGGAAAATGATCAAACTACATACATGGCATACTGTAATTTGATTTTGACATTTTTTTATCTTGATAGATTGAAAATGAACACCATTGAGTTGACTGATGAACATTATCACATCATTCATTCAGAAAATGTAAATAACGAAAAATAAAGATAGAATACTTTGAACCGCAAAATGTAAGTGTAAAAAAACAACAACATTATGATTTGTACATTTTCAGAATGTGCTTCTTCTATTTTTAAACACAGAAAAAAATCCTAAGGTTTCTTTATTTTTAAGTTATCGTGCAGGGATTTTAGCGGTCCGGCCCACTTGGGAGTAGATTTTTCTCCATGTGGCCCCTGATCTAAAATAAGTTTGACACCCCTGTCCTAAATTAAGATTTGTACATCCAAAAATTAAGAGGACTTTTAAGATCGAAATTAGTATTTATTCTGAAAACAGGCATTATTCAACTAGCAATTGTTAAAAAGTAACATCCTCGTGAGGTGCAGAAAATTTAAAGAAGATTTTTAATGTGGGGGAAACCAAAATATCTTATTTGAATAGTTACTTTCTAAATTTTAACATGTTTAATCTAATATAGATACAATATAATTATTCATGCTAAAATTAGTTAGGATGTTGATATATTTCCATTTAAATAAAGAATGACTCATAATGTTAACTACCTCTCTTTGTTTATAATGTATATTTTTAGCTGGATCTACTCTATTTTATGCTGCCCTTGTTTTGTCTTTTTGTTGTTTTTTTTGCTGCAGCTGTTACATATACTGCAATATTGTACATGGTAATTAGGATTTGTTATATATTATTTATATTATATGAAAATAGGATATGATATATTAATATAATATATCAGAATGTATTATATATTGTACATATAATGTGTAAATATTACATACGTTATTTTTTATAATGCTACTATTGTACATTTTTGGTCTACTTAACACCTGCATTATCATTTCCATCCTTACCCTTTCCATCCTTTGAAACTGAAATACTGTGTGGAACATTTTCCCTTGTGGATCAATAAAGTTAGTCTAAGTCTAAGTCTAGATCTAATCCTCGCGGAAAAAAAAAAGGTTGGTGGAACCAAACGTCTTTTTGTGTCATTCTGGCAACATTGGGGTGGCATGGCGTAGTGGGTAGAGCGGCCGTGCCAGAAACCTGAGGGTTGCAGGTTCGCTTCCCACCTATTGACATCTAAATCGCTGCCGTTGTGTCCTCGGGCAGGACATTTCACCCTTGCCCCCAGTGCCGCTCACACTGGTGAATGAATGATGAATGAATGAACGATTGGTGGTGGTCGGAGGGGCTGTAGGCGCAAACTGGCAGCCACGCTTCCGTCAGTCTACCCCAGGGCAGCTGTGGCTACGGATGTAGCTTACCACCACCAGGTGTGAATGAATGATGGGTTCCCACTTCTCTGTGAGCGCTTTGAATATATAATAATAGAAAAGCACGATATAAATCTAATCCATTATTATTATTATTATTATTCTGAGCCTAAATTGCACGTCAAAATTGACCAACTTGTTGGATTATGTCCTCATCTTTCTACTACCAATGATGTTGAATTAACTTTCACAAGGTCAGAGGCGCTTACAATAACAATATCACTAATATTCTAAAATATTTGTATCATGTCAAATGTATTTGGAGTATTGTTGGCGGTTTTTGGATAGCTCTTTAGAGGGCTTTGTGGTCATAATAAAGAACCTTATTTTGACTCCATTGTAAGCAGACTTTTCTTTAAGAGTTGGAATGCAAAAAAATAAATACAATACATCTGACTTTGTGTCTTTTATGGTTGGAAACCATAGGAAAATGCCATCAAAAGAGTGCAGTTCCCCTTGAGGTCACACGCAGGCTTCCACGTGCACGCCGACATTTCCAAAACAATACGGACTAATGCGTCAATGCGATCCTCAAGTGTTAAACTATCAGTCCTCCAAATAGACCCTTGAGTTGCTCTTGAATCTTGAAAGCCGACTGCAGCCTCCATATCCCCAGCCTCCACCGCCCCAGACCACTGGAGTGATTTGGTCAGTCACAGTGAGGCAAGACGCTACAGCCTATTTTGCACAAAAACTTAACCACGCCGCAGACAGTCAGAAGAGGCGGCCCCCAGTTGTGAAGCAGCATCTCAGACGTAGAGGAAATGAAGACGTTATTTCAGTGGCTGTAGACGCACTGCTGCCCAGCATGTCTGCAGCGCACACACAAACAAACGCAGAGCAACGTCAGGATAGGAAAATTACCACCGATTCTTTGACGCAAATGTCTCTGCACATAAACAACATTGCGTGCCAACAAAATAAAATATACATGAGTAAAAATACCTCAGGGAGACCCACTGCTATTATATGTGTGTATGCTTGTGTGTAGCCATGCATGTATGCAGGTCTGAGAGTTACATGCACTGATGACCAGGATGAAGGCACCCCATGCATCACCCATGTAAACAGTTTCACTCCTCATTTACAACATTCGGTGAAACAGAGTGTCACAAATACGTATTCCTCATTTTTAGACCAAAGAAAGGTACTCTCTCTCCCTGTGATGGACTAGAGACCAAGAAGAGGTCTAAGAGAACACCGTGGAGCTTATCAACATGTTCACAGAAGAGAGGGCTCGCATGGTGACTTTACACTCCCAGAGGCAATTGTCATGGTGACACATGACGGTTAAAGGTCAAACTTGATGAAGCTTGTGTCTTCTATGAGTCTGGTAAGGTGACTCTTGATTCATCATCCCTGCTGGTGTTACAAATACTGCACTATTTAATAAACCAGCGCATCAGCGCACAGAAGCTCATGTTCAGGCCTTAAACTTTTGTTCTCAATTAGAGGCCGATTCCTCGTTTAATCAAGCAAATTAAACCATGGGAAGCAGTCAGCCTGCGGTATCTATCGAAAGCAGCAATAAGTTTATCACATCTTCACCAAAGACAATACTGGAAAGTAGGGGTGTAATGGTACGTGTATTTGTATTGAACCGTTTCGGAACGGGGGTTTAAGTTCAGTACGGGTGTGTACCGAATTAGTTTCTAAGCTAAGGTCTTAACAAGCTGCTTTGCTTATTCGGCCTCTGTCTAGGGCACCCAGCATTGTCCCACCCACACAACAATCTGATTTGTTACTTATATAGCGGTAACAGCCAATCAGCAGTGTGTATTCAGAGCGCATGTAGTAAATGCTTCAGCGTCGAGCAGATAGGTGTTTAGCAGGTGAGCATAAGGCAGCATACTCTCCCCAAATGATAATAAACACCCCCCAGTCAACTACTACTAACATCACTATGAGCCCGTTGACCTTCTAGAAACTTAAACTGCAGCTCAGCTCGCTTGCAGTTTTGACTTAAGGTGAAAGCTAATTAGCTTTTAGTGTAACATTAGCTTATTTTGCCGTGTGTGTGTGTGTGTGTGTGTGTGTGTGTATGTGTGTGTGTGTGTGCGTGTGCGTGTGTGTGTGTTTTACGGACAGAAAAGCTTTGAATGGCAGGGTCCCTGCTATCACATGTTTATAAAAATATAACATTTACAAAATAAAAAAAAACTACAGGCTTCCCAAATGCTGTGATAAATTAAGCATGATGAGTTGACTTGAAACTATTTAATGTTGCACTTTTTATATGTAGACGAAAAGTTTTGTCATTTTATTTAATCTGAGCAACAATTTGAGGCAGGTTAATGTTGATTAACGTGGGAAGAATTGTTATAGTGTTCCCATTATTAAAATGATCAAGCCATTGTTTAAAAATTTGGTAAATAAATAATCCAAAAATTAATATTTTGTTGTTTTCTTACTGAATGAACCGAACCGTGACCTCTAAACCGCGGTACGTACCGAACTGAAATTTTTGTGTATCGTAACACCCCTATTGGAAAGTAAACTTGGAAGATAGTCGGTGTACAGCAATAAATACAGTATCAAGGTTATGGTGTCAGTTTGTTTTGAACATGCATACAATTACAATATTGTACATCACATATTCCAAACTCTTCATTACAGCATGTCCGAAAAGGAGCAGAAAGAAGCAATTTATAAAACATTTGTTTGCAGTCAACAGAAAATGTGTCCAAACAATTACACTGAAAATGAATCAACACACATCCACATGTGTATATAGTACCTTGCCTCCAGTCAAGCATTTTGGTGGCAGCATCACGGTCTCAGTAGTATCATGGTCTGGGGCTGCACCAGTCCTATCGGGCAGTTCATGATCAGAAGCATAATATCCAACACAAAGGAGTTCACCTCACTGTGAAAATTACTAAATTGACTAAAATGACTTTCTTCCCACATTGTTCATGTTTTTCATGACTGGAAAATTGGTCAGTCATTGTCCGGGAATCCTTGTCCTCGTAGGAACCCAGTGTACTTTTTTTTTGTGTCTTCTTCTCAATCAACTCCACTGACGAGCTCCACCACTTGAGTTATCTGACTGCTTGCTGTACTATACAGCAATGTTTTGCAAACTTTTCTGAGCCAAGGTACATTTTTGTCATTGAAAAAATCCCGAGGCACACCACCAGCAGAAAACAAACGATAAAACTCAGCAGCCAATATTGACAGTAAAAAGTCGTTCTCGCAATTGTTGGATATGATTTCGAACCTTAACCAAGCATGCATCCCTATAGCTCTTGTCTCGAAGTAGGTGTACTGTCACCGCCTGTCACATAACGCCGTGACTTATTTTGAGTTTTTCTGTGTAGTGTTTTAGTTCTTGTCCTGCGCTCCTATTTTGGTGTTCATTGTCATGTACGGATGTACTTTGTGGACGCCGTCTGCTCCACACACTAAGTCTTTGCTGTCGTCCATCATTCTGTTTTTGTTTACTTTTCAGCCAGTTCAGTTTTAGTTTGGTTTTGCTTAGCCATCCCTGAGCTTCAATGCCTTTTGTTTATTTTTGGTTTAAGCATTAGATACCTTTTTACCTGCATGCTGCCCCCCGCTTTCATCTGTATATTGTGATCTCGACAAACCATGTTCCTGACATCTACAACGCAATTAGCAACCTGTTGCCACCTACTGATATGAAAGAGTATTACACGCTTACTCTGCCGAGTTCTTGACAGAACAGACAATAATTGCTGGTTTGCAAAACATATTTTCAACCCAATTAGGTGAAAATACATAATTTCCCACGGCACACCAGACAATATTTGAGGTACACTAGTTGTGCCGCGCCACTGTGGTTGAAAAGCGCTGCTCTACAGAGGGGTGCCAAACACTGATAAGCACTATTAAATATCTTCCTCTTTCATCCTTCATCACCTTCCCTCCTCGTTGTTCGCCATCATTTATCACTCTCACACTATTCTTTACAATTAACCGGCAGGAGGAATTGATATAGGTTGAAGCATGTGATGTGTTTAATCCAACCTGCCGGTTGATGGATGGCCTCCTTGCTCTACCTAATTATGTCCACTTTGCTATCTCTTATGTCGATAGCTTTACATCCACAAAGGCGACCTCTTTCCGCGCACAAGTCCCAAGGTGAGCACTTCCGCGTCTTCTATCCTCCACATCGCCAGCACCCGGCGGACTTCTCCATTCATGGCCGATGTTTATTAATCCTTATGACAGATTGATGAGTTTGGCTTTAGTAGATTGCATCTCTCGGCACGGACGTGCCACCGTTGATTAAATGCCGCTCTCTGTTTGTAACCGGCGTGTCGGAGTGCGTTGAAGGAGGCCGAGAATCAACAAATCAGTTAGAGGACGCTTCAAGGTCGCCATGCAGGCGAGGAGGAAACTACGCGACTCGGTCGGCAGGATTGATGCCAGACATTTACAGGTGTGTAAAACCTGAGCAACATTTCATCACGAACTGGCTGCGAGTGTGTTGTCATTCCTGGCCTACTATGTCTCACATCATATATCAATGTGGGAAGTCCACAATATCATCCTCAATGGTCTCAGATTATAATGTATTTACTTCTATTTCATTTCAAAGAAGACTCAGAGGTCCCATGATAATGTATTGGAAGTGTGTTGTCTAAATTCTAGCCATAGAGGTAAAATGTGCTTTTTATGTGTCTATAGCAGGGGTTCCAAACTTTTTGGCTTGAGGGCCGCATTGGGTTGGCCAGGGGCCGGGCTGGATGTGAATATATATATATATATATATATATATATATATATATATATATACACACACATGTGTGGGAAAAATAACAAGACTACTTCATCTCTACAGAACTGTTTTATGAGGGGTTCCCTCAATCTCCTGACGATTGAGGGAACCCCTCATGAAACAGTTCTGTAGAGATCAAGTAGTCTTGTGATTTTTCCCACACATACATATTGCGCTCTACCACGGTATCGAGCACTATTCTCTGGATAATCCAATTAAAACATATATATATATATATATATATATATATATATATATATATATATATATATATATATATATATATATTAACATGCACACACATACGCAAGTCTCCAAAACGTTAACCACCATGTTGCTACAATAAAAAACAAGCAAAGGTACTGTTTTTATAATATATATATGTATATATATATATATGTATATATATAGATGATAGATAGATATATGTATCTGTATATATATATGTATTCCTCACGCACTAATTGAGCACGCACTTGCCGCTGATGATATCAAGTTATCGAAGGGAAAGTGCATTTTTCGACAATATGATTTGCCTGAACGGCTAGGAGAGTAAAAGGGATTAGAAAGAACAGATTTAAAAAAAAAATTAAATTAAAAATAAAATATGATTATTACTTTTTTTTTTACTTGGGACTTTCAGCGGTCCGGATTTTGGACGCTGGCGGGCCGTTGTGTGGGGACCCCTGGTCTATACCTTTAATGCTAATGAGCTGTCCATCCATGTCTACGGCAACGTTTTACTGTGCATGTTTTACACATACACTGTAACTGCACTGGTCCAATAGATGCCATACATCCCATACAACAATGTAACACTAAAATAAAACTAAAATAATGCTACTTGGTAACAGTTTAAGAGAAAGTCAAATACAAATAGACGGAGTAGACATTGAAAGGGTAAAAGAAAACTAATTTTGGGGTGTAATAAAAAATATACATCATAAAGTAGCAAAAAAACACATGAATAATGAATAAAGCAAAACATGTTATGGACCAAATATCACGTAATATTCTCTACTCCTCGCTATTGTAACCATATCTAAGGTATTGTGTAGAAATATGGGGAAACAACTACCAAAGCGCGGTGTTACAAAAAAAATCAATTAGAATAATACATTAGGTTGAATATTGAGGACATACAAACCCTTTAGTTATTCAATCATACATATTGAAATTCAACAATTTGGTGCATTTGCAAACAGCTAAAATGATGTATAAAGCAAACTATAACCTGCTAACCAAGAATGTACAACAATTCTTCTCAACAAAATAGGAGAAATATAACCTTAGAGGAAAATCTAATTTAAAACATGTGTATGCTCGTACAACACTTACTACCTTTAGTATATCACAATGTGGAATTCAATTATGGAATAGATTAAGCAAATAAATTAAACAAAGCAGCAAGACTGTTCAAACTACAAGTGTTCACAAAGTACACAGAACAAGAATTATGATGAACATAATGAACCCTTTTTTTAATTAAGACAAAGATTATTTATGTATTTAATGTGTTTACTTATTGTGGTATATTATATATTTGTTTACTGTTATGTTACAAAGAACAACGAAACTGGATAGAATTACCATGGTATGAAAAGGGGTAAGATTAAAAAAGCTCTGCTTCTTCCTACTCCTTTTCGGGCAGGATGCAATGAAACAAATGGAAATATGTGATGCATTACATTGTATCGTATGCATGTTTGAAATGAACTGAACTGAACATTAAGGAGTGGGACAATCAAGGTCCATGGCCATGTGAGCAACACCCAAAAATGCACCTCTAGGAAGGGCAAAAAGAGCACCGAGGAAGATGAAGCAAAAAAGCAAAATGATTGACAACCAGGGTCAAGTGTGTCCTGATCACCATTCAGGATCAGGTACAGGGTGCCAGCAGTCAGACCAGAGGAGTAGTGGCAAATAGAGGCAAACAGGAAGTGGAGCAAAAAATAAGCGTGCTGAACAGGAACTAATGCAAGAAACTAACAGTCGACATGTTGGATTATGACAACATTTCACATTGGAGTCACATTTTAACAGCAACGTCATGCTGGGTGAGCCTTCCTTACCACTGAAGAAAAACAAAACATACAGCTCCCACAGTATCTTAGGATGTGTAGTTAAGTCACATTTGTGGTGAGCATATACACGAAAGGGCTTATCCAGCTTGGGGCAGATCAGGGGGAGGTATCACATTTATAAAGACAAATCATTTTATTTCTTTTGAGTTGAGTTTGTGTTTATTTTGAACATGCATGCATACTACATGATACATCACAATTTACAGTTTCTCTATTTTACATGTTCGAAAAGAAGTAGGAAGAAGCAGAGTTTATTTAATCCTAACCCTTTTCCTTTACATAGCAATTGCTGAAACTTTTGTTCACTTCCTGTTCTCAATTTAATCAGAATATACGCCACAAGTAATAACAATAAAAATAAATAATAATTAGTGAAGCAAGTTATGTTTAATATGGTGAGATGAGTAAGATGATCTAGAAAATGAATGGATGGATGAAATAAATTCAGAATGTTTATCATGGTTCTTCTTTTTTGTAATTTGTAAACACTTAAAGTTTGAATAGTTTCTTGAAGTGGATCATGTCAGTACATTGTTTGATTTCTTTGCTTAATCCATTCCATAATTTAATTCCGCATACTGATATACTGAAGGTCTTAAGTGTTGTACGTGCGTAGAAATGTTTTCAATAACATTTTTCTCTAAGATTATATTATAAGCATCCTTCCTGGCTCATAAAAATCTGCAACTTTGAACGGTGAAGTGCTACTTCACTCAGCAAGTGACAATTGTTTTCATCTTTTTTTCTGTCAAAAACTCACATACTTTACTGTTAGAACATCAATAAAAAGGCACTTTTTTAACCATAAGGGACCTTAAATGTTAAACGTTATACTCACTTCAAATTGGAAACAAACAGCAATAATTCTACTTCCTTCAAACCGAACGTCATCATTAAAAGAGACCTGAGGGTGTTCATTAAGGGGGCACCTCTCAGTATAAACTTTTAATTGGTGTCGGCGTATGGCCCACCGTGATTGGACTAGAAACACTCTCTATGCAGGGCGGAGTGAATTAAAACAGAGAGAGAGAGAGAAAGAGAGAGAGAGAGAGAGAGAGAGAGAGAGAGAGAGAGAAGAGAGAGAGAGAGAAAACATATCTTATCTGTTCCTCCACCTGATCTGCTGCTTTTATCCATCAAGCAAGAAGAGTGATGAAAAGTCATGTGTGCCATACACAAATCCCATCATTATTATAATTAAGTTAAAGTTTGAATCAAAGAGTATAACAAAATGTTTCACACAAATAAAAAAGGGTGAACATATGTTGTTTGGGTGTTGGGTCTTCTGAGTACAATTTCAATTTAGCCACTGGCCAACTTGCTCACGTGTGTGTGTGAAGCTTGTTACATAAATAAATCTTTATTGGAAGTCCCTGATGCCAATCGATTGCAGCAAATCGCCTGAAGTATGTTCAATCAGCAGAAGCTGCTACAAGTTATTTGTTGTCACTTCACACCATACAATATACCATACCATATATAACTGTGTATGCTAGACGCATACACAGTTATATATGGTATGCATGTGTGTATGCATGTATGAATTAGGGCTGGGCGATATGGCCTTTTTTTAATATCTCGATATTTTTAGGCCATATCACGATACACGATATATATCTTGATATTTTGCTGTGGCCTTGAATTAACATTTGATACACATAATCACAGCAGTATGATGATTCTATGTGTCTACATTAAAATAATCTTGTTCAAACTGCATTGATACAGTATATGCTCATTTTAAACTTTCATGCAGAGAGGGTAATCACAACTAAGTCAATTGACCAAAACTGTATTTATTAAACAGTTATTAAGCAGTGGCACAAACATTCATGTCATTTCCAAAACAGAAAGTGCAAGATTGTCAGAGACATTTTAAATGTCAAACACCAATAGGAAATCAAATAGTGTATGTCCTTAACTATGTTGTAGGTTACTACGGATGTTATTAAATTCCGTTGTTGAGTATTTTTTTCATACGGTGTTGATGTGGAAATGGTTGCCTCGGCAAATTGTTAGTGTGGCACCAAATGGAGATGTTAAAATGCGGAGAAAGCACCCTTTATTCTCTAGCAGGTGACTTTTCAAATAATGCTACATATTAGCAGTAATGCTACTTTTGGTAGCAACGCTTTTGGCCCACACTTGACAAAATACGGTTGTCTGTTCAACATATTCCTGCTTGAAGCCACACCACCGCCAGACGATGGACACCCTGCTGTTTTTCTTTGGAATTCAATTTTCCTTCATTCGCTCCTTCTTTCTCTCGTATTACCACTCGCACGGCTCTGCGAGCATCACACCTAACGTTACCCTTGCCGCTACCTGGTGCTCCACGAGGGCGTGTATGTATTTGACATATGACGTGACAGTATGTGAAGAAGGTGCGCTTGTTGTCTGTGAGAAGGGAAAGCGCGAGAAGAGCCTGTAAAGTAATGCCCGCAGCTAAAAGCAACTGCGTGAGAATGTATACTCGAATATCACGATATAGTCATTTTCTATATCGCACAGAGACAAACCAGCGATATATCGTGTATATCGATATATCGCCTAGCCCTAGTATGAATGCATATGGAATTGGGGGTTGAATCACCAAAATGATTCCCGGGCGCGGCCACCGCTGCTGCTTACTACTCCCTCGCCTCCCTGTGGGTGATCAAGGGTGATGGGTCAAATGCAGAGAATAATTTTGCCACACCTCGTGTGGGTGTGACTATCATTGGGACTTTAACTTTAACTTTACATGTATGTGTGTATGCATGTACAAACCTTGTTTCCATATGAGTTGAGAAATTGTGTTAGATGTAAATATAAACGAAATACAATGATTTGCAAATCCTTTTCAACCCATATTCAATTGAATGCACTACATAGACAAGATATTTTATGTTCAAACTCATAAAATTAATTATTTTTTGGGAAATAATAATAACTTATAATTTCATGGCTGCAACAGGTGCCAACGTAGTTGGGAAAGGGCATGTTCACCACTGTGTTACATCACCTTTTCTTTTAACAACACTCAACAAACGTTTGGGAACTGAGGAAAGTAATTGTTGAAGCTTTGAAAGTGGAATTCTTTCCCATTTTTGATTAATGTAAAGCTTCAGTCGTTCAACAGTCCGGGGTCTCCGCTGTCGTATTTTACGCTTCATAATGCGCCACACATATTTAATGGGGGACAGGTCTGGACTGCAGGCGGGCCAGGAAAGTACCCGCACGCTGTTGTAACACGTGCTGAATGTGGCTTGGCATTGTCTTGCTGAAATAAGCAAGGGCGTCCATGAAAAAGACAGCGCTTAGATGGCAGCATATGTGGTTCCAAAACCTGTATGTACCTTTCAGAATTAATGGTGCCTTCACAGATGTGTAAGTTACCCATGCATTGGGCACTAATGCACCCCATACCCTCACAGATGCTGGATTTTGAACTTTGCGTCGATAACAGTTTGGATGGTTCGCCTCCCCTTTGGTCCAGATGACACAATGTCGAATATTCCCGCCAAAAAAATTTAAATGTGGACTCGTTAGACCACAGAACACTTTTTCACTTGGCATCAGTCCATCTTAGTTGATCTCGGGCCCAGAGAAGCCGGCGGCGTTTCTGGGTGTTGTTGATAAATGGCTTTCGCTTTGCATAGTAGAGCTTTCTCTTTTAAGCATAGGTTGCATCTTTTATTACCACTGTTGTAAGGTTTGCTGGATGCAAGAATTTTCCATGTTATTGAATATTCAACATTATTGTCTTTGAGGTTACAAATGTGTTTGCTGAGTTCTGTAGAATTCCGCAAAGTCTGGTTTCTAAAGGAGGCGTTGTGATTATTCCATCTTGTTTTGAACGCTCCTTCGGTTAATCCTACGTACCTGTCGGATGTGTTAATGTCCTTGCGTGTTACCTTTGCTTGGTAAACGACTGATGTCTGTAAGCACCCTCCGTGCCCCCAGCACACCTTACAACAGTGGTAATAAAAGATGCAACCTATGCTTAAAAGGGAAACTGTTTATTATATATCATCCAGATCTATCATCCCTCAACAAGCGCAGTGAAATCATTTCAACATGCCGCCACAGACGGAAACACCTCCTAGGTAACACATGAGCCAATCACGCCTGCCTGTACCCACCCACTCTGTGCCCTATATAAACCATTGTATGTGAATGCTTCCATTAAAATCTCCTGATGATTGAGGGAACCCCTCATGAAACAGTTCTGTAGAGATGAAGTAGTCTTGTGATTTTTCCCACACCTACATATATATATATATATATATATATATATATATATATATATATATATTTGTATGCACATATTATCATTCTTATTGTACACATTGGGCTCAATCTGGGACCTTGGGTAGGCTATTAAATGGTATGCCATCTCATGTGTCCCACATAGTCCTTGCAAGTATGCTGTGGGTTTTGACTTTTTGATAATTTTGTGTCTCTCTGTGTATTTTCATATTGTCTGCATCTACTAATAAACGAGAGCATTACAGCCCTTCAATGATTCGACTATATTGCATATTCATGCAATAATTCCATGTCCTTGCCCACCTCTTTCAAACTTGACAAAACCAAGAGAGGTGGCAGGTGTGCCACACTTGAATATATGCAATTAATGAACTAAACTAAATTGGCTTATCATGATCTGATACCGCTGCTGGGGGAAAAATGTAAGGCATTCAGCATTACGGGGTCACTTGAGACAACGAAGGAAGACAAAGCTGACAATCGCCTGAGTGGGTGAGTACGGCAAGCTCCAGCGTCCGTGAGAGTGTCAAGCTGTCAAGCATCGGCAGAACAGACGAATCCCGAAGGCCCTTCAAAAGAGGAAAAGCATCCCCAAGTCCCGGCAAAGGAGAGAGAGGAGACACACAGCGAGTTGAGAGGTGAGGGGAATACTGAGCAGCAGTGCAGGAAATGGAAAAGCAGGCGGTGGGAGAGGTGGGGTAGGGGGCTTGCAGAGAGACGACAATAGGAATGCAAGAGCTATTGCACCATTGTTATGGGAATAAAAAGAGATCAAATATACAAAACCCAAAACCGGTGAAGTTGGCACGTTGTTTAATTCCTAAATGAAAACAGAATACGATGATCTGCAAATCCCTTTCAATTTATATTCAATTGAATAGACTGCAAAGACAAGATATTTAATGTTCTAACTGAGAAATATATATTTTTTTTTTGTGCAAATAATCATCAAAGGCCTACTGAAACCCACTACTACTGAACACGCAGTCTGATAGTTTGTATATCAATGATGAAATCTTAACATCGCAACACATGCCAATACGGCCGGGTTAGTTTACTAAAGTGCAATTTTAAATTTTGCGCCGAAACATCCTGCTGAAAACGTCTCGGTACGATGACGCCTGCGCGTGACGTCACGGATTGTAGAGAAAATGTTTTGCCAGCATCGTGCCCAGCTATTAAAATGTCTGTTTACATCGCAAAATTCCACAGTATTCTGGAAATCTGTGTTGGTTAATCTTTTGCAATTTGTTCAATGAACAATGGAGACATCAAAGAAGAAAGCTTTAGTTGGGAAGCGGTGTATTGCATCCGGCTTTAGCAACACAAATACAGCTGGTGTTTTATTGTTTATATTGCCGAAAGATGACAGTCAAGCTTTACTATGGAACAGAGATGTCAAGCGAACTCGGTTGGATTGGACCACACACACAAAGTACAGTGAATTATGCAGCAATCATTTTACCATTCTGTATTCTGAAGGCGATCCATGTCGTGTGCTACTCCAGCATCAATATCAGCAGCTTCCTCTTGACCGTCACCGTCAGCGTCGGATTCAAAGTGGTACGGCTCTATCCCTTGTAGCGGTTGGGCCTGGACAAGTGGTCCTGCCACCCCCACGGCTGCCACGGCGCCTCTCACAGCATCTTCCCTATCTGAATCGCTCCCACTACCCTCTAGTCTTTATTTTTTTTTTTTAGTCCTTCACTCTCACTTTCCTCATCCACAAATCTTTCATCCTCACTCAAATCAATGGTAAAATCGTCGCTTTCTCGGTCCGAATTGCTCTCGCTGCTGGTGGCCATGATTGTAAATAATGTTCAGATGTGAGGAGCTCCACAACCCGTGACGTCATGCGCATATCGTCTGCTACTTCTGGTACAGGCAAGGCTTTTTTATCAGCACCAATAGTTGCAAACTTTATCGTTGTTCTCTACTAAATCCTTTCAGCAAAAATATGGCAATATGGCGAAATGATCAAGTATGACACATAGAATGGACCTGCTATCCCCGTTTAAATAAGAAAATCGCATTTCAGTAGGCCTTTAACTTAGAATTTAATGGCAGCAACACATTGCAAAAAAGTCGGCACGGGGGCATTTTTTACCACTGTGTTACATTGTCTTTCTTTTTAACAACACTTAGTAAACGTTTGGGAACTGACGAGACAGATTTTTGAAGCTTTTCAGGAGGAATTGTTTCCCATTCTTGCTTGATGTAAAGCTTAAGTTGTTCAACAGTCCGGGGTCTCCGTTTTGGTATTTTACGCTTCATAATAAGTTAAAGTACCAATAATTGTCATTCACACTAGGTGTGGCGAAAGTTGTCCTCTGCATTTCACCCATCCCTATTGTTATAACGTTTATATAGAGTTATAACTTTTACTTACAGATGTAGTGGCCAACTGGAGTTACTGACAGTGGTTTTCTGAAGTGTTCCTGAGCCCATGTGGTGATATCCTTTATACACTGATGTCGGTCCGTAACATCATCGCTTACGTACGGTGATTTCTCCTGATTCTCTGAACCTTTTGATGATGTTACCTACCGTAGATGATCCATCCATCCATCCATCTTCTTCCGCTTATCCGAGGTCGGGTCGCGGGGGCAGCAGCCTAAGCAGGGAAACCCAGACTTCCCTTTCCCCAGCCACTTCGTCTAGCTCTTCCCGGGGGATCCCGAGGCGTTCCCAGGCCAGCCAGGAGACATAGTCTTCCCAACGTGTCCTGGGTCTTCCCCGTGGCCTCCTACCGGTTGGACGTGCCATAAACACATCCCTAGGGAGGCGTTCGGGTGGCATCCTGACCAGATGCCCGAACCAACTCATCTGGCTCCTCTCGATGTGGAGGAGCAGCGGCTTTACTTTGAGTTCCTCCCGGATGGCAGAGCTTCTCACCCTATCTCTAAGGGATAGCCCCGCCACACGGCGGAGGAAACTCATTTCGGCCGTTTGTACCCGTGATCTTATCCTTTCGGTTATGACCCAAAGCTCATGACCATAGGTGCGGATGGGAACGTAGATCGACCGGTAAATTGAGAGCTTTGCCTTCCGGCTCAGCTCCTTCTTCACCACAACGGATCGGTACAACGTCCGCATTACTGAAGACGCCGCACCGATCCGCCTGTCGATCTCACGATCCACTCTTCCCTCACTCGTGAACAAGACTCCTAGGTACTTGAACTCCTCCACTTGGGGCAGGGTCTCCTCCCCAACCCGGAGATGGCATTCCACCCTTTTCCGGGCGAGAACCATGGACTCGGACTTGGAGGTGCTGATTCTCATTCCGGTCGCTTCATACTCGGCTGCAAACCGATCCAGGGAGAGCTGAAGATCCCGGTCAGATGAAACCATCAGGACCACATCATCTGCAAAAAGCAGAGACCTAATCCTGCGGTCACAAAACCGGAACCCCTCAACGCCTTGACTGCGCCTAGAAATTCTGTCCATAAAAGTTATGAACAGAATCGGTGACAAAGGACAGCTTTGGCGGAGTCCAACCCTCACTGGAAATATGTTCGACTTACTGCCGGCAATGCGGACCAAGCTCTGGCACTGATCGTACAGGGAGCGGACCGCCACAATAAGACAGTCCGATACCCCATACTCTCTGAGCACTCCCCACATGACTTCCCGAGGGACACGGTCGAATGCCTTCTCCAAGTCCACAAAGCATATGTAGACTGGTTGGGCAAACTCCCATGCACCCTCAAGAACCCTGCCGAGAGTATAGAGCGGGTCCACAGTTCCACGAGCAGGACGAAAACCTCACCTTTCCTCCTGAATCCGAGGTTCGACTATCCGGCGTAGCCTCCTCTCCAGTACACCTGAATAAACCTTACCGGGAAGGCTGAGAAGTGTGATCCCACGATAGTTGGAACACACCCTCCGGTCCCCCTTCTTAAAGAGAGGAACCACCACCCCGGTCTGCCAATCCAGAGGTACCGCCCCCGATGTCCACGCGATGCTGCAGAGTCTTGTCAACCAAGACAGCCCCACAGCATCCAGAGCCTTAAGGAACTCCAGGCGGATCTCGTCCACCCCCGGGGCCTTGCCACCGAGGAGCTTTTTAACTACCTCAGCGACCTCAGCCCCAGAAATAGGAGAGTCCACCACATATTCTCCAGGCACTGCTTCCTCATAGGAAGACGTGTTGGTGGGATTGAGGAGGTGTTCGAAGTATTCCTACCACCTATCCACAACATCCGCAGTTGAGGTCAGCAGAACACCATCCGCACCATACACGGTGTTGATAGTGCACTGCTTCCCCTTCCTGAGGCGGCGGATTGTGGTCCAGAATCGCTTCGAGGCCGTCTGGAAGTCGTTTTCCATGGCTTCCCCGAACTCCTCCCATGTCCGAGTTTTTGCCTCAGCGACCGCTGAAGCCGCACACCGCTTGGCCTGTCGGTACCTGTCCACTGCCTCCGGAGTCCTATGAGCCAAAAGGACCCGATAGGACTCCTTCTTCAGCTTGATGGCATCCCTCACCGCTGGTGTCCACCAAGGGGTTTTAGGATTTCCGCCCCGACAGGCAACAACTACCCTGCGGCCACAGCTCCGATCAGCCGCCTCGATAATAGAGGTGCGGAACATGGTCCACTCGGACTCAATGTCCAGCACCTCCCTCGTGACATGTTTGAAGTTCTTCCGGAGGTGGGAATTGAAACTTTCTCTGACAGGAGACTCTGCCAGACGTTCCCAGCAGACCCTCACAATGCGTTTGGGCCTGCCAGGTCGGTCCGGCATCCTCCCCCACCATCGCAGCCAACTCACCACCAGGTGGTGATCGGTAGAAAGCTCTGCCCCTCTCTTCACCCGAGTGTCGAAAACATAAGGCCGCAAATCCGATGACACAACTACAAAGTGGATCATGGTGCCAAGTGCACATATGGACACCCTTATGTTTGAACATGGTGTTTGTAATGGACAAATTGTGACGAGCGCAAAAGTCCAATAACAAAACACCACTCGGGTTCAGATCCGGGCGGCCATTCTTCCCAATCACGCTTCTCCAGGTTTCACTGTCGTTGCCAACATGAGCGTTGAAGTCCCCCAGTAGGACAAGGGAATCACCCGGGGGAGCAATTTCCAGTAGTCCCTCGAGTGTACCCAAAAAGGGTGGGTACTCCGAACTGCTGCTTGGTGCGTAAGCACAAACAACAGTCAGGACCCGTCCCCCCTCCTGAAGGCGGAGGGAGGCTACCCTTTCGTCCACTGGGTTGAATGCCAACGTGCAGGCTTTAAGCCGGGGGGCAACCAGAATTGCCACCCCAGCCCGTCCCCTCTCACTGTCGGCAACCCCAGAGTGGAAGAGGGTCCAGTCCCTCTTGAGAGAAGTGGTTCCAGAGCCCTTGCTGTGCGTCGAAGTGAGTCCGACTATATCCAGCCGGAACTTCTCCACTTCGCGCACTAGCTCAGGCTCTTTCCCCCCCAGTGACGTGACGTTCCACGTCTCAAGAGCTAGCTTCTGTAGCCGAGGATCGGACCGCCAAGTGCCCTGCCTTTGGCTGCCGCCCAGCTCACATTGCACCCGACCTCTATGGCCCCTGCTATGGGTGGTGAGCCCATTGGAGGGGTGACCCACGTTGCCTCTTCGGTCTGTGCCCGGCCGGGCCCCATGGGAACAGGCCCGGCCACAAGGCGCTCGCCACCGTGCCCCACCTCCGGGCCTGGCTCCAGAGGTGGCCCCGGTGGCCCGCGTCCGGGCGAGGGAAATCTGGGTCCATGTTTTGTCTTCTTCATAGAGGTTTTCGAGCTGCTCTTTGTCTGATCCCTCACCTAGAACCTGTTTGCCTTGGGAGACCCTACCAGGGGGCTTTATCCCGGACAACATAGCTCCTAGGATCATTGGGACACGCGAACTCCTCTACCACGATAAGGTGGCAGCTCAGAGAGGAGACCGTAGATGATGAAATCCCTAAATTCCTTGCAAAAGTTCGTTGAGAAATGTTGTTCTTAAGCTGTTTGATAATTTGCTCACACATTTGTTGACAAAGTGGTGACCCTCGCACCATCCTTGTTTGTGAATGACAGAGCATTTCATGGAAGCTGCTTTTATACCCAATCATGGCACCCACCTGTTCCCAATGAGCCTGTTCACCTGTGGGATGTTCCACATACAAACCCCGTTTCCATATGAGTTGGGAAATTGTGTTAGATGTAAATATAAACGGAATACAATGATTTGCACATCCTTTTCAACCCATATTCAATTGAATGCACTACATAGACAATATATTTTATGTTCAAACTCATATAATTAATTATTTTTTGGGAATAAATAATAACTTAGAATTTCATGGCTGCAACACGTGCCAAAGTAGTTGGGAAAGGACATGTTCACCACTGTGTTACATCACCTTTTCTTTTAACATCACTCAATAAACGTTTGGGAACTGAGGAAACTAATTGTTGAAGCTTTGAAAGTGGAATTCTTTCCCATTTTTGTTTTATGTCAAGCTTCAGTCTTTCAACAATCTGGGGTCTCCGCTGTCATATTTTACACTTCATAATGGGCCACATATTTTGGATGGGAGACAGGTCTGGACTGCAGGCAGGCCAGGAAAGTACCAGCACTCTTTTTCTAGGAAGCCACGCTGTTGTAAAACTTGTCTTACTGAAATAAGCAGGGGCGTCCATGATAGCTGCTGATCCGCCTCCACTTGGGATGGTTTCCTGCAGGCTCCACATTGGACGGGACTCTTGCTACTATATTGGATCCACTTTGGTCTGGATTGTCACGGTTATGCTGGATCCACTTTGGATTGGACTTTCATACAATATCAAGTTAGATCCGCTCGACATCCATTGCTTTCGGTCCCCTAGGGGGTGGGGGGTTCGTGGGGGTGGGGGGGTGGTTGTTTGGGGGGTTGGCCACATATGCGGTCCTCTCCAAGGTTTCTCATAGTCATCATTGTCGACGTCCCACTGGGGTGAGTTTTTCCTTGCCCTTATGTGGGCTCTACCGAGGATGTCGTTGTGGTTTGTGCAGCCCCTCAAGACACCTGTGATTTAGGACTAAATAAATAAACATTGATTGATTGATTGATAACATTGCTTGGATGACAACATATGTTGCTCCAAAACCTGTATGGACCTTTCAGCATTAATGGTGCCTTCACAGACGTGTAAGTTACCCATGCCTTGGGCACTAATACACCCCCATACCATCACAGATGCTGGCTTTTGAACTTTGCACCTATGACAATCTGAATGGTTATTTTCCTCTCTGTCCTGGAGGACGATACGTCCTCTGTTTCCAAATATAATTTGAAATATGTACTCATCAGACCACAGAACACCTTTCCACTTTGCATCAGTCCCTCTTAGGTGAGCTTGGGCCCAGCCAAGCCGGCGGTGTTTCAGGATATTGTTGATAAATGGGTTTGGCTTTGCATAGTAGAGTTTTAACTTGCACTTACAGATGTAGCGACCAACTGTAGTTACTGACAGTGGTTTTATTGAGTGTTCCTGAGCCTATGTGGTGATATCCTGTACACACTGATGTCAGTTTTTGATGCAGTAAAGCCTGAGGGATCAAAAGTCCGTAATATCATCGCTTACGTGCAGTAATTTTTCCAGATTCTCTGAACTTTTTGAT
>NC_084620.1:31353379-31625879 GCF_033978795.1 Nerophis ophidion | reverse complement strand
CTGTTTCAGGAACATAGAATGGTAAATAAACATTCCACCAGTAACCTTCACTGTCTCACACTTAATATTAATGGGATGGATGTGCTTGGTGCAGGGACATAAGCTTCTCAACATCAGGCTGGAACTCACTAAGAAGAAGTCGTAGATCCCCGCGGTCAGTAATTTTCAGTCGGTTTCTTTGCTTGGAAAGAAGCAAGGCGACTGCACTGAAGCCCCGTTCTACTAAATATGATGTTGGGAAGGCAATAAAGTACATCTTGACCCTGTTCCACAGCACTTGATAGCAGTCAGAGATTTTTTTTTGTAACCAAAAATCTTGATACGATTTTTTGAACTTTGGCCTTAGCTCAATGTCATTTTGAATATATATATATATCAGTGAATGCACCACCCTAACCAGCTCAACACAACACAACACGGCGCGTTCTGGCGAGTTCCCAATTTCATGTTGACTTGAACTCAAGATGATGTTGACCGCCAGAATGCGGTTTTTATTATAAGATAAAATTCTGATCATTACAAGCTTGAAATTACAAACCTGAGCTTTTGCTTTTGTAGTCTATGTTGTCGGATCTGACTGGGCCAGAGCGGCGTGTGGTAACCGGACCCTGATGCGTCGTCCACTGACTCGTCCTGCTGCACGTGTTGTGTACAAATCGTCAAACAAACGTTCGAACTTCTGACTTCGACTTCGGACTGCCGCCCCCCTACCGCCCCCTTCTTCCTCACCGCCCCCCAGATCTTTCCACCGCCACCAGGGGGGCGGTGCCGCCCACTTTGGGAACCCCTGCTCTAATGGATAGTCCACTATTTTTCTATCAAACAATATTAAACAAATACAATAACAGCAAGCAACGCATTCTACATGCCGTGACCTGCATATTAAAGGGCTTGTTTACATTTTTTGCACTAACTTTCCAAAGTCCAGCACGTAACAATGTAGACTACGACTTACGTAGCAGACACACACACATTCATTAGCTTTGTTTGTTACCATGAATTGATTAACGTGAATCCCGACTTAAACAAGTTGAAAAACGTATTACCATGTACAGTTAAATTGTACGGAATATGTACTGTACTGTGCAATCTACTAATAAAAGTTTCAATCAATCAATCAAAGAAAGTAATAGAGATTTAGCAATGTTTATCTATGAATGTTCGCTATGACCTGCTCAGTGGCCTTGTGGTTTGAGTGTCCGCCTTGAGACTGGAAGGTCGTGAGTTCAAACCCCGGCCAAGTCATACCAAAGACTATAAAAGTGGGATCCATTGCCTCCCTGCTTGGCAATCCGCATCAAGGGTTGGAATTGGGGGTTAAATCACCGAAATGATTCCCGAGCTGCTGCTCACTGCTCCCCTCACCTCCCAGGGGGTAAACATGGGGATGGGTAAAATCCAGAAGATAATTTTGCCACACCTAGTGCGTGTGTGACTATTATTGGGACTCTAACTTTATCAGTGGATGTATATTCCATCATAACAACAAGATAACTGTTATTTGTTTTTGCCTGTCTGGGGCTACTTTAGTGTGCATGTGCTTTGGGCGTGTACATGAGGGACAGCCCGAACGCCAGATATTTTATGCCAGCCAAAGAGCAAATTTTAGTCAATATAATTGATATTTTTTTATATATAAATATATGACTAATAGAAACAGTATGAGCAATGTGGAAAGTGCAAAGCTCATACCGCTTTGTTAAGTAGATGCTACGCATACAACTGTGTTTGTTGGTGATTTCTTTCTTAAATTCAGTTCATTTGATACCATCCGCTTCTTTTCAGCACTTGCCTTCACTTAATTTGGACCAACAGTTGGAAAAAGTTGTTTTTTTGTCAAACTATTCAGCTAATGCTGGTGAGTGAGAAACCGGATGTTGTTGGTGATGTTATGGGGTTCGCTATGACAAATATTGGTGGGAATGTTTGCTTTGCAACGCACAGCAAAACATATTGCGAGAGAGACCTGGTTGATCCTGCCAGTAGCATATGTTTGTCTCAAAGATTAAGCCATGCAAGTTCAAGTGCAAACGAGTTTGACAGTATCTCCAAAATCTTGTAAGGTGACCCACCCGAGGAATCAGTGTAAACACAATATAGTGTGTCAATGCTTCAAAGCATTCACACAATAAGGAGACAAAGTGCACAATCCTGCTTCCTGGAGACACAGTCTGTCAAAGACAGGTGTGGAAAAACGCAGCTCGTTAGCATTAAAGCGATAGATACACAAAACCGTCACTACGTTTCCATGCACTAAGTAAGTCTGATTTCTCAAATAGTTTTTTCTATTGGTCGTACACCATGTGTACACTGGGGGGGCGCTCATTCCATTTTAGCGTGGTCAAATTAATAATTTTTACGGTTAACTTATGACGTCACACTGGCCATCTGCGGATCCTTACAACTTGTTTTAACTGATGCTCGCTGTAAAATTGACACAGATTACAAAAAGTATGTCTCCCATGGCTATGCTGATGTTAAATAGCAGACACTATGAAGAAATGATCTTGGATTGAGCTACGAACATCATGGTACTACCAAGAATGTATCGGTGCGGATGCAGCTCCCAAGCCAAGAAAGACCAGCGCCAGAGTTTTTTTGAAGGAATTTTCGGACGAAGAATCGTGGAAGCGAAACTTTTGAATGTCTCGAAATGCATTCAAATTACCATATTTTTCGGAGTATAAGTCAAAGTTATACTCAGGAGCGACTTATGTGTGAAATTATTAACATATTATCGTAAAATATCAAATAATATAATTTAGCTCCCTCACGTAAGGGACAATATGTATAAGATCTCATGGGATTTAGCGATTAGGAGTGACAGATTGTTTGGTAAACGTATAGCATGTTCTATATGTTATAGTTATTTGAATGACTCTGTGGCGAGATGGAGCCGACGAGCCAACAGCGGGCTAGGAAAAATGACTGTCCTACCCAAGATGGAGGCCAGGAGGCTGAGCATGCAGCAGAGAGGAGAGGCGTGGCGCACTCTGAGCGATGCTGCAGCAAGCCTAGTCACGTGCGTAAGCGACACACCTGCTCGCAATCCCTGCATCTTCTGCTGCAGAATAAAAGGGGCCAAGGAGGAGCGATCGGGATAGAAGTAGTAGGAGACAACTGGACAGAAGATCAGACGAGCGAAAAACCACGGAGAGCCAGACGGAAGACCAGACGAGCACAGGAAGATGGGCGACTGAAAAGGAGCCCGACGCGAGCGGAGAAGGAGGCACTGAAAGAGCGACAGACTGACTGTGAGCCACTTTTATTTGAAAAATAAAGAGTCAAACCTGTGCAAAGCAATGTCGTCCGTTGATGATCCATGCAACCCACATGATGGCGGCAGGGAGCCGTTCACAGACTTACCATAATATGTTAGGTTAACATACCAGGCCCCTTTTCAGTTGGTTATTTATGCGTCATATAACGTACACTTATTCAGCCTGTTGTTCACTATTCTTTATTTATTTTAAATTGCCTTTCAAATGTCTATTGTTGGTGTTGGGTTTTATCAAATAAATTCCCCCCAAAAAATGCGACTTATACTCCAGTGCGACTTATATATATTTTTTTCCTTCTTTATTATGCATTTTCGGCATGTGCGACTTATACTCCGGAGCGATTTATACTCCGAAAAATACGGTATGTGGATTAATGGAAGGAGTTTTAAATCCGAAGGAAAAGACCGTTTGTGTCCCAACTGATACTGTTCTAGATGAAGGTTGCTATTGTTCTGGACTATCTTGCCAGTTATGTGTAATACTGAGTTATTATCAGTTTGGAATACACAAATGGTGCCTTGTAATAAAGTTAAAAGTTAAAGTACCACTGATAGTTTCACACGCACACACACATGCACACACACACACACACACACACACACACACACACACACACACACACACACACACACACACACACACACACACACACACACACGCACACACACACACACACACACTAGGTGTGGCAAAATTACTCCCTGCATTTGACCGATCCTCTTGTTCCACGCCCTGGCAGGTGAGGGGAGCAGTGAGCAGCAGCAGTGGCAGCACTCAGAAATCATTTTAGTGTTTAACTGAACATACCTGCTTCATTCTTTTTCGTCTCATTCGTATTTCGTTCGGGAGGCCGAATTAAGCCGGCATTCTCCATTTCCTCGGCTACCTTCTTAAATAAATATGTTTCTTTTTTGGATACACTTTAAAATGTTCTGTTCTTTTAATTTGTGAAGCAAATAAACGGTCTGCTCTTCATGACAATTGTTGATATTGTTTTTATTGAAAGGTATCTGCTTCCGTTGAGACCGGCACATGCGCATAATCCAGATGTGTTAGTCCGACTTTTCCAAAACCGAACACCATCGGATTAAGGTGTTTCTGTCGGCTGTAGGAGCCTTATTTAGAGCCAAACTATTTGAGAAATCTGTCTATTTTAGTGCATGGACATGTACTGAGTGTGAGTCGACATGAAAGGGGCGAGGGGTCCTGTGTAAACGAGCAGGCGCTTATTGCTACCTTTCTTTCAGCGAGGAAGCCAGCTTTTTTTGTATAGCAACAAGTCCAATGCAAAACTATTTTTGAATGAATGTGGCTCCCAATATGAAGAATTATTTATCCAATCTCATGAATGGATGTACAAATATCAAAACCAGTGAAGTTGACATGTTTAAATGGTAAATAAAAACAGAATACGATGATTTGCAAATCCTTTTCAATTTATATTGAATTAAATAGACTGCAAAGACAAGATATTTAATGTTCAAACTGTAGTTACTGATAGTGGTTTTCTGAAGTGTTCCTGAGGTTATGTGGTGATATCCCTGACACACTGATGTCGCTTTTTGATGCAGTACGTCCTGAGGGATCTAAGGTCACAGGCATTCAATGTTACTTTCAGTAATTTCTCCAAATTCTCTGACCTTTTGATGATATTACAGACCGTGGATGGTGAAATCCCTAAATTCTTTGCATTAGCTTGTTGAGAAATGTTGTTCTTAAACTGTTGGGCAATTTGCTTACAAAGTGGTGACCCTCGCCCCATCCTATTTTGTGAATGACTGAGCATTACATGGAAGCTGCTTTTTATACCCAATCATGGCATCCACCTGTTCCCAATTAGCCTGCACACCTGTGGGATGGGGCTTCACGGTGGCAGAGGGGTTAGTGCGTCTGCCTCACAATACGAAGGTCCGGCAGTCCTGGGTTCAATCCCAGGCTCGGGATCTTTCTGTTTGGAGTTTGCATGTTCTCCCCGTGAATGCATGGGTTCCCTCCGGGTACTCCGGCTTCCTCCCACCTCCAAAAACATGCACCTGGGGATAGGTTGATTGGCAACACTAAATTGGCCCTAGTGTGTGAATGTGAGTGTGAATGTTGTCTGTCTATCTGTGTTGGCCCTGCGATGAGTTGGCGACTTGTCCAGGGTGTAACCCGCCTTCCGCCTGATTGTAGCTGAGATAGTCGCCGGCGCCCCCTGTGACCCCATAAGAGAATAAGTGGTAGAAAATGGAGTGTTTGATGTTTTTTTGCCACTTGTGCCAGCTTTTTTAAAACATGCTGCAGGCATTAAATTCTATTATTTGCAAAAAATAACACGTTTTCCAGTTTGAACGTAAAGTATCTTGTCTCTGCAGTGCATTCAATTGAATATAGGTTGAAAAGGATTTGTAAATCATTGTATTTTGTTTTTATTTGCGATTTACACAATGTGCCAACATCACTGGTTTTGGGGTTTGTACTTCAGGTAAAAGTAAAAGTTTGCCTGGGGGTCCAGAAGCGAACCCTCGCAGACAACGAGGATATACAGTGTATAAAATTAAAACGCTGCCTGCACAGGGATTTGCTTTTCCATTGTTTCCTATGCTTTCAAAATACAAACAAGTTCGACTTTTGCCGTGGCCCCCTACTAGCTTGTCGAAAGAACACACCTTGCGATGACCTTTCCGCACTGAATGGCTTCGTCCGCGTCCTTTACTGTATGCACTCGCTGAATGAAAGACAAACAGGCTGCGGGGGGTGATTCATTCTTATGTCCAAGAAGAGCCAAGTCTCAGGCCTGTCGATCACAGCCAAACATAGCACAAACCACCAAAGCGATGCAGAGAAATAAATACACAAAAAAAAAAAAGGAAAAAAAAATGTTCTCATACTTTGAATCACGTCATTTAATTTAATTTGAGCAACAGGCTGCGAATGTGTGCATGCTCACTAATCTGTGTTAGAGGCTGCTGCAGCCATCTGACAAATGACATCAGGGAACTGAAAGGAGCCTCGGTGCGACACTGATAGGCAAACTTGTTTCATGTGACGGTGCAGAGAAAGCCCAGCGGGATATAAAACCATGTAAACGCGTCGCTTTTAGCCCATCAACAACAACGCTTGTGTGCGTGTCCATGAGTCTGAATAACACCTGTCGTCACTTCAGCCTCGTTATGCGACAACAGCTTTTACGCGTCGGCGTACGTACAAGACGTGTGCAACACGCTATCCTCTGGAGCACGGGTGAGTGTGTTTGTGTGAACATGAACATGTCTGACACAGGCATTGAATCTCGGAGGTGAAGTCGGGTCACTTCTACAACCACAAATACACTTTATTGGAAACAACATATTTTATGCTTAGTTCTGGGCCGATAACAAATTTTGCTTCACGATATATTGACCTAGATAAACGGTATTATTGCCATTATTTGTTGAGACCAAAATAACCATTGTCTTATAATACTGTTTGGCCACCTGCCTTTCTTTTCTTTTCTTTTCTTAGTTTATTTCGAACATGACATACATACAGCATTATACATCAGGTACTTTCATCATTTCGCAATACACAATATGTCCGAAAAGGAGTAGGAAGAAGCAAAGCTTATTTAATCCTACCCCTTTTAGACTTCAGAGCTCCCACAAATATATACATTGATTCACTGACCTTCTTTGCTGCAAAATATCAAAATAGCAAAATGACATCTGTGAGTGAGTAACACAGCAGTTTTGTAAAATGTACTTAATTATTTCAGTCATTATTAACATACTAAGATGAAGAATATCTTATTTTCAATAAGTTTGAAAGTGTTTCTCATAATCTTTGTACTTTGTAAGCACTATTAATTTGAACATCCTCTTAAACTGGATCATATCAGTACAATGTTTAACTTCTTTACTTAATCCATTCCATAATTTAATTCCACATACTGATATGCTAAAAGTTTTAAGTGTTGTACGGGCATACAAATTGACTCACATATGAACTTTAAGTGTCATCCTATTCTTAACCCATAGGGTTCAATATGATGTGGGTCCACCTTTTGCAGCTATAACAGCTTCAACTCTTCTGGGAAGGCTGTCCACAAGGCTGCGGAGTGTGTTTATAGGAGCTTTCGATCATTCTTCCTAAAGCGCATTGGTGAGGTCAGGTGTGTGTGTTGGTCGAAAAGGCCTGGCTCTCAGTCTTCGTTCTAATTCATTCCAAATATGTTCTATCGGGTTCAGGTCAGGACTCTGTGCAGGCCAGTCAAGTTCATCCACACCAGACTCTGTCATTTATGTCTTTATGGACCTTGCTTTCTGCACTGGTGCACAGTCATGTTGGAAGGGAAAGGGGTCCGCTCCAAACTGTTTCCACAAGGTTGGGAGCATGGGATTGTCCAAAATGTTTTAGTATCCTGGAGCATTCAAAATCATTTTCACTGGAACTAAGGGGCCAAGCCCAACTCCTGTAAAACAACTCCACACCATAATTCTTCCTCCACCAAATTTCACAATTGACACATTACAGTCCGAAATGTACCCTTCTCCTGGCAACCTCCAAACCCAGACTCGTCCATCAGATTGCCAGATGGAAAAGCGTGATTCATCACTCCAGAGAAGGCTTCTCCACTGCTCTAGAGTCCAGTGGCATCCCACGCTTTGCATTGGACCTTTTCACGTCCGTTGTGTCTTTGTGCAAGACACTTTACCCTTGCTCCCGATGGGTCACATTTAGGGCCTTGCAAGGCAGCTCCCGCCATCAGTGAGTGAATGTGTGTGTGAATGGGTGAATGTGGAAATAGTGTCAGAGAGCTTTGAGTACCTTGAAGGTAGAAAAGCGCTATACAAGTATAACACATTTACCATTTACTTGGTGATGTATGGCTTAGATTCAGCTGCTCAGCCATGGAAACCCATTCCATGAAGGTCTCTGCTTACTGTACGTGGGCTAATTGAAAGGTCACATGAAGTTTGGAGCTCTGGAGCAACTGACTGTGCAGAAAGTCTCTTGGCACTATGCTCCTCAGAATCTGCTGACCCCTCTCTGTCAGTTTACGTGGCCTACCACTTGGTGGCTGAATTGCTGTTGTTCCCATACGCTTCCATTTTGTTATTATAAAGCTTGCAGTTGACTTTGGAATATTTAGAAGCGAAGACATTTTACGACTGGATTTGTTGCAGAGGTGGCATCCTATGACAGTTCCACGCTGGAGATCACATTCTTTCACAAATGTTTGTAGAAATATTCTCCATGCCCAAGTGCTTGATTTTATACACCTGTGGTCGGGCCAAGTGATTAGGACACCTGATTCTGATCATTTGGATTGGTGGCCAAATACTTTTGCAATACAGAGTACATATAACATAATACAAGTACTGTATATCTTGTCAAATGCAATACACTTGTATCTCTTCTATTTATTTAAGATTGTAATTGGAATGTAAACTTTTAAAATACCAAGCTAAATAAAACGAACAGATAATAAAAATGTACTAAGACTTAGACAACTTTATTGATCCACAAGGTACAAACCCCGTTTCAATATGATTTGGGAAATTGTGTTAGATGTAAATATAAACGGAATACAATGATTTGCAAATTCTTTTCAACTCATATTCAATTGAATTAAGTAGAAAGACAAGATATTTGATGTTTAAACTCATAAACTTAATTTTTTTTTGCAAATAATAATTTACTTAGAATTTCATGGCTGCAACACGTGCCTAAGTAGTTGGGAAAGGGCATGTTCACCACTGTGTTACATCATCTTTCCTTTTAACAACATTCAATAAAACGTTTGGGAACTTAGGAAACTAATTGTTGAAGCTTTGAAAGTGGAATTCTTTCCCATTTTGGTTTTATGTAGAGCTTCAGTCGTTCAACAGTCCGAAGTCTCCGCTGTTGTATTTTATGCTTCATAATGCGCCACACATTTTCGATGGGAGACAGGTCTGGACTGCAGGTGGGTCAGGAAAGTACCCACACTTTTTTTACGAAGCCATGCTGTAGTAACACTTGTCTTGCTGAAATAAGCAGGGGCGTCCATGATAACGTTGCTTGGATGACAACATATGTTGCTCCAAAACCTGTAAGAACCTTTCAGCATTAATGGTGCCTTCACAGATGTGTAAGGTACCCATGCCTTGGCCACTTATACACCCCCATACCATCACAGATGCTGGCTTTTAAACTTTGCGCCTATGACAAACCGAATGGTTATTTTCGCCTTTGTTCTGGAGGACACCACATCCTCTCTTTCCAAATATAATTTGAAATGTGGACTCGTCACACCACATGAATTATTTCCACTTTGCATCAGTCCATCTTAGGTGAGCTCGGGCCGAGCCAAGCCTGCGGCGTTTCAGGATATTGTTGATAAATGGGTTTGGCTTTGCATAGTAGAGTTTTAACTTGCACTTACAGATGTAGCGACCAACTGTAGTTACTGACATTGGTTTTATGAAGTGTTTCTGAGGACATGTGGTGATATCCTTTACACACCGATGTCAGTTTTTGACGCAGTACCGCCTGAGGGATCAAAAGTCTGTAATATCATCACTAATGTGCAGTGATTTCTCCAGATTCTCTGAACTTTTTGAGCATTTTACGGACCGTAGATGGTAAAATCCCTAAATTCCTTGTAATAACTCGTTGAGAAATGTTGTTCTAAAACGGTTTGACGATTTGCCAACAAAGTGGTGATCCTCACCCCATCCTTGTTTATGAATTACTTAGCATTTCATGGAAGCTGCTTTTATACCCAATCATGGCACCCACCTGTTCCCAATTAGCTTGCACACCTGTGGGATGTTCCAAATAAGTGTTTGATGAGCATTCCTTAACTTTATCAGTATTTATTGCCACCTTTCCCAACTACTTTGTCACGTGTTGCTTGCATGAAATCAGAAAGTCAATGATTATTTGCAAAAAAAAAAAGTTTATCAGTTTGAACATCAAATATGTTGTCTTTGTAGCATCTTCAACTGAATATGGGTTGAAAAGGATTTGCAAATCATTGTATTCCATTTATATTTACATCAAACACAATTTCCCAACTCATATGGAAAAGGTGTTTGTAAATTGTTCCACACAATAGCTCAGTTACAAAGGATGGAAAGGGTAAGGATGAAAAGGATAGTGCAGGTATAAAGTAGACTAAAATTGTACTATAGTAGCAATATAAAATGTAACATGTAATATTTACATATTATATATATATAAATAAATAAATATATATATATATATATATATATATATATATATATATATATATATATATATATATATATGTATTGATTGGATTATCCAGAGAATAGTGCTCGATACCGTGGTAGAGCACAAACGAGCGCAAACCGTCAACTTCCTCGACGTCACTTTCAACCTGAGAAATGACAGCTACCAACCATTCACGAAACCCAACACAACACTCCAATACGTGCACCATGACAGCAACCACCCACCCACCACCACGAAAAGAATACCTACCGGAATTAATAAAAGGCTATCGATGCTGTCATCTAGCAAAGCTGAATTCGACCAAGCAACCCCCCCGTACCAGAAAGCACTTGATGAAAGTGGATACAACTTCACCCTCACTTATGAACCCACTCCAGGAAACCAACCAAAAAAGAGCAGAAAACGAAACAACATCATCTGGTACAATCCGCCATTGAGCAAAAACCTCTCAACCAACATCGGCCACAAGTTCCTCACTCTGATCGACAAACACTTCCCCAAAGGCAACACCCTAGGAAAAATATTCAACAAGAACTACATTAAATTGAGCTACAGCTGTATGAATAACATGCAACAAATCATTTCAAACCACAACAAAGCAATTGCAAAAGGACTGCCCACCCCCAGACTAAACAACTCTGAAACCAATAAGGAATGTAACTGTCGCAAGAAACCTGGTTGCCCTCTCAACGGAGGGTGCTTACAGACATCAGTCGTTTACCAAGCAAAGGGAACACGCGAGGACATTAACACATCCGACACGTACGTAGGATTAACCGAAGGAGCGTTCAAAACAAGATGGAATAATCACAACGCCCCCTTTAGAAACCAGGCTTTGCGGAATTCTACAGAGCTCAGCAAGCACATTTGGAACCTCAAAGACAATAATGTTGAATATTCAATAACATGGCAAATTCTTGCATCCAGCACACCTTACAACAGTGGTCATAAAAGATGCAACCTATGCTTTAAAGAAAAACAGTTTATTATATATCATCCAGATCTATCATCCCTCAACAAGCGCAGTGAAATCATTTCAACATGCCGCCACAGACGGAAACACCTCCTAGGTAACACATGAGCCAATCACCACACCCTACGCCTGCCTGTACCCACCCACTCTGAGCCCTATATAAACCATTATATGTGAATGCTTCCATTAAAATCTCCTGATGATTGAGGGAACCCCTCATGAAACAGTTCTGTAGAGACGAAGTAGTCTTGTGATTTTTCCCACACCTACATATTGCGCTCTACCACGGTATCGAGCACTATTCTCTGGATAATCCAATGAAGACATATCCCGCTCCAAATTGACGTTTGTTGAGCACTGTACGACGATCCGAAATGGAAAAATTCAGCATCGACTACTCCACGAAGAACATTCCCATACCCGTGCAGAAGGACTACAGGCAAAGACTCATAGAAAAGACGGAACACTTCCTAAGAAGGATGCGGTGGAAAGCACACTTTTTCCTCCACCCTGAAACAAAAGGAACGCAAAAGGAAACTTATGGATTCAAATCTACCAAGAACCCACCCACAGTCAAGGAATTAAAGGACTTTGGGAACGACATGCTCAAAATGATACAATCAGTCAAATTTAAGCCAGCCCGCAACCCATTCCTCACCAAGCTGAAAAATGACACGGAGCGCATCAAGAAAGTAAGCAACCTCACCATAGCCGCCGATAAAACCACAAACTTCTACAGAATAGACATACCAGAACATAACACTTTACTGGACAAAAGCATCACCAAATCATACAAAAAAGCGCAACCCAACACTTTACAGAACATCCACCTGGAAAACAAGCGGATCGCAACCAAACTGGATATTGAGGACAGGGTGGATGCCACAGCCAACAAAGAAGCCTTCATCACATTGAAGGACCACAAACCCAACTTCGCAAATAACCCAACATGCCGACTAATAAACCCAACTAAATCCGAAATAGGAAAAATCAGCAAAATAATCCTCGACAGAATCAACACAAAAATCAAGGACAAAACACCACTCAACCAATGGAAAAAATACAGCAGCAGTGATCAAATGGTTTAACAACGTCCAAGACAAACAACAACACAACTTTATCTCCTTCGACATCGAAGAATTTTACCCTTCCATCACGCAAAACCTACTGACCCAAGCACTAAACTTCGCCTCGGACTACGACTCAATCACAGGCAACGAAAGAAACATCATCATCCACGCAAAGAACTCCATACTCATCCACAACAGTACACCATGGCAAAAAAAGAACAATTCAACATTTGACGTTACTATGGGGAGTATTGACGGAGCAGAAACGTGCGAACTCGTTGGGAGTTTCCTCATCTCCCAGCTTGCTAGCCTCAACCTGAACCTTGGTATTTACCGTGATGACGGACTAGCAGTGTGCCGCGCCTCGCCAAGGAGCAGCGAGAACACCAAGAAGCGCATATGCCAAATCTTCAAAGAAAACGGCCTACGGATCACGATTGAAGCCAACAAGCAAACCGTCAACTTCCTTGACGTCACTTTCAACCTGAGAAACAACAGCTACCAACCATTCACGAAACCCAACACAACACTCCAATACGTGCACCATGACAGCAACCACCCACACACCACCACGAAAAAAATACCTACCGGAATTAATAAAAGGCTATCGATGCTGTCATCTAGCAAAGCTGAATTCGACCAAAAAACCCCCCCGTACCAGGAAGCACTTGATGAAAGCGGATACAACTTCACCCTCACCTATGAACCCACTCCAGGAAACCAACCAAAAAAGAGCAGAGAACGAAACAACATCATCTGGTACAATCCGCCATTCAGCAAAAACATCTCAACCAACATCGGCCACAAGTTCCTCACTCTGATCGACAAACACTTCCCCAAAGGCAACACCCTAAGAAAAATATTCAACAAGAACTACATTAAATTGAGCTACAGCTGTATGAATAACATGCAACAAATCATTTCAAACCACAACAAAGCAATTGCAAAAGGACTGCCCACCCCCAGACCAAACGACTCTGAAACCAATAAGGAATGTAACTGTCGCAAGAAACCTGATTGCCCTCTCAACGGAGGGTGCTTACAGACATCAGTCGTTTACCAAGCAAAGGTAACACGCAAGGACAATAACACATCCGACACGTACGTAGGATTAACCGAAGGAGCGTTCAAAACAAGATGGAATAATCACAACGCCTCCTTTAGAAACCAGGCTTTGCGGAATTCTACAGAACTCAGCAAGCACATTTGGAACCTCAAAGACAATAATGTTGAATATTCAATAACATGGCAAATTCTTGCATCCAGCACACCTTACAACAGTGGTAATAAAAGATGCAACCTATGCTTAAAAGAGAAACTGTTTATTATATATCATCCAGATCTATCATCCCTCAACAAGCGCAGTGAAATCATTTCAACATGCCGCCACAGACGGAAACACCTCCTACGTAACACATGAGCCAATCACCACACCCTACGCCTGCCTGTACCCACCCACTCTGTGCCCTATATAAACCATTGTATGTGAATGCTTCCATTAAAATCTCCTGATGATTGAGGGAACCCCTCATGAAACAGTTCTGTAGAGACGAAGTAGTCTTGTGATTTTTCCCACACCTACATATATACATATATATATATATATATATATATATATATATATATATATACATATATATATATATATATATATATATATATATATTTATATATACATACATATATATATATACAGTATATAGTATATACTGATATATTATTATATAATATTATATTTTTTTTATAATATATACAATATATAATAAATCCCATTTACCATGTACAATATTATAGTATATTGTGGAGGGAGGTTGTGATTAGGACACTGCAGGTAGAAAGATCAGCGACCCCGTCTGGGTGGCTGGAGACAGCGCACCCTCAGACGGGGGTGTGGCATGGGCAGGACGGTGAGACGCAGCTGGCAGTTGATTAGATGTTGCAGATGGTACGCGGGGGAAGGGGGGCCGGCGGGGACTCCCCAGGAGGTTTCCCCGGTGCCCCGATGGCGCCCCACGGATGATTTTCCACTCGAGCAGTCTCGAGATGACACTTTGCGCGAGACCTGGGACCAAGTGATTGCAATTGATGGGCAGCGGGTTCGCCCGGGAATAACGCGGGACTTCCCTCATTTTGTATTGATTAGGGACAGACTATACAGAGTGAGCCGTAACACTCAGACAGGGGAGGAAATTACCCAATTGTTCGTACCAAAAAGCCGTCGGGAAATGATTTTCCAGGCGGCTCATTTTAACCCAATGGCCGGACACATGGGCTATGATAAAACACTTAATCGGATAATGGCCCGGTTCTATTGGCCAGGCATTCGGGCAGACGTGCGCCGGTGGTGTGCGGCATGCCCGGAATGTCAACTAGTCAACCCTGCGGCCACCCCTAGAGCACCTTTGAGGCCATTACCACTCATAGAGGTCCCGTTTGAGCGAATTGGCATGGACCTCGTCGGGCCATTTCACCCGAGCACCCAGGGATATCGCTTTGCACTAGTCCTGGTGGATTATGCAACGCGCTATCCCGAAGCAGTGCCACTGCGCTCCATCTCTGCAAAGAGTGTAGCACAGGCACTATTTCAAATGATCTCCCGAGTTGGAATCCCGAAAGAGATTCTAACTGACCAAGGCACGTCCTTTATGTCACGCACGTTAAAGGAGCGGTACGGTTTATTGGGGATCAAGTGTATTCGGACTAGCGTTTACCACCCACAGACAGATGGGTTGGTGGAGCGGATGAATAGAACTTTGAAATCCATGATCCAGAAGTTCGTACACGGGGACAAACCAAATTGGCATAAATGGTTGGATCCCCTGTTATTTGCAGTGCGGGAGGTTCCCCAGGCCTCAACAGGATTTTCTCCATTTGAGTTATTGTTCGGCAGGAAGCCGAGGGGGGTACTAGACCTGGTTAAAGAAAGCTGGGTGGAAGGTCCAAGCCCCAGTAAAAATGAAATTCAGTATGTCATGGACTTGAGAGCAAAACTCCACACATTAGGGCACTTGTCACGTGAAAATTTGCTCCAAGCTCAAGAACGTCAACAGCGCCTGTATAACAGGGGAGCGCAACTTAGACAATTTTCACCGGGAGAGAAAGTACTTGTGTTACTCCCAACATCCAGCTCCAAATTACTCGCCAAGTGGCAAGGACCCTTCGTGGTCACACGACGAGTAGGTGAGGTGGATTATGAGGTCAGACGGTCTGACCGGGGCGAGGCAACACAAATATACCACCTCAACCTACTAAAAGGTTGGAGGGAAGCGGAGCCCGGCTCCATGGTGACGGCGATAGCGGAGAGCGTGGAGCTGGGGCCGGAGGTTCCCCCTTGCCCCCGGCCCTCCCCTCTCCGCTGTGATAATCATCTTACGCTGTCACAGAAAGCAGACGTGGCCAAATTGCAGCAACATTTTGCTGACGTTTTCTCTCCCCTGCCAGGCCGCACGACTCTCACCCAGCATCACATAGAGACCAGCCCGGGCGTGACGGTGAGGTCCCGGCCCTATAGGCTGCCCGAACACAAACGCAAAGTAGTTCGGGAAGAATTAAAAGCCATGTTGGAATTGGGAGTGATAGAAGAGTCCCACAGCGCATGGTATAGCCCCATAGTTCTGGTAGGGAGGGAAGATGGGTCTGTACGGTTCTGTGTAGACTACCGCAAGGTGAATGATGTGTCACGTTTTGACGCCTATCCAATACCCCGGGTCGACGAGCTCCTGGACCGGTTGGGCACTGCTCGTTTTTTTACGACACTGGATTTGACTAAGGGCTACTGGCAGATTCCCTTGTCTCCAGAGTCCAAGGAAAAAATGGCATTCTCCACTCCGGAAGGGTTATACCAATTCGTGACCCTTCCGATTTGACTAAGGGCTACTGGCAGATTCCCTTGTCTCCAGAGTCCAAGGAAAAAACGGCATTCTCCACTCCGGAAGGGTTATACCAATTTGTGACCCTTCCGTTCGGCTTGTTCGGTGCGCCCGCCACATTTCAGAGACTCATGGACCGGGTGCTGCGACCGCACGCTGCATATACTGCCGCCTATCTGGATGATGTCATCATCCAGGGGAACAGCTGGGCGGAGCATATGCAGAGAGTGGGAGCGGTACTCGAGTCCCTGAGGCGGGCGGGTCTCACCGCCAACCCGGCGAAGTGCGCGGTTAGCCGGAGGGAGGTACAGTATCTGGGGTACCACTTGGGGGAAGGCCAGGTGCGGCCTAAGGTAGATAAAACCGCAGCAGTTGCGGGTTGCCCGACCCCGAAGACGAAAAAGGAGGTGAGGCAGTTTTTGGGGCTGGTGGGCTACTCCTGGAGGTTTGTCCCCCGGTTTGCAGACCTGACTAGCCCACTAACTGACCTCACCCGGAAAGGTGACCCAGATCTGGTCCAGTGGACGGAGCAGTGCCAGCAGGCATTCGAGAAGGTAAGGAAAGCACTTTGCGAAGAGCCGGTACTGTACATGCCTGATTTTTCCATCCCATTTTGTTTGCAGGCAGACGCGTCGGAGAGAGGACTGGGAGCCGTTTTATCTCAGCAGGGGGGGGGGCACCGACCATCTGGTCCTGTACATCAGCAGGAAACTTTCAGAAAGGGAAACCAGATACAGCATGGTGGAGAGGGAGTGCCTCGCCATCCGGTGGGCTGTCGGTGCCCTCCGGTACTATCTGCTGGGACGCCCATTCAGCCTCTGCTCGGACCACAAGCCCCTCCAGTGGCTCCACCGCATGAAAGATGCCAACGCGCGGATCACCCGGTGGTATCTCGCTTTACAACCCTACAATTTCAGAGTGGTCCATAGGCCGGGAGCGCAGATGGTCGTGGCAGACTTCCTTTCCCGCGCTCAGGCGGGGGAGGGGGGGAGTAAGTGCGGCCGGGGCCCAGCCTAAGTCTGGCGGTGGAGGTATGTGGAGGGAGGTTGTGATTAGCACACTGCAGGTAGAAAGATCAGCGACCCCGTCTGGGTGGCTGGAGACAGCGCACCCTCAGACGGGGCCGTGGCATGGGCAGGACGGCGAGACGCAGCTGGCAGTTGATTAGATGGCGCAGGTGGTACGCGCTGATCTAATCAACTGTTCTCTTTAACAGTAAACGGCCAGCGGAGGAGATGGCGGCTGCTTTTGGTGAGACTGAAAAAGTCAAGCAGAAAAGCGTGATCCTGAGCAAAATTGAAAATTAAAACTACTGTCAAACCCGAACCACTGGCGTCCAGCGTGCATCTGTGGGAACTGTGAGTAAGAAGCTTACATATATGTAACAGCGGAAACAAAAAAAACAAAAACATTTTGGACTTGAATAAAAATCACGATCAGAAGCAATAAACACAGTTTTGTCTCTGCTAAGGAAGGTTGGGGACCCTCAAAAATACCTACAACAATAAATAAGAACATCCAAATAAAGATATTGTGACCAAAATTATCACGGAGATCATTATTATTGTGATATTGGTTAATGTGCTTAAAGAGTAATTACACACACTTTTTTTTCTTTTAAATAACTAAAATAAAACTTCCTACAAAGCATCAAATTTTGTTCTGGCTTCATAAGGGCCATCCATCTACTTTCTGCCACTTATTATTTGCGGTATAGCTCGGTTGGTAGAGCGGCCGTGCCACCAACTTGAGGGTTGCAAGTTCAATCTCCACTTACGCCATCCTAGTCAATGCTGTTGTGTCCTTGGGCAAGACACTTTACCCACCTACTCCAAGTGCCACCCACACTGGTTTAAATGGAACTTAGATATTGGGTTTCACTATGTAAAGCGCTTTCAGTCACTTGAGGAAAAAGCGCTATATAAATATAATTCACTTCACTTTATTTGTGTTTAAATATGTTTATTTTCTTCTATTTGTAAACGTTTTGAAAAAAAAAGACAAATGTAAGATACGTGATCAGTTTTTTAACGTCACTTCCTATTGAACGTAGTCCATGCACACCACTTGATAATGTGGTGTCCATATCGATACATTTGTGCAAAACAGCATAGCTTTTATGATTAAAGTGAATACTGTATCCTAATTGTTTAGACAGTAATGTTTACAAGTATAGATTGGGGGATTCCATTTATTGATGTTGAAAGACAATAAAGTCTCTTGTTTACATGTTAGCACTTTAGCGAGCTAGGAAGCTAATGTAATTTTGTCAACATGTGGTTATCAATCACGTTTTTTTGACCATTTTATTTTAATACGATAATACTAACCGATAGGAGTTTTACAGCGGTTAGCATTGCGACTGTTTATTTGTAGTACAAATGCCCCCATCTGCAATTTTCCTAAACAAGTGCTTGTGAGTACATACAGGTGTGTACAGTACAGGTGTTTGTGGTGATTAGGCTAAACACCCTCAAGTTAGAGTTTGTGTTGTGTAGAGCCGGGTAAGACATTTCGAGTGAATACAACTTTCGGGGTCAAACTTGGGGGGTTTATTAAAAGCTCCACATGGGTTTGTCAGAAAAACATAGCACAGACAAAATATGTTTTGATAAACCTTTATTTGTGAGTTAGCTTACACCAGGGGTGTCAAACGTACGGCCCGAGGGCCAGATCAGGCCCGTGAAAAGGTTTTTTCAGGCCCGCGGGATGAGATTGCCAAGTATAAAAATTAACCTGAAATTTTGGAATGAAAGAAACTGCTGTTCTAAATGTGTCCACTGGATGTCGCAATAGCAATTATTTGTATCTTTGTAGATGATGCTACATATGTAGAAAATACACATGATAGTGGTGCAGTCGAGAAAAATGTGCAACTTACATAAATAACATCCTGTAATTTGATTTTGATATCATTTTTTACCTCGATAGATTGAAAATTAACACCAATGAGTTGACTAATGAACGTTATCACATAATTTATTCAGAAAATATAGATGACTACAAATAAAGATTGAATACCATTAACCGCGACATGTAAGTGTAAAAAAAAAAAAAAACATGATTTGTACAATTTCAGAATGTGCTTGTTCTAATTTTAAACAGAGAAAATAATCTGAAGTTGTCTTTATTTTTAAGTTATAGTGCCGTGATTTTACCAGAGTAGATTTTTCTACATGTGGCCCCCGATCTGACATGAGTTTGACACCGCTGGCTTACACAAACAAATACCCGTAAATCCAGTAACTGCAATTTCCAAGAATGATTTAGGACACCAAATAGTTCTGCATCCTCTCAAACATCAAGGGGCAAAAAGTTTACTTCAATCTTACTCCGCAATGAGCAGAGTTCATGCACCAGCATTTGTTACCATGGCGACTGTTCACATCGAGGACCCGTGGGTGACCCCAATGTTAACTGCCTAACCCGCTAGTCCTGCTTTGCTTATGCAAGTAAAGATATCTTTTTTTTTGTTTGTTTTTTTGATTGATCATCCATCCATCCATTTTCTACCGCTTGTCCCTTTTGGGGTCGCTGGATCCTATCTCAGCTGCGTTTGGGTGGAAGGCGGCGTACACCCCAGACAAGTCGCCAACTCATCGCAGGGCTGTTTTATTGATCAATCCAACAAAATAATACACAAAAATACCAGAATAATACAATTCCAAAACCAAACCCGTCCCAGCAAAATTTAGAATAGCAACCAACAGAGCAATTGAGAGGACACACACACATGACACAAAACAATCCAAAAGTTGTCAAACAAAAATGAATATTATCAACAAAAGTGTTAATATTAATAAGAATTCCAACATAGCAGTGATTATAAGTCCCTCATTGACATTATCATCACAGCCGTTTATAAAAAAATAAAATAAAAACATTAAAAAAATGAACAATAGTGTCACAGTGGCTTACACTTGCACTGCATCTCATAAGCTTGACAACACTTTGGGTCCAATATGTTCCACAAAAATAAAACAAGTCATATTTTAGGTTCATTTAACAGATAAAACAAATTTTAATAATGGACCCCATATTCCAATATATGACTCATTATTGTCTGTGACGAGTGCGGGGCATCGTGATGCGGGTGCGTTCTTTCAGAATGCAGTCAGGCTCGGACACAGCGTAAAGGTAAGAAATACTGATTTATTTAAACTTAAAAACAGACTATGAACAGAAAAACTTGCACGAGGCACAAAAGGCAAACAAAAACTACTAGCATGGGAGCTAGAGGAGCAGAAGCTTAGCGTGGACGCTAGCAAGTACCAACATGGGAATCAGAATTGTCACTGTTGTGAAACGCAAACTGCATGAAACACAAACTGAGACGCGAGGACGAGAGAACAAAGGAGGCAGGCTTAAATCAGGATGGTAATCAACAAACTCAGGAAACAAGTAGCAGGTGGAACAAATCATAAACTATGGTAACAGAACAAACAAGGAAGTGAACAAAAAAACTCAAAAATCCAAATAACATATGATCCGGGCAGCTGATCATAACATTATCTAAACTAAAATGCATTTTTTTCTACTGATATCATCTCCATAGCTTGTTTTTTAATTATTACCCTTTTTGTTATGATGCATATTGAAAAAAATGCATTTTTACTCTCTGATGACACGTTACTAAATTGATGCGGATCACCAAGAACACAAGTTTACAGTGTCATTGGAATGTTTATATTTATGAATGTGATATCTTAAACACGGTCAGTGATCTTTAAATATGAATGGTTGATGACGGCCGTCGCATTTTTCTCATTCAAACGCTTTATGCAGACGGCCATCCGTCACTAGTGACCCTCTTAACCTGCCACACATATATAAAGCCAAATATTGCTGCACTTCCTTCATAAGCTCGCCATCATTGCCCTTGCTAACGTTACATCACCAGATTTATTGGTGTCGCTGACTTTCATCTGTGACCGCCACATGTGAGATGTACATTTCTCTTCCCCCTTTTCTTTGTCTGCCTTTTTCCTTTCGCCACTTCCTAATTCTGCAGAATTGGATGCCGCGACTGCCGAGGTGTGTGAGACGGACGAGGCGCCACATGGGATGTGGTTCACACTTTACTACGCCTCGCCTGCGTGGTGATGCGCCACCGGGCCCAAGTGACACATTGTGACGGGGAAGCATCGACACTGGCTATCTTCAGAGACGACATGTGAAGGATGTGCGTTTCAAGGCAGCATATGTACAATAACTGTGGTTGCCAGGTGTAACTCATCCATCCATCCATCCATCTTCTTCCGCTTATCCGACGTCGGGTCGCGGGGGCAACAGCCTAAGCAGGGAAACCCAGACTTCCCTCTCCCCAGCCACTTCGTCTAGCTCTTCCCGGGGGATCCCGAGGCGTTCCCAGGCCAGCCGGGAGACATAGTCTTCCCAACGTGTCCTTGGTCTTCCCCGTGGCCTCCTACCGGTTGGACGTGCCCTAAACACCTCCCTAGGGAGGCGTTCGGGTGGCATCCTGACCAGATGCCCGAACCACCTCATCTGGCTCCTCTCGATGTGAAGGAGCAGCGGCTCTAATTTGAGTTCCTATCTCTCACCCTATCTCTAAGGGAGAGCCCCGCCACACGGCGGAGGAAACTCATTTCGGCCGCTTGTACCCGTGATTTTATCCTTTCGGTCATGACCCAAAGCTCATGACCATAGGTGAGGATGGGAACGTAGATCGACCGGTAAATTGAGAGCTTTGCCTTCCGGCTCAGCTCCTTCTTCACCACAACGGATCGGTACAACGTCCGCATTACTGAAGACGCCGCACCGATCCGCCTGTCGATCTCACGATCCACTCTTCCCCCACTCGTGAACAAGACTCCTAGGTACTTGAACTCCTCCACTTGGGGCAGGGTCTCCTCCCCAACCCGGAGATGGCATTTCACCCTTTTCCGGGCGAGAACCATGGACTCGGACTTGGAGGTGCTGATTCTCATTCCGGTCGCTTCACACTCGGCTGCGAACCGATCCAGTGAGAGCTGAAGATCCCGGTCAGATGAAGCCATCAGGACCACATCATCTGCAAAAAGCAGAGACCTAATCCTGCGTTCACCAAACCGGAACCCCTCAACGCCTTGACTGCGCCTAGAAATTCTGTCCATAAAAGTTATGAACAGAATCGGTGACAAAGGACAGCCTTGGCGGAGTCCAACCCTCACTGGAAATGTGTTCGACTTACTGCCGGAAATGCGGACCAAGCTCTGGCACTGATCGTACAGGGAGCGGACCGCCACAATAAGACAGTCCGATACCCCATACTCTCTGAGCACTCCCCACAGGACTTCCCGAGGGACACGGTCGAATGCCTTTTCCAAGTCCACGAAGCACATGTAGACTGGTTGGGCAAACTCCCATGCACCCTCAAGAACCCTGCCGAGAGTATAGAGCTGGTCCACAGTTTCACGACCAGGACGAAAACCACACTGTTCCTCCTGAATCCGAGGTTCGACTATCCGACGTAGCCTCCTCTCCAGTACACCTGAATAAACCTTACCGGGAAGGCTGAGGAGTGTGATCCCACGATAGTTGGAACACACCCTCCGGTCCCCCTTCTTAAAGAGAGGAACCACCACCCCGGTCTGCCAATCCAGAGGTACCGCCCCCGATGTCCACGCGATGCTGCAGGGTCTTGTCAACAACGACAGCCCCACAGCATCCAGAGCCTTAAGGAACTCCGGGCGGACCTCATCCACCCCTGGGGCCTTGCCACCGAGGAGCTTTTTAACTACCTCAGCGACCTCAGCCCCAGAAATAGGAGAGTCCACCACAGATTCCCCAGGCACTGCTTCCTCATAGGAAGACGTGTTGGTGGGATTGAGGAGGTCTTCGAAGTATTCCTTCCACCTATCCACAACTTCCGCAGTTGAGGTCAGCAGAACACCATCCGCACCATACACGGTGTTGATAGTGCACTGCTTCCCCTTCCTGAGGCGGCGGACGGTGGTCCAGAATCGCTTCGAAGCCGTCCGGAAGTCGTTTTCCATGGCTTCCCAGAACTCCTCCCATGTCCAAGTTTTTGCCTCAGCGACCGCTGAAGCTGCACACCGCTTGGCCTGTCGGTACCTGTCCACTGCCTCCGGAGTCCTATGAGCCAAAAGGACCCGATAGGACTCCTTCTTCAGCTTGACGGCATCCCTCACCGCTGGTGTCCACCAAGGGGTTTTAGGATTGCCGCCTCGACAAGCACCAACTACCTTGCGGCCACAGCTCCGATCAGCCGCCTCGACAATAGAGGTGCGGAACATGGTCCGCTCGGACTCAATGTCCAGCACCTCCCTCGTGACATGTTCAAAGTTCTTCCGGATGTGGGAATTGAAACTTTCTCTGACAGGAGACGCTGCCAGACGTTCCCAGCAGACCCTCACAATGCGTTTGGGCCTCCCCGGTCTGTGAGGCATCCTCCCCCACCACCGCAGCCAACTGACCACCAGGTGGTGATCGGTAGAAAGCTCCGCCCCTCTCTTCACCTGAGTGTCCAAAACATAAGGCCGCAAATCCGATGACACAACTACAAAGTCGATCATGGAACTGCGGCCTAGGGTGTCCTGGTGCCAAGTGCACATATGGACACCCTTATGTTTGAACATGGTGTTTGTTATGGACAAACCGTGACGAGCACAAAAGTCCAATAACAAAACACCACTCGGGTTCAGATCCGGGCGGCCATTCTTCCCAATCACGCCTCTCCAGGTTTCACTGTCGTTACCAACGTGAGCGTTGAAGTCTCCCAGTAGGACAAGGGAATCACCCGGGGGAGCACTTTCCAGTACTCCCTCGAGTGCTCCCAAAAAGGGTGGGTACTCTGAACTGCTGTTTGGTGCATAAGCACAAACAACAGTCAGGACCCGTCCCCCCACCCGAAGGCGGAGGGAGGCTACCCTTTCGTCCACCGGGTTGAACTCCAACGTGCAGGCTTTGAGCCGGGGGGAAACAAGAATTGCCATCCCAGCCTGTCGCCTCTCACTGCCGGCAACGCCAGAGTGGAAGAGGGTCCAATCCCTCTCGAGAGAAGTGGTTCCAGAGCCCTTGCTGTGCGTCGAAGTGAGTCGGACTATATCCAGCCGGAATTTCTCAACTTCGCGCACTAGCTCAGGCTCTTTCCCCCCCAGTGAGGTGACGTTCCACGTCCCAAGAGCTAGCTTCTGTAGCCGAGGATCGGACCGCCAAGTGCCCTGCCTTTGGCTGCCACCCAGCTCACATTGCACCCGACCTCTATGGCCCCTGCTATGGGTGGTGAGCCCATTGGAGGGGTGACCCACGTCGCCTCTTCGCCATGGGAACAGGCCCGGCCACCAGGCGCTCGCCATCGTGCCCCACCTCTGGGCCTGGCTCCAGAGGGAGGCCCCGGTGACCCGTGTCCGGGCGAGGGAAATCTGGGTCTATGTTTTTTCTTCTTCATAAAGTTCTTCGAACTGCTCTTTGTCTGATCCCTCACCTAGAACCTGTTTGCCTTGGGAGACCCTACCAGGGGGCATAAAGCCCCCGGACAACATAGCTCCTAGGATCATTGGGACACGCAAACTCCTCTACCACGATAAGGTGGCAGCTCAGAGAGGAGCAGGTGTAACCCTTCTATCATAAATTATGGTATTAGATCACAGATAATCGTCATTCGCTTTCAACTAACCGTGACCAGAATATTTCATGATTTTTATGAGCTGTTTTACTGAACATCAGTGATGACGACGTGTGTTTTTCTTGCAACGTGAATTGAATATTTGTAAACATAGTACAAAATTTCAATACAAAATAAAAAGCCGTCAAAAACCGTCAGCCGCATTTACGCATCCGATCAGTGGTTTATCGGGTAATTGGTCGACTGTGCAGTCTGTGAAGGAAGAGGGGGTAGCGGGAGGTATATATATTTTGAAGTATTTCTTATATATATATATATATATATATATACAATGGGGCAAAAAAGTATTTAGTCAGCCACCGATTGTGCAAGTTCTGCCACTTAAAATGATGACAGAGGTCTGCAATTTTCATAATAGGTACACTTCAACTGTGCGAGACAGAATGTGAAAAAAAAAATCCAGGAATTCACATTGTAGGAATTTTAAAGAATTTATTTGTAAGTTATGGTGGAAAATAAGTTTTTGGTCAACCATTCAAAGCTCTCACTGATGGAAGGAGGTTTTGGCTCATTCTTTCCTTAACACGGATCAATCGTCCTGTCCCCTTAGCAAAAAAACAGCCCCAAAACATGATGTTTCCACACCCATTCTTCACAATAGGTATGGTGTTCTTGGGATGCAACTCAGTATTCTTCTTCCTCCAAACACGACGAGTTGAGTTTATACCAAAATGGATACATGGATGATACGGCAGAGGATTGGGAGAATGTCATGTGGTCAGATGAAACCAATATAGAAGTTTTTGGTATAAACTCAAGTAAAATACAGCACTATGTAATCAATTTCTCATTTATCAACACTGCTAAATATTGCTCAGTTGTAGTGGTCTTTCTTGAACTGTTTGGAAAAAAAAGATATAAAAATAACTAAAAACTTTTTGAAAAATAAACAAGTGATTCAATTATAAATAAAGATTTCTACACATAGAAGTAATCATCAACTTAAAGTGCCCTCTTTGGGTATTGTAATAGAGATCCATCTGGATTCATCAACTTAACTCTAAACATTTCTTCACAAAAAAAGAAATCTTTAACATCAATATTTATGGAACATGTCCACAAAAAATATAGCTGTCAACACTGAATATTGCATTGTTGCATTTCTTTTCACCGTTTATGAACTTACATTCATATTTTGTTGAAGTATTATTCAGTAAATATATTTATAAAGGATTTTTGAGTTGTTGCTATTCTTAGAATAGTTTTGAAAAATCTCACGTACCCCTTGGCATACCTTTAAGTACCCCCAGGGGTACGCATACCCCCATTTGAGAACCACTGTCCTAAGTGATAAAAATAAACTCATTAAAAGATGCATTGTTTGCATCTTCAGCACACTTGTGCAGCCTAGTGGCGTTTTTGTAAATGCACTGGACGACTGCTTATAAAATTCCCAATACAAAGTGGTAGACGTCTCCTGCTTGGTTGAAAACCGCAAAACGCCACAGGCATAATAACATGACAGTGCAGTGAATGAGTGTTTCCATGGTGATGCCCCTTATAGTGGGTGCAAAATCCTCATTTAAATAGGGCAGTCTGAACCACTTTTTAATTGTACAGGCAGTCTTAGTAGATCACGCAACACGCCCACTAATAGTACACACTATTTTATAGATTGCACAGGTCGTTTAGCGTAAGGCATTTGGATCTCTGCAAATCAAGCCCCTAGTGTACATATCAAATTGTACTGATGGAAATATTAGATTTGAGACTCAGCCATAGTCTGCAGACAGGATAGTTCCTAAAGATACCGGTGTGTTGCTATGATGTCGCAATGTTTAGCTGACTGCTGAAGTGGACTTGACAGCTTTCGAGCTGTTTTTATTTAGCATCTGTTGGATTTGGGTCATGAAAGTGCGGCACGGCCACCGTGGAGGAGCGTGGAACAATTGGGATAATGACATTAGTGGCCGGCCAGGAGAGCGGGGCTTCATAACAGCAAAACAGAACACTACAAGGCTGCAGATATGAACTCGCCTTACCACATTGGAACTTTTATGTGTCCTCTTGAGCTAAATGTTTCTGCTTTCAAGCCTCATCGCTCTCCTCCTCCTCCTTTAAAGCCGCTCAAGGTATCTGCGGTGGAATGATAAAAAAGACCACAAGCGTGCATCAGTGTGCGGGAGGCCTTGGCAGCTTCAAGAGAGCCTTTGTCTTTTGTAGCGCCTGCATTGAATTGTCTGTATTTCTTTTTCTGAAGTGCACAGTGCAGGACTGAAAGCTGAAATTTGAAGTCGACGGATCAAACAAAACGGGAAGCGCGACTACCGCAGACTTTCAGTTTTGCTTAACATACGATGGAAGAATTGTGTCTTAGGTGAATGTCCTAGATGGAAAAATCGAGCATGCCCTCCCTAACCCTGCGAGGGGAACACGAAAAAAGAGAAATTCCTCCAGGTGCCAATTTGGCCACATCACAAAACAGAAAATCAATGAAACTCGACAGGAAGCTCCTTCTAGGGTAAACTCCTTGAATGGAGCCGGCATAAAACATGACGTTATCCCTGGCTCCTGGAATGGACATAACCTCACCAGAGATGCTTATCTTACCTCTGGAACACTGCAGACTATGTTGATCCCCGTGTTAGAGGGTCAACAAGATGTTTGAATTTGAGTTTATTTGGAACATGCATGCATACAACATGATACATCACGATTTCCCGTTTCTGTTCAACATGTTCGAAAACGAGTAGGAAGAGGCAGAGTTTATTTAATCATACCCCTTTTTCCTTTACATAGCAGTTGCTGAAACTTTTGTTCACTTCCTGTTCTCAATTTATTCATAATATACTCCATAATTAATATCAATACAAATAAAAGAATAATTGATAATTAGTGAAGTAAGTCCCACTTCCAGGGTTTCCAACACATTCATTCTTTCGTGGCGGGCCGCCACGAAAGAATTATGGCGGCGGCAAATTTAAAAAAATGTTTTAAAATGTTTTGTTTTATTTTTTTATTTTTTTTCCGGCTTTTGACTCGCTCGACCGCTCATGAAAGCAATTGGACTCTGTCTGTGAATGGAGCTTGTAGTTACATATTATATACGTAAATATGTAAATATTATATACATATGTATATAAATATGTACATAAAGTTTTGTAATTATATTCCCACTCCGCGTTCTTCGTGGTCATTGCCGCTGCCGCTGCCACCCCCCCAAGCCCGACCACACCCCCACAAATAGATGCCTGACCTGTGCGAAACACTGATTCTTCATATGGTGAGATGAGTAAGATTATATCAGAAATGAATGGATGAATGAGATACATTCAGAATGTTTATCATGGTTCTTCTTCTTTGTACTTTGTAAACACTTTAAGTTTGAAAAGTTTCTTGAAGTGGATAATATTGGTACCCTGTTTGATTTCTTTGCTTAATCCGTTCCATAATTTAATTCCACATGCAGATTTACTGAAGGTTTTAAGTGCTGTACGTGCGTACAAAATTTTTAAATTACATTTTTCTCTGCCATTATATTTCTCCTCTTTTGTTGAGAAGAATTGTTGTGTATTCTTGGGTAGCAGATTCTAGTTTTCTTTGTGTATAATTCCTCTTTTGTTGAGAAGAATTGTTGTATATTCTTGGGTAGCAGGTTCTAGTTTTCTTTGTGTATAATTTTAGCTGTTTGCAAATTCACTTGATTGATTGATTGATTGATACTTTTATTAGTAGATTGCACAGTACAGTACATATTCCGTACAATTGACCACTAAATGGTAACACCCGAATAAGTTTTTCAACTTGTTTAAGTCGGGGTCCACGTTAATCAATTCATGTTGTGGAATTTCAATATTTTTGATACAATAAATAAGGGGTTTGTATGTTCTCTATATCCAACATTATGTATTATTTTAACTGATCTATTTTGTAACACAGTTAATGAATGAAGTGTACTTTTGTAGTTATTTCCCCATATTTCTACACAATAACTCAGTAACACTAGCGGGCAGTAGATGTTTCTTAGGACTAAGAACACAACAAAACCAACAGGCGAACTCGATAAACAATCAGTGTTAATGCGTTGATGGCCTTTTAGCTGCAGAATCTGTGAAGTGTAGTGAATTATATTTATATAGCGCTTTTCTCTAGTGACTCAAAGCGCTTTTACGTAGTGAAACCCAATATCTAAGTTACATTGAAACCAGTGTGGGTGGCACTGGGATCAGGTGGACCAAGGACACAACAGCAGTGACTAGGATGGCAGAAGCTGGGATGGAATCTGGAACCCGCAAGTTGCTAGCACGGCCCGCAACTGGAGCTATACCGCCCCCCAAACCTGCTTCCTGTTGGAAGCAATATGACTTTGTAAACTCACCCTAGCACGGCGCGGAGATTGCTATCAATAGACTCAAAAGCTAACACAGTCGTAAAAAAAAAAAAACTTTTGGTCTTTAGATGACATCACCCGTCCAAAACTATATCTGCCAGTGATTTATTTGAGTCTACTCCAAGGACCGCGTAGCAGATAACATTGTTTCCCAAATCTCCGTCTCTAGCCGATAAATCCACCTTCCAGGCTCACGTTGAACATCATCATACAGCAGCAAAGCGTCCGCACTTTTGTTCCGCATCCTCTTTTCACTCGAGAACTATAATAGGCTTTCGTTCCAGAGCACTCTGCGTATCCCAAAAGGAATTCTCTGATGTCAGCCTATCAATGTTTAAAAAAGGGGCATGATCACAACCTATAAAAAGTCTGCTTTTCTTCGTATTTTGCTGGCAACGGGACGACGGCGGGTTTAATTAAAATAGAGCGGATGCATTCACAGCAGGAAATGAATGAATGCACCTTGAAGCAGCACACATGGAATAACTTTGAATCAAGCCAAGTGCTTTTTAATGGCGTTTGGTTAGTGAGCCTGCAGCGGGTGCAGAATACCAATTTGACAGCACGCACACACGCAATCCCATTTAATACAAAGATGTCACCCAAGTAAAAACACCGAGGTGTTTTTATGGGCTAATGCGAGGGCCACCCCTGCAGTGATCGATGAGCTTTGCCTGCTGCCGGGCTGCCGCCGATTGAGGCCAAGGCCTTCATCCGCTCTCTTCCAACCTCCCACTGCCCAAGGACTGGCAGGTCACAGGTGGGCCTTGCTGCCTCACATGACCGCTTGCCACTCTAATCTGCCAAGGTCTCGGCTTGTGGCGAAAGCGATGAGGCTTGGCCAAATGAGATCTACTTCGGAGGGAACGACCGAGTCATATATCCTTAGTGGCCGAGCAGTTAGAGTGTACGCCCTGAGATCGGTAGGTTGTGAGTTCAAACCCCGGCCGAGTAATACCAAAGACTATAAAAATGGGACCCATTACCTCCCTGCTTGGCACTCAGCATCAAGGGTTGGAATTGGGGGTTAAATCACCAAAAATGATTCCCGAGCGCGGCACCGCTGCTGCTCACTGCTCCCCTCACCTCCCAGGGGGTGAACAAGGGGATGGGTTAAATGCAGAGGACAAATTTCACCACACCTAGTGTGTGTGTGACAACCATTGGTACTTTACTTTACTTTACTTTACTTACCGTATTTTTCGGAGTATAAGTCGCTCCGGAGTATAAGTCGCACCTGCCGAAAATGCATAATAAAGAAGGAAAAAACATATATTAGTCGCACTGGAGTATAAGTCGCATTTTTGGGGGGAAATTTATTTGATAAAACCCAACACCAAGAATAGACATTTGAAAGGCAATTTAAAATAAATAAAGAATAGTGAACAACAGGCTGAATAAGTGTACGTTATATGACGCATAAATAACCAACTGAGAAGGTGCCTGGTATGTTAACCTAACATATTATGGTAAGAGTCATTCAAATAACTATAACATATAGAACATGCTATACGTTTACCAAACAATCTGTCACTCCTAATCGCTAAATCAGATGAAATCTTATACGTCTAGTCTCTTACGTGAATGAGCTAAATAATATTATTTGATATTTTAGGGTAATGTGTTAAAAATTTCACACATGAGTCGCTCCTGAGTATAAGTCGCACCCTCGGCCAAACTATGAAAAAAACTGTGACTTAAAGTCCGAAAAATACGGTGTATACTTTGCGGTAAAAAGGAAGCCCTGTGTGTTGGCCGTTCATTTTTTTTTTTTTTAATTGACGCTCAAATGTAATGATTATCCGCATCTATTTGGTTTGCACGATACAGAAGTTATACCATATACATGTAGATGATATCAGTTTAGCCAATTATAACAATTATATTGTTATAATGCATGTTCAGTTCAGTTTCAGTGTATTTTAAACATGCATGTGATACAATGTAATGCATCACACAATTCCGGTTGTTTCATTACAACACGTAAATGGTAAATGGGTTGCACTTGTATAGCGCTTTTCTGCCTTTGTTTTAAGGAATTCAAAGCATTTTGACTCTATTTCCACATTCATACACATACCTTCACACATTCACACACTGATGGCGGGAGCTGCCATGCACTGCATTAACCAGGACCCATCAGGAGCAAGGGTGAACAAGCTTCTGCATACAGCAGAAGCTTGTATGCAAACTACAACACCATTAAGAACTTTTTGGAACACATCAACGAACCTTTCAAAGTGATCGCCGTCACAGAAACATGGATTGATGATAAAAAAGGAATAGATTTTGATCTGGAAGGAAATGAACTACATTACATCAACAGAACCAACAAAAATGGAGGGGGAGTAGCTGTGTATGGGATGAAGAACCTGAACTACAAAGTGGTAAAAAACATGTCATTTGCTATAGATAATATCTTAGAATGTATTACCATTGAAATATGTCAGGAAAAAAGCAAAAACATATTCATCAGTTGTATATACCGATCACCAAAGTCAAGTATAGAAACTTTTGAAGAATGGATCAAGGCAACTTACATGGACAATGGTAAAAAAATAATTTTCTTATGCGGTGACTTTAATATTGACTCATTGAACCCTAACAAGCAAAAGTTTATTGATGACTTCATTGATACAATGTACAGCATCAGTTTATATCCTAAAATCACAAAGCCAAGCAGAATCACAGGACACTGTGCTACGCTTATTGATAATATTTTTACCAATGATTTTGATAATAACACTACAAGTGGTCTACTTATAACCTATGTTAGAGATCACATGCCAGCTTTTACAATATATGATGGAAGACAAAAGGACATTTCAAAGACTGTGCACAGAGAAGAGGATGATTGCTTTCAAAATGGAGCTACAAAAGCAAGATTGGGACAATGTGTACAATGAAAAAGAGGTTGATGAAGCATATGAACATTTCTTACACAAGTTCATAATACTTTATGACAAACATTGTCCATGGAGACAACTCAGTAGCAAGCAGAGAAAAAATAATCAACCATGGATGACAAAAGGATTAAAAAATACTTGTAAGAAGAAGAATACACTATATAGAAAATGTATAGCACAAAGAACTACAGAGGCAGAAGTTTAGTATAAAACGTATTAAAACAAGTTTACAAACATACTACGATCATGTAGAAAATAATATTACAGTGAATTATTGGAAAGGAACAAAAATAATATGAGAGCAACATGGGGCATTCTCAATAGCATTATTAAAAATGGCACTAAAAGGGATTACCCCCAATACTTCTTAGATGGAAATAAACATAATGACAACATAAAGGAAGTAGTTGAAAGCTTTATTAATTACTTTGTAAATATTGGACCAAAATTGGAAGAAAGGATTCCAGACCCAGTTTTAATTGAGGACTATAATGATACCATAGAGCGAAATCCCAACTCCATGTTCCTCAGTAATGTGACACAGGAGGAAATAGTTAAAATTGTGAAAAAATGTAAATCAAAGACTTCAACTGATTGTAAAGGAATTGATATGGATACGATAAAAAAGGTTATTGGAGAGATCTCAGGACCATTAATGTATATTAGTAACCTATCATTTCAAACAGGTACATTTCCAAACAAAATGAAAATAGCTAAAAATGCACCGATTTATAAGACTGGAGACAAACATCTATTTAAAAATTATAGACCTGTTTCTTTACTTCCACAATTTTCTAAAATCATTGAAAAACTGTTTATTAACAGATTAGAGAGTTTCATAAATAAAAATAGAATACTCGTAGAGAACCATTATGGATACAGACCTAATGTTTCAACTTCAATGGCTTTAATTGAAATTACAGAAGAAATTACCAATGCAATAGATAGTAAAAAATGTGCGGCAGCAATGTTTATGGATCTAACTAAAGCATTTGACACAATTAATCACAATATTTTAATCAAAAATCTAGAACGATATGGCATCAGAAGGTTAGTCTTAAACTGGATAAAAAGTTATCTAACGAACAGGAAACAATACGGGAAACTAGGCGAACACACTTCTACAAAGCTAAATATATCCTGTGGTGTACCTCAGGGATCACTACTAGAACCTAAGTTATTCAATCTCTATATAAATGACATTTGTAAAGTTACAAGAGATTTAAAGTTAGTATTATTTGCAGATGATACAACAGCAAATAAGGTGGCGACTTGTCCAGGGTGTACAATGCCTTCCGAACGATTGTTTGCATGAGATAGGTGCCAGCGCCCCCCGCGACCCCATAAGGGAATAAGCGGTAGAAAATGGATGGATGGATGGACAACAGCGTTTTGTTCAGGAGAGAACACACAGAAGATAATACAAATAATAACAGAAGAAATGAACAAATTAAAAAAATGGTTTGACGAAAACAGACTATCATTAAATCGCAGTAAAACTAAAATAATGCTATTTGGTAATAGTAGAAGAGAAAGTATAACACAAATAGAAATAGATGGAATAGAAATTGAAAGAGTAAATGAAACTAAATTTCTAGTTTCATTTAGTTTCTAGTTTCATGATTGATGATAAATTGAACTGGAAATCCAACCATCCATCCATTTTTCTACCGCTTATTCCCTTTTGGGGTCGTGGTGGGCTCAGCTACAATCGGGCGGAAGGCGGTGTACACCCTGGACAAGTCGCCACCTCATCGCAGGGCCAACACAGATAGACAGACAACATTCACACTCACATTCACACACTAGGGCCAATTTAGTGTTGCCAATCAACCTATCCCCAGGTGCATGTCTTTGGAGGTGGGAGGAAGCCGGAGTACCCGGAGGGAACCCACGCATTCACGGGGAGAACATGCAAACTCCACACAGAAAGATCCCGAGCCTGGGATTGAACCCAGGACTGCAGGACCTTCGTATTGTGAGGCACATGCACTAACCCCTCTTCCACTGTGAAGCCTGAACTGGAAATCTCATGTAAAAAATATACAACATAAAGTTGCAATAAACACGTCAGTAATGAATAAAGCTAAATATGTTCTAGACCAAAAATCACGTCATATTCTCTACTGCTCACTAGTGTTACCATATCTGAGTTATTGTGTAGAAATATGGGGAAATAATTACAAAAGTACACTTCATTCACTAACAGTGTTACAAAAAAGATCAGTTAGAAAAATACATCATGTTGGATATAGAGAACATACAAACCCTTTATTTATTGAATCAAAGATACTGAAATTCCAAGACATAGAGGATTTGCAAACAGCTAAGATTATACACAAAGCAAACTATAACCTGCTACCCAAGAATATACAACAACTCTTCTCAACAAAAGAGGAAAAATATAATATTAGAGAAAAATGTAATTTAAAACATTTGTACACACGTACAACAATTAAGACCTTCAGTATATCAGTATGTGGAATTAAACTATGGAATGGATTAAGCAAAGCAATCAAACAATGTACTAATATCCTGCACTTCAAGAAACTCTTCAAACTTAAAGTGTTTACAAAGTAAAAAAAAGAAGAACCATGATAAACATTCTGAATTTATTCACCCATTCATTCTTTCATTCTCAAAATAATCTTACTTATTTCATCGTATGGAATAAAACGTACTTCAACAATTATTTATTTATTTATTTTTATTGTGATTACTTATGGAGTATATTGTGAAGACTTTGAGAACAGGAAGTGAACAAAAGTTTTAGCAACTGTTATTTAAAAGAAAAGGGGTAGGATTAAAAAAGCTCTGCTTCTTCCTACTCCTTTTCGAACATGTTGATAAGAAAAACTGGAAATTGTGCTGCGAAGTTCACAACATAAGAAATCAGCACATGTTGGACTGTGGGAGCACATGATGTCATGAATGTGGAGGAAATTAGTGTTGAGCACTTGCACTCAGTCTTGATAAATCACTTGCAAACAACCATTGTGTGTGTGTGGAGGATAAGGTTAGTTTGGATTTACCCCGGCTTAGTGTAGAAGGGTCCACAGGGTGTTCAATCGTTGTAACCGGACTGCTTGGTTTGTCTTGTCTGTAAATGCTCTATTTGCAAAAGTGTAAATGCCTTTTTAAAAAGTGTACAAATGCAAAGGGACACATCCTGCAGGCCTGTAAATGGAATAAAAGAACAATAATAATCGCACTGAATTGAAACAATGCAAAGGGACAGTCTTTGCACCAGAATCACATTCCAGTCTTGGCCTATCAGCTGCTAAACTCATTTTTGGCTTGCTGATCCACTGATTCATTCTGGGTGCGGAAATAACAAAGAACGTATTCCCAACAAGCAGTGACGTTTGACCATATGTGACTCTGAGAAGGTGGCAGACCTCACTGAGCGACTGCATGGAAGAAGAACCATGCACCAACTAATGAGAGGAACTAACATCCCAAATGGATCTTGGTTCAGTCAAAAAGCACACACCCAATACTGATGCGCCTCCGATATTTTGTGAAAAAGCCCACCAGGTTTATTGGAGGGAAGACGAAAGAGAGAGGAGAGACATGCCATTAAAGAGATGGTGAGCATTCAAATGACACTTCTGGAACAAATTGAATTCTGAGACGGTTGAGAAAGCAAAGAACAAAAAGAGGCTACAGAATCCATCCATCTATTTCCTACCGCTTGTCCCTCTAGGGTCCGCGGGGTTGCTAGTGCCTATCCTTTACCTGCTGCATCGAGCCCACTCACACCTGGATAAGGGAAATGGGACTGTGAGGATCTTGTTCCTGGACTTCTCGAGTGCCTTTAATACCATCCAGCCCCGCCTCCTTCAGGACAAGCTCTACAAAATGCAAGTGGACCCCTGCTTGGTTGCCTGGATTTCAAACTACCTCACCGACAGGCCACAGTACGTCAGACTGAAGGACATCACGTCTGACACTGTGATCAGCAGCACCGGAGCACCGCAGGGAACGGTGCTAGCCCCTCTTCTCTTCACCCTGTACACCGCTGACTTCTGCTACAACTCAGAGCTGTGTCACATCCAGAAGTACGCGGATGACACAGCCATCGTCGGGTGCATCAGGGACGGCAGAGAGGAGGAGTTTCGGAATCTGGTGAGGGACTTTGTTGTCTGGTGCCACACGGACCTCTTGCAGCTCAATCCATCAAAGACCAAGGAGCTGGTCATTGACTTTGGGAGGTCGAGTCCACGGTCACAACCTATTGTGATCGAGGGAGTTGAGGTACAGACCATGGACTCATTCAAGTACCTCGGGGTTTGGGTGGACAATAAGCTGGACTGGACTGTCAACACGGACCATCAGTACAAGAAAGGACAGAGCAGGCTGTACTTCCTCAGGAGACTGCACTCCTTCAACATCTGCAAAAAAACTCCTGTGGATGTACTACCAGTCTGTGGTTGCCAGTGTTCTGTTCTACATGGTAGTGTGCTGGGGGGGCAGTACATCTAAGAAGGACAGCTCCAGACTTGAGAAACTGATCAGGCGGGCCGGTTCTACAATTGGAATGAAACTGGACACACTGGCGACGGTGGCAGAGAAGAGGACTGTGGACAAACTAGTGAGCATCCTGGATGATGCCAGTCACCCTCAGCATAGCGTTATCAGTAGCCAGAGAAGCCTGTTCAGTGCTAGACTGCTTCATCCCAAGTGCAGGACTAATAGACTCAAGAACTCCTTTGTCCCACACGCCATTAGACTGTACAACTCCTCTCTGGGGCGGGAGGCGGGGGATATTAGGATGACAGGGGATGCAAAACAATAACAGTGCAATACGTTTTCATAACATGGTCACTACTGCCTACATTGTCTTGTTATATTCTTATTTTACTGTTATATTGTTATTCCCATTGTTGCTTTTTAGTTTTTATTCTTATTGTAATATTTCTCTATTTTGTTTCCATTTAAACCCCATTATTTACTTTTTACTTTTATTTAAATTGATCTCAACTCTGTACACTGCTGCTGGAATTTTAATTTTCCTAAAGGAACTCTCCTGAAAGAATCAATAAAGTACTATCTATCTATCTATCTATCTATCTATCTATCTATCTATCTATCCATCTATCTATCCTAGCTGTATTTGGGCATATGGCAGGGTACACCCTGGACAAGTCGCCACCTCATCACAGGACCAACACAGATAGACTAGGAAAATAATCCACTGGGTCCAAAAGGCGGGGGACACCATGGACAATCTTATTGACGTATTGTCTAAATCACTGGTGTCAAACTCAAAGCCACTTCATTTTATTTGGCCCTCGAAAACTTGGAAATAATAGGTATCAATAAAGTACTGTAATTTTTCTGACTAAATGTATTTTTTCTTTCCATTTTTGCAGAAAAAAAATGTTAACTTAAATATTGTCTAATTGTGCAAATATATATTATCACATATTCAAACCCATCCATCCATCTATGTTCTACCGCTTGTCCCGTTTGGGTTCACGGGGGGTCGCTGGAGCCTGTCTCAGCTGCATTCGGGCGGAAGGCGGCGTACACCCTGGACAAGACGCCACCTCATCGCAGCGCCAACACAGATAACATTCACACTCACATTCACACACTAGGGACCATTTAGTGTTGCCAATCAACCTATCCCCAGGTGCAGTTACGGGGAGAACATGCAAACTCCACACAGAAAGATCCCGAGCCCGGCATTGAACCCAGGACAACTCAGGACTTTGGTATTGTGAGGCACATGCACTAACCCCTGTTTTACCATGCTGCCCCACATTCAAACCATTTTTTAAATAGAAATAAATACTAATAATAAAGATTTCAAAGCAAATTATCCATCAAAATGTGCAACGTAAAAGTAGCAATAGATGTCATGGGCAAATTGTGAAATTTACCGTGTTTTTTACAGCATTTTTCTTTAAATGAAAACTGTAATACTGTTTACTGTAATACACTGTGGTGTCATTTTGGCATTTAGAGTAATACACCGAAAAATCTACAGCTCAGGTGCCAAAATTGTACTTAAAATGCTGTTTTTTTAATTTAAAGTAAAAAAAAACAAATGTAAATTTGACAGTAAAATTCTGACAACTGAGCTGCCGTTTTTAACCATAAAAACAGCAGAACTGTTTTTCCATTTACACAGTAATATACACTACATTTTGAGGTGAAATTATTGCAACTTACCATATTTTTTTTCATTTTAGTTTTTAAAAAATCTGCTAATAAAATGTATCAAATAATTGTGTAATAATAGTATTCACCGTTAGACGCATAACTGTGATGTGGTCCTCAGTGAAAACCACTTTGACAGCTCTGGTGTAAATAGATATAGGTACACCATTAACAAGGTCTGAAACATCACACAAAGACAACAACGCTCTCCAAAATGCACAGTTGTCTAATTTTTTTGCATCTTTCCCCCATAGCAAAAACCTCAAGCAGCATGTCTTCAGCAGGGGATACTTCATTAAGAACACAATTGAGACAAGTGTAGATGTTCTAAATATTTCTATCAAGATTAAGTAACAATAAGCACACAATAAATATTCGACAAGACCGTGAGGAAGCAGGGCCTTAAAATCACCCGTGACCCACACCACGTACTTTATAGTGAAATTGTATTGATGCCAAATAGTAAACGGTACAGAACAGCAACATACAAACTCAACAGGTTTAGATTGTCCTTTGTCCCACTGGCAATAAAAGCACTTAAAAACAGAAAACTACTGTAGTATCCGGATGCATTAATAAAAAATGCAATATTGGGAAAGTGCAATACGGGGGGAGTATGAACTGTATGTATGTATGTATGTATGTATGTATATATGTATGTATGTATGTATGTATGTATGTACAGTATGTATGTATGTATGTATGTAAAACCCTGTGTCTTGATGCCCGAGACAAATCTCTCCTTGGAGACATCCACCCATCCATGTTCTACCGCTTGTCTCATATGGAGTCGCGGTGGGTGTGGAGGTTGGAGCCTATCCCAGTTGCACACGGGCGGAAGGCAGGGCTACACTCTGGACAAGTCGCCACCTCATCGCAGTCCTCGGAGACAATAAAGCTAATTATTATTATTTGTATTAATGTGTTGGCCCTGCGATGAGATGGCGACTTGTCCAGGGTGTAGCCCGCCTTCCGCCCGATTGTAGCTGAGATAGGCGCCCGCAACCCCAAAAGGGAATGGGCGGTAGAAAATGGATGGATGGATGAATAATGCGGGTATGCATGGTGGAACAGGGGTTGGTGCGTGTGTCTCACAATACGAAGGTCCTGGGTTCGATGCTGGGCTCGGCGTCATTCTGTGGGAAGTTTGCATGTTCTCCTCGTGACTGCGGCGTGGGTTCTTTCCGGGTAGTCCGGCTTCCTCCCACCGCCAAAAACATGCACCTGGGGATAGGTTGATTGGCAACACTAAATGGTCCCTGGTGTGTGAATGTGAGTGTGAATGTTGTCTGTCTATCTGTGTTGCTCCCCCCTCTTTCCCCCCGCGACCCTGAAAGGGACAAGCGGTAGGAAATGGATGGATGGATTATTATCAATGTTATTTATTTTAGACTACCAAACGTAGTGGCCATGGTGAGGGGTGGCATTGTTGGGTCTATGGTCCTGGGATCTTCCCTGGACACACATGCACTAATTGCAGACAGGAAATGCACACGCAAAAAAGCATTTTTCTTCTTCTTTTTCTTCGCATGATTCAAATTTTTGGTGCAGAAATGTGCGCGCTAATGTACCGCCCACGCGTGTGGACGAGGCGCAGCATGACCGCGGCCACGCCTTCCACCTCAACCCCCTCACCCTCTTACACGCGACCACCACTGGAACGCTGCACCGATTTAATGACAAATATTCAAACGTGCGACATTCACATTTTAGGTGCGCTGACTGAAACTCTGGAAATAAATCACGATCAAAACGTATTTTGCTACTTTTTCCATTTTTTTTTTTACATTTTTATGTATTAATTTATTTTATTTTATTTTTTCAAGATTTGTAAAGTTAACGCGCACTGTTGTGCTGCAATTTCCAAGGACACGCGTCCATCTAAAGTTTCACCAAAAAAAAACAAAAAACAAAAAAACACGCATCCTGTGCAGCGCAGCCATGATGATGCGTTGTCCCCCCGACAAAACAACTCCAAAAGCCGCTCTCGACTCCGAGCGTCCACCCGTCAAACGGTCTCGATCTCCCCATGGGTGTTATTCGTCAAAACCATAAAAAATAAAATACTTTCTCACCTGCTCACGCGTCCACCTCAAAACGTCCATTCTTAAATGCATTTACATCCTCCTCGGGATTCTTCTTTTTGTAGCAATTTAAAGCTTCCAAAAGCAGGGCAGCTTAGTCTGGGTCCGGACTAGGCTGCAGGTGCGCCGAGCATGCAGTCCTGCACCAAGACTGCTTCAAAAAAAACGAAAAGAAACGGGAGGGGGGCGTTGACAAAGGACCCTCTCTCCTCTCTTTACTATCAGGTCTGTTGTGTGCTGCCTTTAACACCAAGATGTGCAGGAAAGTTGGAGCAGCAGGGAAGAGGATGATGATGAGGAGGAGGAGAGAGAAAAAATACTGAAAGGAATCTATTGGAGATGGAGGGACAAGAATGTAATAAATAATGGGGGCGCGGGATCTCAACAGGGGGGAAATATCATCTCATTCATGCAGCTGGTTATTCATGCTGGCTGGATGAACTTGTAAATACTGAGAGGCATTAATAATTTCAGCTCATTGAGACTTACAGCAAACATTGGAACAAGCAGCTCGCCGTCACTTTTGCAGCCCAGATTCACTCCACAGCCATATAGAAATCCAAACATAGTGAAAACGTTACAATACAGAAGGAAGAAGACGGCACAGAATGCAGGATGTCGTTTGACTCTATATTTATTTATATATTAACATTAGAATGGAGTGTGAAACTAATCCAAATATGTGTATGCTCGCGATTAAGTGTTGAGGGAGATGCGGAAGTCCAAGAGGGGGGCAAGGCAGGCTCGGAGGTCTGTGGGCAGGCGTGAGTTCAAGGGCAGGAGCGAGGCGTCAAAGTCTGTGTCCGGGCGCGAGGTCGAGATCAAAGAGGCAACAAGGGAACCAGAGGGACCACAGGGGCGACAAGGCACACAGCTCGTGACGCGGGAAACGAAGGAATGCTGCTGGATGACGACAAGGGGAGACGACACAAATCAACCCGGAAGTGGGACAGACACACAGAGAGAGAGAGAGAGAGAGAGCTGGAGATATTCGGCCTACTGTACTGGAACAGGTCGCTATGTTCTGGCCCGGAACGCAGATCTGCACGGGCTTGAGAAGCCCAGGAAGCTCATCAGTGATTGGTGTGTTGAGTGTTGATGGACAGCAGCTGCTTGCTGCAACCGGAGTGGCTGTGACACCATCGGCAATTTAATTTGAGTATGCTTTGGAGTAGTCAGTGTACAGCTTCCATAACAGTGAAGATAAATGATAAATGGGTTGTACTTGTATAGCGCTTTTCTACCTTCAAGGTACTCAAAGCGCTTTGACACTACTTCCACATTTACCCATTCACACACACATTCACACACTGATGGAGGGAACTGCCATGCAAGGCGCCAACCAGCACCCATCAGGAGCAAGGGTGAAGTGTCTTGCTCAGGACACAACGGACGTGACGAGGTTGGTACTAGGTGGGATTTGAACCAGGGACCCTCGGGTTGCGCACGGCCACTCTCCCACTGCGCCACGCCGTCCCTAGGCACAAATAATGATCAATGTTCCTTCTCGTGTTGTCCCGACACCAATATTTTGGTACCGATACTAAAATTACTTTGATGCTTTTCAGTACGGCTTCACTGTGGCAGAGGGGTTAGTGTGTCTGCCTCACAATACGAAGGTCCTGCAGTCCTGGGTTCAAATCCAGGCTCGGGATCTTTTTGTGTGGAGTTTGCATGTTCTCCCCGTGAATGCGTGGGTTCCCTCCGGGTACTCCAGCTTCCTCCCACCTCCAAAGACATGCACCTGGGGATAGGTTGATTGGCAACACTAAATTGGCCCTAGTGTGTGAATGTGAGTGTGAATGTTGTCTGTCTATCTGTGTTGGCCCTGCGATGAGGTGGCGACTTGTCCAGGGTGTACGCCACCTTCCGCCCGATTGTAGATGAGATAGGCGCCAGCGCCCCCCGCGACCCCGTAAGGGAGAAAGCGGTAGAATTGGATGGATGGATGGGCTTTTCAGTACTTTTCGGTACTTTTCTAAATAAAGGAGACCAAAAAGAATTCCATTATTGGCTTTATTTTAACAAAAAATCTTTGGGTACATTAAACATATGTTTCTTATTTCAAGTTTGTCCATATATAAAATAGTGAACATAGAAGACAACTTGTCTTTTATTCGTAAGTAAGCAAACAAAGGCTCCTAATTTAGTCTGCTGACGTATGCAGTAACATATTGTGTCATTATCCATTTTATTATTTTGTCAACATTATTAATGACAAGTGGTAGAAAATTAATGATTAATCTAATTGTTCATTTACTGTTAATATCTGATTACTTTCGCTTTTAACATGTTCTATCTACACTTCTGTTAAAATGTAATAATCACTTATTTTCCTGTTGTTTGATACTTTACATTAGTTTTGGATGATACCACAAATTTTGGTGTCAATGCGATATCAAGTCGTTACAGGATCATACGCTGGTCGTATTCAAAGTCCTCATGTGTCCAGGGAAATATTTCCTGAGTTTATAAATGATAAAAAAACGAAATATTTTGTGATGCCAAAAACATGTTGAAGTAATCATAGTAGTATGGACTAGATATGCTCCTGTACTTGGTATTATTACAGTGGATGTCAGGTGTAGATCCACCAATGGCATTTGTTTACATTTTGACGCCGGTGCGCTACGGTGTGTAGTGAAGCATGTTTAGCTATCCCTCGTCCTGCAGGGATGATAATTGTAAAAAACGTACTTTATTTATCGCCATGGAGGCAAGTATTAGCGATTAAGAAGTAGCTAAAACACTGCTGACTGGGGCTTTTCAGAGGGGGTATAGTACTGAATATGATTCATTAGTACCGCATTACTATACTAATACCGGTATGCCGTGCAACCCTATTCTGAGCCAATGCATACACTCGCTGAGCATTCCTTGCACCACATCAGATGTTTTATTATAAACATCCAATAACAGTCATTTCCATGATACTGTTTTCTGATACAAGTGATTTGGCCGGCTGAAAATTAAAATTAAAATGTTCGTTTTTCCTGAGTTGTATGTTGAAAGTCTGGGTGGAGGTCCTGTTGTGGAAGAATTTCAGACACGCACCTCTTTCAGAGATCACTTTCCGGTCACCTTAAAACACTGGTGTCAAACTCAACATCTGACCCGCTAGTTTTATTTATTTACAGACCTGTGAAAGCCTTTGACTAATGTGTACCAACAAGACATTTCATCTTTTTTTTTTAATGCATTTCAATTGTTTATGGGAAAAAAATATATAATGCATGCAGTTCGATACTCGGTATTGTTTGACACAACAAGCTGTTGCAGGCTTTTTTGTCATTGAAATCCTCTTTATATCAAATCCTACACAAGCAGAACTAATATATCTGCTTGTTATTTTGACTTCTGATTCCAATGCAATTTTTAAATCCCTAAATGGCCTGGCCCCACAATACCTGACTGAGCTTCTGCACCATCATACCTCATCTAGAGCCCTAAGGTCAGCTGTTGTCGGTCCCCAGATCCAGGTTAAAGACCAGAGGCGACAGAGCCTTCTCTGTTGCCGCCCCTAAGCTCTGGAACAGCCTTCCCCTCCACATTAGGTCAGCCCAAAGCCTGGTGGTCTTCAAAACCCTTCTTAACACCTACCTCTTTCGCTGGGCTTTAACCTGAGCTGAACCCACCCACTAGGCCAGTGGTTCTCAAATGGGGGTTTGCGTACCCCCGGGGGTACTTGAAGGTTTGCCAAGGGGTACGGGAGATTTTTTTAAAATATTCTAAAAATAGCAAAAATTAAAAAATCCTTCATTAATATATTTATTGAATAATACTTCAACAAAATATGAATGTAAGTTCATGCGCAACCGCATTTTGCAAATTTAATGTCAAATCAAATCAAATGTTAATTGGATCTATCACTATACAGTTTACATCCACGACTAAACTACTGACTAAACTATTACCAAGTGTGGATTCAGGCCGGGTGGCCTCTTTCAAGTTCCAGGTGACCTACATTATTATATTTTATAAATAGTAAACCAAGTTGTGGTAGTAGTTTAGTCAGTAGTTCTGTTGTGGATGTACACTGTATAGTGATGAATCCAATAAACATTTGATTTGATAGTTAATTTGCAAAATGCGCAACCGCATTTTGCAAATTGCGCGCCATTGGTATTGTCCTTACAACATTGACAGCTAGATTTTTTGTTAACATGTTCCATAAATATTGATGTTAAAGATTTCTTTTTTTGTGAAGAAATGTTTAGAATTAAGTTCATGAATCCAAATGGATCTCTTTTACAATCCCCAAAGAGGGCACTTTTAGTTGATTATTACTTCTATGAGTAGAAATTTGTATTTATAATTGAATAACTTGTTTATTTTTCAACAAGTTTTTTGTTATTTTTATACCTTTTTTTTCCAAATAGTTCAAGAAAGACCACTACAAATGAGCAATATTTTTGCACTGTTATACAATTTAGGAAATCAGAAACTGATGACATAGTGCTGTATTTTACTTCTTTATCTCTTTTTTTCAACCAAAGATGCTTTGCTCTGATTAGGGGGTACTTGAGTTAAAAAAAAATGTTAACAGGGGGTACATCACTGAAAAAAGGTTGAAAACCACTGCACTAGGCAACCATTTCTAGTGTCCCCCCCCCCTTTGCTTTATTTTTATTTCCAGTTTGTCGCACTTTTATTATTTCATTATTTTTATCTTGCAATTTTACTTTTCATTCGAACCCTTTTGCTGTATTGCTCTTGCACTATCTTGTTTAGCTCATTCATTGTTTATGTTCTTTGTTTGTTTTTGTTTTGTTGTTTTTGCTTTATGCTTTTTAACCTGTAAAGCACTTTGGTCCAATTTAAAAATTGTGGTAAACGTGCTGCATAAATAAAGTTGCCTTTATTGAACAATGATGAAAATCTAATAAAGGTGTGATTGTGTAACAATCAGTACCTTCAGGATTTAGCGGGCTTTTTTTTTTTTTTTAGATTGATTGGGCCTATATTGCTTGATTTTGCTGCAGCATTTTCAGATTGTGGCAAAATCGCACCTGGCGAGGCAGGGAGACATTTGATTGATTAGCTGCGTTGCGTTTGACTTCTGTTAGGACAAGTTCCCTTAGCAAAAAATGTCGATGATTTTTTCAAAATGAGCAAGGAAATTGCGGGGAACAGGAAAAGATTTGTGGTCATGCATAATTCGCCGGGTTCGGCTGAATTTGTGTGAATATGCACAATCGCAACATCGCAAATTCCTGTAGAAACTAATTAATATTGTGAAGCGGCCCTCCAAGGGGTTCCATGACTGTGTTGTGGCCCAGGATGAAAATGAGTTTGAGACCCCTGCCTTAAAACATTCACATTTTGCACAATGAGATGTGTGCATGAGCTACATTGTACAACTTTTTGTCTGTAAAATACATCATTACATAATTTTCATTAACATTTATGTAATCAAATACCTGCATTTCATGATTACAAGCCATAAATTGACATTCCTATGAGGCGCATATAATAAGCAAAAAGGTGACTGTGGAGTTTAGATGTTCCCGTTCGTTTCACCAAAATGAGAGTTAGCATGCCGCATTTAACTATTTTAAAATCTGCTGCTAAAAGCTAACCTGCAAACACACACAACACGCTGTGAATGACATCGACTGGCTGCATGCCAACCGCATCGCAGGGTAACGACCTGGGATTTACAGTTTATGTGTGGTGTTGGTGTTGACCGAATGTTTCTGTGGCCTTGAACGCATCACTGGCTCAGCCGAGTGTGACTTGGGTGTGAATTGACACCGGCTGCTGTCAATATGTATACATACAACATATCGATCAATCAATGTTTATTTATATAGCCCTAAATCACAAGTGCCTCAAAGGGCTGCACAAGCCACAATGACATCCGCGGTACAGAGCCCACATAAGGGAAAGGAAAAACTCACCCCAGTGGGACGAAAGCAATGGACGTCGAGTGGGTCTAACACAGTGGTTCTTAACCTTGTTGGAGGTACCGAACCCCACCAGTTTCATATGTGCATTCACTGAACCCTTCTTTAGTGAAAAATAAAACAATTTAAAATTCAAGACAAAGTTATATATTTTTGGTAACACTTTAGTATGGGGAACATATTCTAAGTAACAAAGACTTAATTTAGAGTTACTTGGTTAGGGTTAGGGTCAGGATTAGAATAAGGCCATGCAAAATAAGGAATTAATAAGTACTTAATAATGCCTAGTTAAGAGTCAATATGTTACTAATTTGCATGTTAATAAGCAACTGATTAAGGGTGACTATGTTCCCCATACTAAAGTGTTACCATGTTTTTTTTTTTACTGGTGCACAAAATGAACCGTGCATGAACATCACCTTGTTCAAACAACAAAACCAACACAGTGCATGAACTCACAACAAATTACATACCTGCAAATCAGTCAGATGTTGCCGTATCCGTAATACGGCGATAGGGAGAAGTTTGTATTTACACGATGAGTCGGGTGTGTTTTAACCTCCGCCGAACCCCTGAGGCCGACTCAACGAACCCCTAGGGTTCGATCGAACCCAGGTTAAGAACCACTGGTCTAACATAATATTGTGAAAGTCCAGTCAATAGTGGATCCAACATAATAGTGAGAGTCCACTCCATAGTGGATCTAACATAATAGTGAGAGTCCAGTCCATAGTGGATTTAACATAATAGTGAGAGTCCAGTCCACAGTGGGGCCAGCTGGAGACCATCCCAAGCGGAGACGGGTCATTCAGTTGTGTTTGTTTTGGTTTGATTATGGCAGATAGTGACAAGTTATGCTAGGTAGTAGTTTTGTAGGTGGTAGTTTTAATTACGGCCGACAGTAATCAATTTAGCTCACTAAAAAGATTGTTCTTGCACACTTCCTCCTCCTTAAATTTTCTTGCCAGACGTCGGCATTGCTTTTTCTGTTGGGACAACTCGTTGTCACTTGTCACTCACAGGGTACCACTACAAAATGCTACAGAATAAATGATGTGTTTATTTCGTTTCGAGTTTAGGTTGCAGTTTGCATTTGGATTTTGTGCAGTGCATGGATTTTCTGTGCTTAAAGGACATAGCAGCAGTGCACATTTGTTGAGGGAACATTGGTGTGGATGTACTTTATGATGAAAATGAGTCAGCACCCATACATTATTGTAGAAATAGCTGCCAAAACAAGCAAGACAATTGTGTCTTGTCCACAGTCAAGTCTGGAAGTGCATAAGTGCTGCCAGCACTGGGAAGCTGTGGTTCATCAAGGGTACCAACATGTGTTGATACATTATGAAACAAAAACTGGGCGGCATGGCAGTTTTTGGAGCCTTGAGTCCAAGATTACTTTCTGTAATATTTGGCAGAAAAAAATATGGAATCACTCAATTCTGAGCAAAGCAATGATGAATGGCAATCAAACAAAGAATACACCACTAGTAATTTGTTGCACCACCTTAGCTTCTCTGTGTTCAAATCCCATTTCCTTCACACGGTTTTTTACTCTTTGGTCACAGACAGTCACTCCAGTTTACATCCAATTGTTCTCAATTTGTTTTTGTTTTTTTAAGACCACCTTCCCATGTTGTTTGTACTTGGTCGAGATTTTAGACACTGCTGACTGTGACCAATCAGCATCTTTTGCAACATTGCGTGAAGTCAATCAATCTGGTGAAACAGCCCGACCAGGTGTGGTCACTCATTTTAACTTCAGTTTAACAGATTTAATCTGATGCAGATGTTTGGAAATGAAAATGTACAGAAATATTGTATTATTTCCATCTTCCATCCATCTTCTTCCGCTTATCCGTGGTCGGGTCGCGGGGGCAACAGCCTAAGCAGGGAAACCCAAACTTCCCTCTCCCCAGCCACTTCGTCTAGCTCTTCCCGGGGGATCCCGAGGCGTTCTCAGGCCAGCCAGGAGACATAGTCTTCCCAACGTGTCCTGGGTCTTACCCGTGGCCTCCTATTATTTGTTTACTCATAATTGCATGAATCCATATTTGTTCGCTCTGCTTGACCTAAAAATGAAACTACTACTACTACAGTTTTATTTTGTTGATTTATTGTAGTGTTTCTTAAATCCAGAACGTTGCCATTTGAAGTGACCAGAGTTTTATGTCATGTCTGTCACCTGTTTATTTTTTATTTTTTTTACAAAATACACAACTGAATGAACGTCCTCCAACTCTGGTGATTCCATACTTTTCCACGGGTTATCCTCAAATGTTGAGATTAGTGTTGTCCTGATACAAATATTTTGGTACCGGTACAGATACTAAAATGTATACTTTCTGGTACTTTTCAATATTTTAAAGGGGACCAAAAAAAAATTGCATTATTGGGTTTATTTTAACAAAAAATCTTAGGGTACATTAAACATAGGTTTCTTATTGCAAGTTTGTCCTTAAATATAATAGTGACCATACTGGACATTTTGTCTTTTATTAGTGAGTAAGCAAACAAAGGCTCCTAACTTAACTCCTGCAGTAACATATTGTGTCATTTTCCTTTCTATTATTTTGTCAAAATTATTAAGGACAAGTGGTAAAAAATGAATTATTCATCCACTTGTTCATTTACTGTTAAAATCTGGTTATTTTCTCTTTTAAAATGTTCTATCTACACTTCTGTTAAAATGTAATAATCACTTATTATTCTGTTGTTTGATACTTTACATTAGTTTTGGATGGTACCACAAATGTGGATATCAATCCGATATCAAGTCGTTACAGGATCATACGTTGGTGGACCGTTACTTTTCAGAGGCGGTATAGTGTTGTCCCGATACAAGTTGAGATACTACTAGTTGAGAAACTACATTGTTAGCATGTGAAAGTTTCACTATGGACTTTATTGGGTCTCATACAACAGTTTTCAACGTTTTGACTGTGATTGGTTGTCGTTTGTTATCTCGGAATATAATACTTGTTTGTGCTTTCTTTATACTGACTTTAGTCACAGTTTGCATTACTGGAAGAAGATTTCATCACAATCGAATAGAATGTGGAAGTGTTCGACACCTGCAAACAGAATAAGTGGAAGAAAATCCCGACATGCACGATCAGCATGTCGAGTATTGATTCAAACCAAGTGTGATGAGGATGTTTCCTACTAATGTGTCAGACATCTGAAGTGACCCCGTTTCCACTGATCAGGTGTAGCTCAATCATCGCAGTGACCCGGTCTGACCCTCATCTTTGTGCTCCTTGATTTCCCCGCAGAACCCCGACCACCTTCCGTGCCGTTTTGTTTAATTAAACCGTGTGCATGCCCGTATTTTATAGCCGGGCTAGAAATGTCATAGCATTCAGCAGCCGCACAAAGTAGTCGAAACCCATCCCATGCACCGGAAGAAGCTATTACAAGAGCAGCAGGATTATTTTAGGAATAATGCTCACAGAGGTTCCCTAATCCCATAATAGCAGTGGGACGCTGGATTTGATTTAAGCAATTCTCAACACACAGGTTTTTTAAAATGCATTCAGTGCGCTTTTTGATGCCTTTCATGTTTAACCCTCTGGGGACCTGCAAATGTAATTATCTTCAAAGAAAAACAGGACATAAAAGTCTTTATGTTTTTGAAGGGCGTAAAAAACATTAAGGATTCTAATTTTTAAAAAACTTTTTTTGCTCTAAAAACTTTAGTCCGACACAAACATCAAACGTGTTATTTCTTTAAATGTTGACCCTTTTGAAAGTATTTTGGTTAAATCATGGGTGTCAAATGTACGGCCTGAGGGCCGGATCAGGCCTGCAAACAGATTTTATCCGGCCAGCAGGATGAGTTTGATAAGTTTAAAAATTAGCTGAACTTTTTGAATGAAAGAAACTGCTGAAATAATGTGTATATTCTTCTAACTTTCTGAGTGTGTAATGAAATGAGTCCAAATTTTGCTATAGATGATGCTACATGTGTAAAGAATAAACTATTAGATGTTATTAGAGCAGTTGAAGAAAGTGGGTAAATTACATTAATTACATCCTGTAATTGGATTTTGATATTGTTAATGCAATATTCTGATGGATTAAAAATGAATACCAATTGAAGCATTTTAAAACTCTACCAGACTCAATTCCACCGATTAGACTGATGAATATTATTACGACAACACATACTGTTAACCGGAACACGTATGTCACGTGTGGCTAGCAACTTACTGCGGAGTGGTTCCTCCCAGATGCAGAACGGACAACTACGGACAAAAGCGTGAAAGTAGGATATGATTTATTTCTCATAAATCATACACCGTAGATACAAGCAGACAAAAACAAGAATAAACAGAAAAGCGGGCCGATAGCATGGGAAGCTGTGGCAAATTTTAGTGCAGGAACAAGAATCAAGAGTCACAGGAATAACCAACGTAACTTGTTGCGTGGAGCAAACCATGAAGCCAGGATGAGTGTGGCGAGAGAGGTTAATAAATTGCTCTCTGATTAGTGGTAAACAACAGGTGAGCGTGCTGACCACTAACCAGAGGCAGGTGAACCCAATTAATCCCCATGGAAACTAAAACAAACCCAGAGATGCACTAACAGGAACTATGGGAGTCCAAAACTAACAGAAAATAACAAAACACGTAAGTGTAAAAATGAAATAAAAAATTGTTTTTTATGCTTTCAAATTGTGCTTGTTCTATTTTTGAACAAAAAAAACAATCTGAAGTTATCTTTATTTCTAAGTTATCATGCCATGATTTTTACCAGTCCGGCCAAGTTGGGAATAGATTTTCCTCCATGTGGCCCTTGAGCTAAAAAGAGTTTGACACTCCTGGTTTAGATAATGTCACAAGTTTGAATTAGTGGTTTAAATCAAGTTATTTGAATGTGTACTAATTGACACTAATGATTAAAAGGCCGGGCTTCATGGTGACAGAGGGGTTAGTGCGTCTGCCTCACAATACGAAGGTCCTGAGTAGTCAGGGTTCAATCCCGGGCTGGGGATCTTTATGTGTGGAGTTTGCATGTTCTCCCCGTGAATGCGTAGGTTCCCTCCGGGTACTCCGGCTTCCTCCCACCTCCAAAAACATGCACCTTGGGATAGGTTGATTGGCAACACTAAATTGGCCCTAGAGTGTGAATGTGAGTGTGAATGTTGTCTGTCTATCTGTGTTGGCCCTGCGATGAGGTGGCGACTTGTCCAGGGTGTACGCCGCCTTCCGCCCGATTGTAGCTGAGATAGGCTCCAGCGGGACCCCCTGCCACCCCAAAGGGAATAAGCGGTGGAAATGGATGGATGGATGGATGGATGGATTAAAAGGCCTTCAAAGTGTTAAAATACAAATTATTTTTGTCTAGGGCTAAAGTTGATTGAAATTTTTTAGCAAAAAAGAAACAAACAAAAATAAAGAAAAAAACCCAAATCCAATTATTTCTACGATTTTTATAAAATGAAGAACTGTTATGTCCTGTTTGGACTTAGGACAGAGTATTTTCGAATAACTGCCAGGGCATTGTACACCATGGAAGAACTGGACATAGACATTTCACATGAAAACAACCCTCTTAGGAAAAATCACGTATAGAGGAGTAAAACAAGAAAAATGATGGTCAAAAATAAGACACTGCCATTGTTAAAGGTTAAAAAATATTCATATTAGTCATAAGAGAAACTGAGACTCTCATAATGAGATCAAGGTGTGATATTGTTTGACTGTGCAAAATACATAACCTTATTAATATTTATAAGGTATTTTCTTTATGTATATATCCTTATTAATATTTATAGCCTGATGTAGCAAAAACTGTATCTTATTTCTTATTGGTCAACACTCAACAGTCTGTATCAATCTGCCACATCGTCCACCTCAACTTTTCAATTTACCATAACACAATAATCGCCAGCTCAGCTCGTCTTTAAAAAAAACTTACTCAGAAAGCTAACATAGCAAACATAGCATTGGCACCACCGAGCAACATGTCTTTTAGCTGCAAAATGTTAAGTGTGTGTGTGTGTGTGTGTGTGTGTTTGTGTGTTTTCTTGTATTTCTACCCCTCTTGAGACATCAACAAGGAAAAGGACGGTCCACCCGAGGACCGGTGAAGGAGGGATTTTTCTAATTGACTGTGTGTCGGTTTCAGAAGTTCTACCCTTCGGTCAACATATGAAATAACAAGTGTGTGCAAGGAATTGAAATGCGCCTCCTTGGGCCAAAATTATATAACAAAAATAAAATAAATATGTATATAGAGACATACTGTAATAACTTGAAGTAAATAATGAAGATTAAAAACCAATTACAAAAACAAAATTAGTAAAAGCAGTCTCTTTTCTCACAATGGGTCGACTTTCTTCTTATAAAATTGGGAATCATTTCTCATATTTTTTCTGTTTCTGTATTATTGCAATATTTTATTGTAAAATTATGACTTTTTAATGTAAAATTATGACTTTTTATGTAAAATTATGACGTTTTTATGTAAAATGGTGACATTTGTCATATAAAATTCTGACTTTTATCGCAATATTGCCAATTTTGTTGTTGTTCTTGTAAAATAGTGACATTTTTTGAGTAAAATTATGACTTTTGTCATAATTTTGCCAAGTGAAATTCCTATTGTTATTAAAATATCACCAAAATGTTAGTTTTCTTATAAAATTGTGACTTTTTTCAAGTAAAATTACGACTCTTTTTAATAAAATTGCCAAAATTTAAAGCTTTTCTCGTAAAATTGCGACTATTATTGAGTAAAATTTCAATTTGTATCATAATATTTGACTTGCTTTGAGTAAAATGACAAGTTTTATTATTCTACTGCCAAAATTCTACGGTTTTTCCTGTGATATTGTGACCTTTTTCTTGTGAAACTCCAACTCTTTTTTCACAACAAGCTTTTCATATTTGCATATTATGTATGTATTATTGATGTCGTAAATAAAAAATGTTATATATCTAGAAAGGGTGGTCCTAAAGAGGGAGGCATTTTTTTGTCAGTCTCAAGAAGGTCACACATACAAGAATGTGTGCGTACGTTTGTGTGCGTGCGTGTGTGTACGTGTGTGTGTGTGTGTGCTTGTGTGTGTGTGTGTGCGTGTGTGTGTGTGTGGGACCTTTGTCACTTAACATTATTCAAACCACAACAATGAGGTAGATAAAAGTAACAATTACATCTTTAGACTGAATTACAATAATTCAAACTTAAGACTGAATTAACATAATTCAAACTAAAAGTAAAGCAAGTCCGTCCAATAGAACACGATGACTACAACTGCAACTAAAGTATACGCCTGCTCAGTTATGTTTTTATTGTTGACTTATTATTATTGGTGACTCACTGCCAGTAACTGTATTAGTTCAAGAAATATTCACATTGCAGTGGCAGTAAGACAAACGTTATCCAAAGAATTTATAGTTTAGTCCTTATTTATACCTGAATGAGAAAATTACAAAATTGGAAAATCAATCGAACTGATCTGATCTGTTTTTATAAAAGTTTTAAAGAGCACATAGCAATGACTTGGGGGAAAAATGGCTTAGATGTACACTATATTGCCAAAAGTATTTAGCCACCTGTCTTGACTCACTAAGGAGCGCTGTAACCGGCTGATCCGTCGGCGGTCTCGTCTTGTCCCCAGCCCCCCCTGTAACGTGTGTCTGCTCTTAGCAGGACTGTGCCGAAAATGTAATTTCAGTTCTGATGTGTCCTGTACATGTTGGAACGGACAAATAAAAATGATTCTGATTCTGATTCTGATAGCAATGACTTGGGGGAAAAATGGCTTAGATGTACACTATATTGCCAAAAGTATTTGGCCACCTGTCTTGACTCACATATGAACTTGAAGTGCAATCCCATTCATAACCTACAGGGTTCAATATGATGTTGGTCCACATTTTGCAGCTATTATAGCGTCAACTCTTTTGGGAAGGCTTTCCTCAAGGTTGCGGAGTGTGTTTATAGGAATGTTCCACCATTCTTCCAAAAGCGCATTGGTGAGGTCACACACTGATGTTGGTGGAGGCCTGGCTCTCAGTCTCCGTTCTAATTCATCCCAAATATGTTCTATCGGGTTCAGGTCAGGACTCTGTGCAGGCCAGTCAAGTTCATCCACACAAAACTCTGTCATTTATGTCTTCATAGACCTTGCTTTGTGCACTGGTGCACAGTCATGTTGGAAGAGGAAGGGGCCCGCTCCAAACTGTTTCCACAAGGTTGGGAGCATGGAATTGTCCAAAATGTTTTGGTATCCTGGAGTATTCAAATTCCTTTCACTGAAACTAAGGGGCCAAGCCCAACTCCTGAAAAACAACCCCACACCATAGTTCTTCCTTCACCAAATTTCACACTTGGCACAATGCAGTCCGAAATGTACCGTTCTCCTGGGAACCTCCAAACCTACACTCGTCCTAAGCTACTCTTGTCATTTTATTGTAACTTAAACTAACGACATTTCTGTATCAGGTTGTCAACCGTCCCCTTAAAAAAAAAAGTGTCCCACATTTAGAAAAATGAAAGTATGTGTTTTGTATTGAACCGTCGAGGGAGCCAGTTTGTCCCTTATTTTTTTGTTCTGTGAAAATTAAGAATTTTCGGTAAAATAACAATAGATTATTTCGAATGACAACACCTTCACAAGTCTGCTCCAGACTAAGCTAATAGATGCCAGCAGGACTGATCGCTCACCTGTCAAATGTATTGCCGCCCCACTTTCCTGGCATCTGTTCATATTCTGCCTCGCCTGCTGTCACTACCTCAGCGTGGCGGGAGAATTATTTGCCAAGCTTCTGGTGATCAGACTCCAAATGTGACCGCGTTAACATATCTGTGTTGGCCCTGCGCTGAGGTGGCGACTTGACCAGGGTTGAGTGCAGCTGGGACAGGCTCCAGCCCCTGCGCAATCTCAAAAGGGACAAGCAGTTGAAAATTGATGGATGGATGGATCATTTTTCCTATAAAAATTTTTTGGAACAACTGGGAAAGTTCTGAGATCTTTTCCTTCCAATGGGGAAGCTACATGTGGTATCACTTAGTGGTATTACGTGTCATCCAAGAACTCTGCTCTCTTGTTAGTATAATAATGTGTAACAGGGGTTAGTGCGTCTGCCTCACATTACGAAGGTCCTGAGTTCAATCCCGGGCTCGGTATCTTTCAGTGCGGAGTATGCATGTTCTCCCTGTGACTGCGTGGGTTCCCTCCGGGTACTCCGGCTTCCTCCAACCGCCAAAGACATGCACCTGGGGATAGGTTGATTGGCAACACTAAATTGACCCTAGTGTGTGAATGTGAGTGTGAATGTTGTCTGTCTATCTGTGTTGGCCCTGTGATGAGGTGGCGACTTGTCCAGGGTGTACTCCGCCTTCCGCCCGAATGCAGCTGAGAGAGGCTCAAGTGACCCCCCGCGACCCTGAAAGGGACAAGCGGTAGAAAATGGATGGATGTATATTCTCAAAACACTGGTTGTGTATCTAAGTTGTTGGACATAAACATAGTGTAGGTGTTGAGTTTTATAATAGAGACACTACAGGAGTCTAACAGCTAGCTGGTCATACAGAAACTCGATTAGGTCAACCAGCCCTTTTTTTTCCTAGGGAGTTGACAACCCTATTTCTGTTGTGGGTAACTTCAGTGAAATGAAGCTACAACTAATGTAACTCGACTTACTAACTCATTGTGTACTTCATCATTCACATGAACTCTCCGTCCACCACATCATTCATCTCATTGTCTCCATTCAACTCATCGTTGACTTTCTCACCCCCCTTCTCATTGTACACTTGGTCATTCACCTCTTCGTGTACAATACCTCGGCCTTCAACCTCATCATTTCCCTCACGGTTCCTCTCATTATTTCATCTCAATATAACTTGGCATTTCCGTAGAAGGTCATTCAATACATCTGCCCATCATCTTGCCAGCCACCTTATTTTGGGCCATATTGCCATCACTACACCTTCATTCATCTCTTCCATCAACCTCATCAACGCTTACTACTCTTTTCCTAGTCCATCTCATCCCTGTATCCCCACCATCTCATGTCATGTGTCTCATTGTCTGTCACTCATCATAGACCATGGGTGTCAAACTCTGGCCCTCGGGCCAAATTTGGCCCGCCGTGTAATTTAATTCGGCCCTTAGGGCAATATCAAATTAACATTAGAGCTGGCCCGCCGGTATTATACAGCAGTAGTGCCGCTGTAACACTGCATTCACCGCTAACACTCTTACTTGCCAACCCTCCCGATTTTCCCAGAAGACTCCTGAATTTCAGTGCCCCTCTCAAAAATTTCCCGGGGGCAACCATTCTAACCAAATTTCTCCCGATTTCCAACCGGACAACAATATTGAGGACCCTGCCTTTATCGTACTCTACAACCTGTCGTCATGTCCTCTTTTCCTCCCTACAAACAGCGTGCCAGCCCAGTCACATAATATGTGCGGCTTTTACGCACAGAAATGAATGCAAGGCATACTTGGTCAACACCCATACTGAAGGTGGCCGTGTAAACAACTTTAACACTGTTACAAATATGCGCCACACTGTGAACCCACACCAAACAAGAATGACAAACACATTTCGGGACAACATTCGCAACATGAACACAACAGAACAAATACCCAGGATCCCTTGCAGCACTACTATTCCAGGACGCTACACTATACACCCCTCCACCCCCCGCTACCACCATTTTTACAATTTCCATTTAATTTAATATACCATTGATATTCTTTCGTTTGTTTTTTGAAAGTTGATTTTGCACTGTTAAGTTGTATAAGCGTTGCTTGTTTTATATTCGGTGTTAAAGCAAATCAGTTTAGCAAACTGAGGAATAATTAACGTTTTTATTCTTGCACTTTCTCTGGCTACTTGAATGTTTGATTCATTCATTATTGTTATTTTATTTTCAAATGTATTATTAGCCTCTGGAAAAAGTTTATTTTGATACTTACCTCAGAGGGCTGCAAATAGAAAAGAGGTATAACATTTTTATTCAAATTTTATTTGATATGCCATTGATATTTTTTAATTATTATTATTATTATTTGAAACTCGATTTTGCATGTCACTATAAAGTAACATAAGCCTTGCTTGTTCAATATTCATTGCAAAACTTGTTTAGGTCCTATTGACATTACCTTATAAATTCGAGGTTCAGACGCATGTTCGTCAAACTAATAACTGCTATAGTAGCCGCAACATTAATACAACCACAACGACAACTCTTGCTGACCTACTGCCCTCGGTAATGGCACCATTCCCAAAATATGTGGGCTCTATTGATAACCTCACTAACAACTTTAACGACGCCCTGCGCGAAACCATTGATAACTTAGCACCGCTAAAGTTAAAAAAGGCTCCAAAAAAGCGTACCCCGTGGTTTACAGAAGAAACTAGAGCTCAGAAATTATTATGTAGAAAGCTGGAACGCAAATGGCGCACGACTAAACTTGAGGTGCACCATCAAGCATGGAGTGATGGTTTAATAACTTATAAACGCATGCTTACCTTAGCTAAAGCTAAATATTACTCAAATCTCATCCACCGTAATAAAAACGATCCTAAATTTTTGTTTAGTACGGTAGCATCGCTAACCCAACAAGGGACCCCTTCCAGTAGCTCCACCCACTCTGCTGATGACTTGATGCAATTCTTTAGTAAGAAAATTGAAGTCATTAGAAAGGAGATTAAAGACAATGCGTCCCAGCTACAACGGGGTTCTATTAACACTGACACGATTGTATATACGGCGGATACTGCCCTCCAAAATAGTTTCTCTCGTTTTGAGGAAATAACATTAGAGGAATTGTTACAACGTGTAAATGGAATAAAACAAACAACATGTTTACTTGACCCTCTTCCTGGGAAACTGATCAAGGAGCTCTTTGTTTTATTAGGTCCATCAGTGCTAAATATTATAAACTTATCACTTTCCTCGGGCACTGTTCCCCTAGCATTCAAAAAAGCGGTTATTCATCCTCTTCTTAAAAGACCTAACCTCGATCCTGACCTCATGGTAAACTACCGACCGGTGTCTCACCTTCCCTTCATTTCAAAAATCCTCGAAAAAATTGTTAGTTAAATGAACACTTAGCGTCTAACAATCTATGTGAAACCTTTCAATCCGGTTTCAGGGCAAATCACTCCACGGAAACAGCCCTCGCAAAAATGACTAATGATCTATTGCTAACGATGGATTCTGATGCGTCATCTATGTTGCTGCTCCTCGATCTTAGCGCTGCTTTCGATACCGTCGATCATAATATTTTATTAGAACGTATCAAAACACGAATTGATATGTCAGACTTAGCCCTGTCTTGGTTTAACTCTTATCTTACTAATAGGATGCAGTGTGTCTCCCATAACAATGTGACCTCGGACTACGTTAAGGTAACGTGTGGAGTTCCCCAGGGTTCGGTCCTTGGCCCTGCACTCTTCAGCATCTACATGCTGCCGCTAGGTGACATCATACGCAAATACGGTGTTAGCTTTCACTCTTATGCTGATGACACCCAACTTTACATGCCCCTAAAGCTGACCAACACGCCGGATTGTAGTCAGCTGGAGGCGTGTCTTAATGAAATTAAACAATGGATGTCTGCCAACTTTTTGCAACTCAACGCCAAAAAAACGGAAATGCTGATTATCGGTCCTGCTAGACACCAAACTCTATTTAATAATACAACTCTAACATTTGACAACCAAACAATTAAACAAGGCGACATGGTAAAGAATCTGGGTGTTATCTTCGACCCAACTCTCTCCTTTGAGTCACACATTAAAAGTGTTGCTAAAACGGCCTTCTTTCATCTCCGTAATATCGCTAAAATTCACTCCATTCTGTCCACTAAAGACGCTGAGATCATTATCCATGCGTTTGTTACGTCTCGCCTCGACTACTGTAACGTATTATTTTCGGGTCTCCCCATGTCTAGCATTAAAAGATTACAGTTGGTACAAAATGCGGCTGCTAGACTTTTGACAAGAACAAGAAAGTTTGATCACATTACACCTGTACTGGCTCACCTGCACTGGCTTCCTGTGCTCTTAAGATGTGACTTTAAGGTTTTACTACTTACGTATAAAATACTACACGGTCTAGCTCCATCCCATCTTGCCGATTGTATTGTACCATATGTCCCGGCAAGAAATCTGCGTTCAAAGGACTCCGGCTTATTAGTGATTCCCAAAGCCAAAAAAAGGCCTGCGGGCTATAGAGCTTTTTCATTTCGGGCTCCAGTACTCTGGAATGCCCTCCCGGTAAAAGTTTGAGATGCCACCTCAGTAGAAGCATTTAAGTCTCACCTTAAAACTCATTTGTATACTGTAGCCTTTAAATAGACTCCCTTTTTAGACCAGTTGATCTGCCGTTTCTTTTCTTTTTCTCCTATGTCCCACTCTCCCTTGTGGAGGGGGTCCGGTCCGATCCGGTGGCCATGTACTGCTTGCCTGTGTATTGGCTGGGGACATTTCTGCGCTGCTGATCCGCCTCCGCTTGGGATGGTTTGCTGCTGGCTCCCCTGTGAACGGGACTCTCGCTGCTGTGTTGGATCCGCTTTGGACTGGACTCTCGCGACTGTGTTGGATCCATTATGGATTGAACTTTCACAGTATCATGTTAGACCCGCTCGACATCCATTGCTTTCCTCCTCTCCAAGGTTCTCATAGTCATCATTGTCACGGACGTCCCACTGGGTGTGAGTTTTCCTTGCCCTAATGTGGGCCTACCGAGGATGTCGTAGTGGTTTGTGCAGCCCTTTGAGACACTAGTGATTTAGGGCTATATAAATAAACATTGATTGATTGATTGATTGATTAAAAGGTTAATTTGTTCAATTTTGGCCCGCGGCTTCGTTCAGTTTTTACATTTTGGCCCACTCTGTATTTGAGTTTGACACCCCCGTCATAGACCATCTCTCCATCACCTCATCTTGCTGCGTTATCCAAGTCACGCAATTTGCAATTTGGATAGGAATACCTATCTCTAGGGCAGCATGGTGGCAGAGGGGTTAGTGTGTCTGCCTCACAATACAAAGGTCCTGAGTAGTCCTGGGTTCAATACCGGGCTCGGGATCTTTCTGTGTGGAGTTTGCATGTCCTCCCCGTGAATGCGTGGGCTTCCTCCCACTTCCAAAGACATGCACCTGGGGATAGGTTGATTGGCAAGACTAAATTGGCCCTAGTGTGTGAATGTGAGTGTGAATGTTGTCTGTCTATCTGTGTTGGCCCTGCGATGAGGTAGCAACTTGTCCAGGGTGTACGCCGCCTTCTGCCCGATTGTAGCTGAGATAGGCTCCAGCGGCCCCCTTGCCACCCCGGAGGAAATAAGCGGTAGAAAATGGATGGGGATGGATGGATGCCTATCTCTACTAGGGCTGTCCAAACTACGGCCCACCAATCATGGTGTAAATTACCTATAACCAACAGGAAAGTCAACACACGGTCGTACGTTACACACCTCCTGCTCAGTGAATTGTGTGGACTTTATAAAACGCATATGTATCATTTAAAATCACCCATACATAAAACAGTGCAAGACGGGTGATCTGCAAAACACTTCCTCCACACTTTGCCATGTTTGGCGGATTTTAGCTGCTTGATATTTCTGATTGCTTAAAAAACTTTAAGGAGGTCACCAGGGAAGTAAACAAGGTGTAACAGTGAACCAATCCCCCATCAATCCATTTTCTACCACTTATTCCCTTTTGGGGTAGCGGGGGGCGCTGGCGCCTATCTCAGCTACAATCGGGCGGAAGGCGGGGTACACCCTGGACAAGTCGCCATCTCATCGTAGGGCCAACACAGATAGACAGACAACATTCACACTCACATTCACACACTAGGGCCAATTTAGTGTTGCCAATCAACCTATCCCCAGGCGCATGTCTTTTCAATCAATGTTTATTCATAGAGCCCTAAATCACAAGTGCCTCAAAGTTCTGCACACGCCACAACGACATCTTTGGTTCAAAGCCCACAAAAGGCCAAGGAAATACTCACAACCCAGTGGGACGTCAATGCGGATGACTATGAGAAACCTTGGAGAGGACCGCAGATGTGGGTGACACCCACCCCACCTCCCCTTTAGGGTAGACCGGATGCAATGGATGTCAAGTGGGTCTAACATAATATTGTGAAATTCCAGTCTATAGTGGATCTAACATAATAGTGAGAGTTAACGGTACAGCGGAGAAGGAGACGGCACGGAGACAGGGATGTCGCCCAGCTTGCAGCATATTTATTAATACAATATAATGATGTGTGTAATTAATCCAAATACGTGTGGTATGACTATGTAAAGCGATTATATGTTGGGTGTTTGTTGAGGCAGATGTGGAAGTCCAGAAAGGGCAAGGCAGGCTCGGAAGTCTGGGGACAGGCCAGTGGTCAGGAGCTGGAGCGAGGCTTCGTAGTCCAGGGTCAGGCGAGATGTCAAGATCCGGGGAGGTAGCAGGAAATACTTGGGGAACTGGGGAGACAAGACAAACATCTAGAAACCAGGGAATAACGCAGAGAGCGAGGAAGCATATAGGCGAGGAAAGCTAGAGACGTGTAAGGCTTACTGTACTGGTATAAGTAGCTACGTTCTGGCACTGGAACGCAGGTCACGCTGGCTTAAGAAGGGAGTGGACTTCATTAGCGTCTGGTATGTTGATCACAGCGCGCGGCCGCAGCAGGACAGGCAGCTGTGGCGGCAGGTGCTTGAACCGTAACACAAGGTAGGAGTCAAACTTTCACATACTCTTGATATTCAATGTTTTGTCAGTGCATTGTCGTCATGGTCTGATGTGTGCAATGTTGTTCAGTCTGTTGTAGCTTGCTTTAATCAACGCAAACTGAAGTGTTATTTTGCTACAAATGTTTGTTGTTACGTCACCGTCTATGCTCTGCTGTGTGGCAAAAAAAAAGTTTTGTAATGTGTGTTAGTGTACGTCTACTGTTTTCTTACATGCTTGGCCAATATCCCTTTTCAATTTGATGTGAAATTAACATGCAGACTTGAAGCATTGTGATAGCTGATTAAGTGTAAAAAACAGCTGTGTAAACATGAGCACAGCTGATTTTGTAACAACACACAGATGGAACAAATAATAACGAACAACTGAAGTTAGTGTAGTTATTTTGATATCAAAGTATTTGGATGAATATTTAATTACATTCATAGTTATTATCTATGAAAGGAAATACCTCAGAATTGTAAAAATATATTGTATATACTTTGAGGCACTTGTGATTAATGGCTATATATATAAACTTTGATTGATTGTATGTATGTCTATATATATATATATATATATATATATATATATATATATATATATATATATATATATATATATACACATATATATATATTGATATATACACATGTATATATATATAAATTATAATATGTATATATGCATAGGCTATATACAGTGTGTGTGTGTGTGTGTGCGTGTGTGTGTGTGTGTGTGTGTGTGTGTGTGTACAGTCGTGGTCAAAAGTTTACATACGCTTGTGAAGGACAAAATGTCATGGCTGTCTTGAGTTTCCAATCATTTCAACAACTCTGTGAACAATGCTGAAGAAACAAGTCCATGTCAGAAAACCAACAGATTTAGCTGAACTGCACCACTTTTCTCAACAGGAGTGGTCAAAAATTCAACTAGAAACTTGCCAGAAGCTTGTGGATTTTTGACCCTTGGCCAAATTGTTTTAGCCCAATTCGGCCCGCGAGTCAAAAAGTTTGGGCACCCCTGCCCTACTTCCAAATCTCGGCAGCACTCCTTTTGACAGACATTAAACTTTTCCGTCTCAATGCATCGTCGCAGCCACATATCTCATCTGGTGACATAATCAGCCATTTTACCAAAATCGATTTCGGTCAATGGAGATGTCCTGTTCTTTTTGAGGGGTACAAATCATGCTTTTTTAAATTGATGTTCACAATGAAAAAGACTCAAAGTGAACCGCTGTTTACATCAAAGCACGAGTCAACAAAGTGATGCAAGGAAATGCGAAAAGTGACACTTCTAATTTTGATTTACTTGAGCTGAAAGGGAGAAGCGGTAGAAAGTGGATAGATAGACGGATGGATGAGCCAATATACTTTCTTCAGTCACGGGAAATTCTTATGTTGGTACAGACTCCTCAGCGTTCACGTATGTGGAGCTTGACTTCACCCAGCCACGGTGCGGGAGTAAGAATATCTGACGCAACATCAGACCGCTTGTGACACATGCACCCACTTGGAGCGGGAGTGATTGATGTAGTTTAAAGGATTTTTGAAGATTTGGCACCTGGATGGTCTGCATTACCAATTCCACAGATGCAGCCTTCCAACTGCAGAATACATGCACACTGTTTTCTGCTCTAGTTCAATGACAATCATCCAGAAAATGTGCAGGAGAGCCTTAGTGACAACCACATAGGTATTGTCAATCCATTTTTTGGGCCCGAGGGAACACAACTAATTCTTATTGATGAATGAGACTCGGCAGAGTCTCTGTGACAATACCAGCATGGGACCACGGCCATTTTAACAATCTTGCGGCCAAGTCTTTTATCCATCCCCTAAGACTGAGCCACATCCCATCTTCTCGGTGTCGAGCCATGAAAGCTTTTGGATACATCCTCTGGGTGCCATCAACATCTGCGGCCTTTTTCAGTGAAGGCATTTAGACAGAGAGACAAAGCCTGAGGGCTCGCTGCTGCATCCTCTGAGAAACATATTGTGTGTTTAATCTGTTAGCTGGACTGTGAAGACGTTCTATTCCAACAAATGAAGAACATCAGGAGTGACACCGGACTTGGCTCAGTAATAGCATGCATTTTGGAAAATTCCGTAAATGCTCGAATTAACGTTTCTGTTCAATTTAGTCCAGTAACTTATAGTCGACAGGTGTGTGGTTTACAAACGCACAAAAACAGCATTCATAGGTGGTGTCTGTTGGTAACCTCAAATCCCTTTTTTGGCTCTTTACCATGAATTGATTAACGTGGACCCCGATTTAAACAAGTTGAAAAACTTATTCGGGTGTTACCATTTAGTGGTCAATTGTATGGAATATGTAATGTATTGTGCAATCTACTAATAAAAGTTTCAATCAATCAATCAATCAATACCGCTATTAGACAGACTTTTTTTTTAGACTTCCTTTTATTGTCATTCAAATTTGAACTTTACAGTACAGATAAGAACAACATTTTGTTGCAATATTTTGTTGTAGTGCAGGATAAAGGACAATAAGGTGCAGATATAACTAGATTACTGTTCAGATAAATACATTACACTTTTGCATATGCATCCACGTTTATGGATTTCTGTTATATTGTCTTTATATTCCAGCAAGTTAATCCGTTTTTGGGGGGAATTGAGGGGATTATTACGATGCGTTCAAGAGTCTTGTGGCCTGAGAGAAGAAGCTGATACAGAATCTGGAGGTTCTCAGCTACGGAGGCTGCGGAACCTCTTTCTGGAGTTCAGCAGTGAAAACAGTCTTTGGTGGGGGTGGGACGAGTCTCTACAGATTTTCTGAGCCCTGGTCAGGCAGCGGCTTTTTGCGATTTCCCGGATAGGAGGAAGAGGAGTCTCCATGATCTTTTCCGTCATCCTCACTACTCTCTGCAGAGACTTCCAGTCTGAGGCACTGCAGGCTCCAGTCCAGACAGAGATGCAGTTGGTCAGCAGGCTCTCTATAGTGCCTCTGTAAAATGTGGTGAGAATGGGGGGAGGGAGCTGTGCTCTTTTCACCCGACGCAAAAAGTGCATGCACTGCTGAGCTTTTTTTATAAGAACTCCGGTATGTAGGGACCAGGTCCTATTGTCAGTTATCTGCACCCCCAGGAATTTGGTGCTGCCTACCATCTCCACTGCTGTGGCATTGATGAAGAGTGGAGTGTGGCTGGACTGGTGCCTCCTGAAGTCGACAATGATCTCCTTGGTCTTGTCGACGTTCAGGACCATGTTGTTGGTTCTGCACCAGTTATTACAACATTGGTTCTGTTGTGGTTGTGTTTTAAATGGTAATACAAGACCATGGGTCTGATCTAGTAAAGATGTTGTGTGTATTAAAACATGTGCAAACATGATAGCACACAACTGGCTGATTTACTAAGGTCGTCCACAGAGGATTGCATTTCTTAATTGATCAAAACAGAGAACTAAATGCATTGCCTTCATGAGCAAAATATATACTGACTTTTACAACACGCACACTACCGGGAGGAGAAGACCGATGTTTTGTTCTCTATTTAACACGTTTGAAATCTACAAGCAAACTGGCACAGTTACGCAGTTAGGGCTGAGAGCAAGAAAGAAGGCGATCGCTGTCACTGACGGACGGAGAATCCTTCGTGTGAGTCAACATATTTGGACTGTCATAAATAAAAAATTATAGACGTACCATCTATTCAGAAATGTTATTGTTATAAGTGCTGGATGACTTAAATGGGTCGGTCATACTAGGATTTTTTTCTACATTTAAAGAACTTCCTTGTGGTCTACATAACATGTAATGGTGGTTCTTTGGTCAAAATGTTGCATAATTGATGTTTTACAGACCATCTTTCGGCCACTTACTGACCGTCTCCTTAGAGTGCATCATTTTGTGGGCGGTCTTATTTAAGTGCTTCCACTTCGACTTTGTCTTTTCCCCGTCAGCAATGTTGTAGTTTTTAGCGCTTCCATATCGAGTCCACTGACAGCTATAAGTTTGTATGCGCTACTTTGTATTAGAAATGGCAACAGCGCAGGATGCATATGCATGTACGAGCCAGGCTGCCCCACAACAATAGGATAGAAGGAAAACAAGGACTTTATTGACCACTACATGGTACTACAATGGCAGACTTGCACTTTTCCGCTGGCATCACCATTTGAAAAGATGTCACAACTCGAGCAAATTCCAAACGACTCGTTAGGAGGAAGTATAAAGAAAGGCAAAATATTTTTCTAAATATGTCCGCAATGACTATATGGTTTGATTTAAAAAGTTTGCGACTTATGCAGATCCCAAATACACAAAAATAAGTGCCGAAAAAATTAAAAAAGTTGGTTTTGCATGATTTTTATTTTACGTAATTTATTTTTTTCACACAGAAGGTTATTCTTGCAATGTGCATTTTCTTGGGTCTGAATGATTCCAGTGCACGCTCGCAGTTAGCTCAAGCGTCTACCAGAATGCACCTTCAGAGTGCTAAAAAAGTGAGTTCTGTTGTAGGTCGCATTGCTGGACTGCTTCTAAAATGCCCAGAACAAGTGATACTGTACATTTTGTATTTGTGTGCTGCATGTTTCTGCATTTTTGGTGACAGTTGCTTAGTATACACAAAGTCCTCATTCAAATAGGGTGGCTTGGACCACTTTTGCACATGTTATCAATTGTACACACAGTCTCAGTAGATCACTTACACAAATACAAGCAATTTAATAGTTTGCACATGCAGTTTAGTGTGTGGTATTTGTATCTTGATAGATTATGCTCTATGTGGACAAAGATAAATATGTTCCCTCTCCACTTTCCCAGGCACTGCAAATCATTAAAAAACTTGTTAAACTGCATACCGTACAGGCCAAAAGTTTGGACACACCTTCCTATTTAATGTGTTTTCTTTATTTTCATGACTATTTACATTAAAGATTGTCACGGAAGGCATCAAAACTATGAATGAACACATGTGGAGTTATGTACTTAACAAAAAAAGGTGAAACGACTGAAAATGTGCTTTATATTCTAGTTTCTTCAAAATAGCCACCCTTTGCTCTGATTATTTTTTCGCACACTCCTGGCATTCTCTCGATGAGCTTCAAGAGGTAATGAAATGGTTTTCAGTTCACAGGTGTGCTTGAAGCTCATCAAGAGACTGCCAAGTGTGTGCAAAGCAGTAATCAGAACAAAGGGTGGCTGTTTTGAAGAAATCAGAATATAAAATATCTTTTCAGTTATTTCACCTTTTTTAGTTAAGTACATAACTCCACATGTATTCATTCATAGTTGTGAGGCCTTCAGTGTCATTCTACAATGTAAATAGTCATGAAAATAAAGAAAACGCATCGAATGAGAAGGTGTGTCCAAACTTTATATTTAGCCCTTCTCCACTCATCATCTCCTCCATGATTACCTTCCCCCTCTTGAGGTTTAGGTAAGTAAACGCCCTGATTAGAACATTTACGTTAAGTCCACAATCGACAAAGCAGATTTTTCTATTTGCGCAGACGTAATCTTCCAAATACAGACCGGGTGTCGTGCTTATTTTTAGAAAAAGAGTCAGGCAATATTTGGAATCAGTGATGTATGGGAGGCGGTATGTCTGAGTGAAAGAGTAATGAAACCGTGTGAGGAATTGCAATTGGACTCGTGTCGCATGACTGATTTATTTGGTCTGATTGTTGTCGCTGGACTCTGATAGACTGTATAGAGTTTATGATAGAGTTTATACGTGCAACTTTTTGATTGCATCTTTTTGTTGCACACCTAAGACAAATCTGTTCTGATGACATTTCAACCCACATGAGTTCAGTATGTGATTTATTTGATGATGTCTGGTCCCCACAGGCCTTTTTTTTGGTATTTATGTAGTAACAGACTCGCCGTACATTCATCTGGTTTTCACAGATTTCCCGGCAAAGAACGAGGTCTGCGGGACGGATCGTTAGAAAACTCGGAATGTTGGCTGCACATCAGAGTAGTCCAGTCCTAAAATTAGAGTAGCAGAACACACACAGTCTGGTTCCATCAAAAATACACAGACCTACAGTTTGGGCACACTAATGATGGAATTTCTCAAACTGATTCAGGAGGAAGGGTAAAAAAACACACTTGGACAGCCAAAAATAAGAATTATTTAATCTGACAGCATAGTAGGGTTGTACGGTATACCGGTACCTTATATAGTACCGCGATACTAATCAATCAATCAATCAATGTTTACTTATATAGCCCTAAATCACTAGTGTCTCAAAGGGCTGCACAGACCACCACGACATCCTCGGTAGGCCCACATAAGGGCAAGGAAAACTCACACCCAGTGGGACATTGGTGACAATAATGACCCAGTGGGACGTCGGTGACAATGATGACTATGAGAACCTTAGAGAGGAGGAAAGCAATGTCATTTATTATTTGTGTGAGACCACAGCTATCAATTACAGTCTGGAGCGCTACGCACGGTGGGTCCGATGGGGTATTCATATGGATATTAAAGTCCCCCATTATGATTATATTATCGGCGTGTGTCACTAGATCAGCAACGAACTCTGAGAATTCATTGATAAAGTCCGAATAGGGCCCTGGGGGGCGGTAGATAACAGCCAGGTGTAGGGGCAGTGGTGTGACAGACCTCATAGTAAGCACCTCAAACGATTTATATTTATTATTTATGTTAGGACTAAGGTTAAAGTTTTCGTTGTATATTAGTGCGACCCCCCCACCCCTTTTGAGCGGACGGGCTATATGCGCATGTGTAAAGTTAGGAGGACATGCCTCATTTAGCGCAAAAAAGTCGTTTGGTTTAAGCCAGGTTTCGCTGAGACCGATGACGTTAAGATTGTTGTCTCTGATAATATCATTAACTAACAACGTTTTAGGAGACAATGATCTTATGTTTAAAAAACCTATATTATAGGTAGTGGGCTGTTTTAGGGAGTTTTTGATCAAATTATCCATAGTAGCAATATTAATAATGTTGTGTTTATTATGCCCAGTGCATTTAGTATAGTTACGACCATATCTAGGAATTGATACGATAGGAATTTTCCGATTGTTTGTTTGTTGCTTTGATAAACTGCACACATCATGGTTAGCCACCTCAGTAACGGGGATTTTCCGATTGTTTGTTTGTTGCTTTGATAAACTGCACACATCATGGTTAGCCACCTCAGTAACGGGGATTTTCCGATTGTTTGTTTGTTGCTTTGATAAACTGCACGCATCATGGTTAGCCACCTCAGTAACGGGGATTTTCCGATTGTTTGTTTGTTGCTTTGATAAACTGCACACATCATGGTTAGCCACCTCAGTAACGGGGATTTTCCGATTGTTTGTTTGTTGCTTTGATAAACTGCACGCATCATAGTTAGCCACCTCAGTAACACACATGTCCAACTCTGAAACACTCAAAGCAGAAAAAACTTGTTCTAATTTAACAGACTCCTTACCCAGACCAGTAGTCTCGCATTTTCCATCTAAATCCGTCTTCGGGATGGAGGAAAGTGGTGTTCTGTGGGGATTAGCCTTCTGCTTTGTTTTTAGCCCCGCTCGGCATCCGCGTTTCCGATCACACCGCTGGCGTCTGCTCCATAGACGGCCCCCGCTGCTACTAGACTCCCCTGCTTCACAGGCCGCTGGATGTAGCCGCCGACGTATTCCCATGCTAGTTAGCATGTTTAGCACGCACGCGTCTATCAGTCCAAAACGGCCCGATATGTCCACATCCAGAAGTGTCTGGCGGTCGTACGTGACCACGGAGTGACCACGATGTGAGCCAGCCATAAAGTTTGTGGAATTGTCCGGTATTTCTGCCAAATGTTCCATCTTTAGCAAGAGCCCCTCGAGTGCGCAGCCCGTCCGGGCGCCGCCATCTTGGGTAATGAAGCATATGCGGTACTATACCGCCTCTGAAAAGTACCGGTCCGTTTTTATTATGTTTATAAATTCAAGAAATATGTCCCTGGACACATGAGGATTTTGAATATGACCAATGTATGATCTTGTAACGACTTGGTATCAAATTGATACCCAAATTTGTGGTATCATCCAAAATTAATGTAAAATATCAAACAACAGAAGAATAAGTGATTATTACATTTTAACAGAAGTTAAGATACGGCATGTTAAAAGAGAAAGTAAGCAGATATTACCAGTAAATGAACAAATATATGAATAGTTCATTTTCTACCACTTGTCCTTAATAATTTTGACAAAATAATAGAAGTGGAAATTAAACAATGTTCTTGCATATGTCAGCAGACTAAATTAGGAGCCTTTGTTTATTTACTTACTGATAAAAGACAAGTTGTCTTGTATGTTCACTACTGTATTTAAGGACAAACTTGTAATAATAAACATATGTTTATCCATCCATACATCCATCTTCTTCCGCTTATCCGAGGTCGGGTCGCGAGGGCAGCAGCCTGAGCAAGGAAGCCCAGACTTCCCTCTCCCCAGCCCGAGGTGGCTGGGGAGAGGGAAGCTCCTCCCGGGGGATCCCGAGGCGTTCCCAGGCCAGACGTGAGACATAGTCTTCCCAACGTGTTCTGGGTCTTCCCCGTGGCCTCCTACCGGTTGGATGTGCCCTAAACACCTCCTTAGGGAGGCGTTTGAGAGGCATCCTGACCAGATGCCCGAACCACCTCATCTTGCTCCTCTCGATGTGGAGGAGCAGCGGCTTTACTTTGAGCTCCTCCCGGATGGCAGAGCTTCTCACCCTATCTCTAAGGGAGAGCCCCGCCACCCGGCGGAGGAAACTCATTTCGGCCGCTTGTACCCGTGATCTTATCCTTTCGGTCATGACCCAAAGCTCATGACAATATGTGAGGATGGGAACATTGATCGATTGGTAAATTAAGAGCTTTGCCTTCCCGCTCAGCTCCTTCTTCACCACAACGGAACGATACAACATCCGCATTACTGAAGTTGCCGCACCGATCAGCCTGTCGATCTCACGATCCACTCTTCACCCACTCGTGAACAAGACTCCTAGGTACTTGAACTCCTCCACTTGGGGCAGGGTCTCCTCCCCAACCCGGAGATGGCACTCCACCCTTTTCCAGGCGAGAACCATGGACTCTGACTTGGAGGTGCTGATTCTCATTCCGGTCGCTTCACACTCGGCTGCGAACCGATCCAGTGAAAGCTGAAGATAGCGGCCAGATGAAGCCATCAGGACCACATCATCTGCAAAAAGTAGACACCTAATCCCGCAGCCACCTAATCAGAACCCCTCATTGCTTTGACTGCGCCTAGAAATTCTGTCCATAAAAACAGAATCGGTGACAAAGGACAGCCTTGGCAGAGTCCAACCCTCACTGGAAATGTGTCCGACTTATGTTTAATGTATCGTATTATTTTTTGTTAAAATAAAGCCAATAATGCAATTTTTTTGTGGTTCCCTTTATTTAAAAAAGTACCGAAAAGTATCGAAATAATTTTGGCACCGGTACCAAAATATTGGTATCGGGAAAACACCACAGCCTAGAAGACAATTGCCATCCTTTTTATGTTAATGATTAAGTAGACCTTTAAGATGACCACCAGGTCAACTGAAATAAAACATATTTTTAGGAATTCACCAAATGCTATAAGAACATTATTTTATGGCATATTTAAACCATTCATGCAAAACATTGCAAATGGTGCCTTTCAACGCTCCTGATGCATTTTATCTGCGCTTCAACTCTACACGGAAGGAATGGACTAAATAGAACCTTTCGTTCAATAAATATGTTTTCACACACCGACATCTGGAACGTTTAATATTCCCCAAGAGAAACGATGCATTCAGTGTCAAGAGACATTCCCATCTTCAGGCAGGCAACCAAGCTTGGCATCATTTAAGGTGTTACTGAGTCATGGTAAAAACCTAGCATGCATGAATGTCACCTTGTGGGCGATGGCTGTGGGACAATGAGTCTGGTTGAAACAAAAAGACCAGAAGTATGAGTTTTATTCGGACCCCATTTAATGTTTGTATTTTTAGATTTGAACTATGTTAAAAATGATGTTAAAAATAGCACTGTCAAACAACATGTATTAATCAGATTATTCACACACTTGGATTTTGATTAACCACAATTAATTGCAGTAAATTACTACAAGCATAATTGATTTTGATTGATATTATGTCCAGCAGCATGTGCGGTCAACATGAATCGCATTATTAATCTGCATATATACGTGATTAATGTGACCATTTTTCGTGATTGATCAAATGAGTTAATTTCTTATTTGACAGCCCTATTCTATTTTTACAACAACATGCTCCGTCTTTTCTAATTATAATAATAATAATAATAATAATAATAATAATAATAATAATAATAATAATAACAATAATAATAATAATAATAACGACACATTGTTTTTCCCTCTTATGTTGCCAAAGTTAGCCTGTGTGCACATTAAGACAAACTATCTTAACCCACTTTCACACTGGAGCTTGTGAAAAAATGTTTTCAGGCCAACAAGAGGAAGAAAGGTTACAAAGCAACATTTTAATTAAAAGGTGCGAGCAGCATGACAAAGGAATTGATTCATTTTTCGATATAAAATTAAAAATACAAAATAACCTGTTTTTTAAAAATGTGTTTTCAAACCCACAACAAAACTACGCCTTTTCAAATTTCCAATTTTGTTTATGCACAATTGGATTTTCTTGTCATTTTGAATTTTTTTTGGTGTCACTTCCTGTGAGGAAGGGCGGGAATTGTGCTCTGTGTTGATTCAAAGATTCCGCACCATTTTTCGGACCACAGGATTTTGACAATAATTCCAGATCTATGGATACCACTGGTTTGGTAGAAGCTAATAAGTCTTCGACAGAGACGAGTTACGACTGCTGTCGATCTCTAGCAAGACAAGCTAAGCACTTCTATACTCTGAGGTTCACAGCAGTCAAACCTAAACAACATGGGAAGGAAACAATTTCTACCACAACAAATGCAGAAGTAGGAGATCCATCTATCCATCCATTTTTTTCCGTTTATCCGAAGTCGGGTCGCTGGGGCAGCAGCCTAAGCAGGGAAGCCCAGACTTCCCTCTCCCCAGCCACTTTGTCTAGCCCTTCCCCGGGGATCCCGAGGTGTTCCCAGGCCAGCCGGGAGACATAATCTTTCCAACGTGTCCTGGGTCTTCCCCGTGGCCTCCTACCAGTTGAATGTGCCCTACAGACCTCCCTAGGGAGGCGTTTGGGTGGCATCCTGACCAGATGCCCGAACCACCTCATCTTGCTCCTCTCGATGTGGAGGAGCAGCGGCTTTACTTTGAGTTCCTCCCGGATGGCAGAGCTTCTCACCCTATCTCTAAGGGAGAGCCCAGCCACACGGCGGAGGAAACTCATTTCGGCCGCTTGTAGCCGTGATCTTATCCTTTTGATCATGACCCAAAGCTCATGACCATAAGTGAGGATGGGAACGTAGATCGACCGGTAAATTGAAAGCTTTGCCCTCCGGCTCAGCTCCTTCTTCACCACAACGGATCGGTACAACATCCGCATTACTGAAGACGGCGCACCATCCGCCTGTCGATCTCACGATCCACTCTTCCCTCACTCGTGAACAAGACTCCTAGGTACTTGAACTCCTCCACTTGGGGCAGGGTGTCCTCCCCAACCCGGAGTAGGAGTCGTTAAAGTTAAAAAGTTAAAGTTAAAGTGCCAATGATTGTCTCACACACACACACACACACACACACACACATTAGGTGTGGTAAAATGTATCCTCTGCAATTGACCCATCCCGATGTTCACCCTCTGAGAGGGGAGATGAGCAGTGAGCAGCAGCATGCACCACGCTCGGGAATCATTTGGTGATTTAACCCCCAATTCCAACCCTTGATGCTGATTGCCAAGCAAGGAGTCAATGGGTCCCATTGTCTGTAGTCTTTGGTATAACTCGGCCGGGGTTTGAACTCACAACCTTCCAGGCTCAGGGTGGACACTCCAACCACAAGGCCACTGGTGGATGTTCAATCAATCAATCAATCAATCAATCAATGTTTATTTATATAGACCTAAATCACAAATGTCTCAAAGGACTGTACAAACCACTACGACTACGACATCCTCGGAAGAACCCACATAAGGGCAAGGAGAACTCACACCCAGTGGGACACCAGTGACAATGATGTCTATAAGAAACCTTGGAGAGGACCTCAAATGTGGGCAACCCCCCCCCACCCCCCTAGGGGACCTAAAGCAATGAATGTTGAACGGGTCTAACATGATACTGTGAAAGTTCAATCCATAGTGGCTCCAACACAGCCGCGAGAGTTCAGTTCAAAGCGGATCCAAGACAGCAGCGAGAGTCCCGTCCACAGGAAACCATCCCAAGCGGAGGCGGATCAGCATCGTAGAGATGTCCCCAACCGATACACAGGCGAGCGGTCCATCCTGGGTCCCGACGAGCGGTCCATCCTGGGTCCCGACGAAGAGAGTCTAGAATCAGCTACTCACCAAAAAGGTCAAAAGGATGTTACATAATATAGAAGCCAAGCCGATTTAAGTGTTTTCTAGGCTTGACAGAAATGGCACAAGAATATAACATTTTTGTCAAAAAATATTGACAACATGAATATTGATTTGGGCTCCCTAGGTGTAGGACTCCTAATTTTGGCACAAATTGCCCAATCCAAACCAAATTGGCCGTTTTCCTGATTGTTTGTGAAGATGAAGTCATGGAACGTTTATGTCCTTCCTGCCATGATAGAGGTATCTACCAAATCTGTAAAAACTAGTTGCAGGGACTAATTTACAAAAAAAAAGCATAGGGGGCGCTACCTAGTTTGTTTTGGGTGTTCACGTTCATGACCCTGGAAAAACCAAATGTTTCTCTGGACCTTACATGTTGGCAATCTTTAGCATGAATCGATTAACGTGGCTGCGATGACGAATTGTCCAGGGTGTACCCTTCCTTCCGCCCGAATGCAGCTGAGATAGGCTCCAGCTACCCCCCGCGACTCCAAAAGGGACAAGCGGTAGGAAATGGATGGATCGATGGATGGATGATTAAGGTGGACCCAGACTTAAACAAGTTGAAAAACTTATTCGGGTGTTACCATTTAGTGGTCAATTGTACGGAATATGTACTGTACTGTGCAATCTACTAATAAAAGTATCAATCAATCAATCAGCAAGTGGGTAGGTAAATGGGAATGTTGTACCTGGACCCCAGGCTTGAATTGTAAAATTAAAATAGCTGTGAAAGTTGAATTATAAGGTTGCTTGAATCAAATTAAGAATGTCCAAGACAACCTACCTACACACCCCATCAAAAATACACAATAGATTGTTCCGCCGAGATAGCAGCAAACCTACCTAAAAGCAATTACAAAATAAAAGTAATCTTGAATAATTAACACAGTAGCATCACTACCCCAAGAAGGGTCTTATTTCTGTAGCTCCACCCACTCAGATGATGACTTTATGGCATTCTTTGCTAAGAAAATTGAGCTTGTGAGAAAGGAAATTAAACATACCACACCCCAGCTTCAACTGGACTCTACAAAGGAAAATACAATATTGGGCATTAAGGCAAATGTTTTCCGAAATAATCTATCTCATTTTGAAGAGTAATGTCTGTGGAACAAGTGAAACTCGTTAATGGGACAAAATAAATATCTTGTCTACTCGACCCACTTCCTGGGAAACTCATCAAGACGTTGTTTGCAATATTAAGACCATCAGTGCTTAAATATTAATAACTTCTCACTCTGCCCTGGTATACTGTTGCCCTGGCACTCTTAAGAGTGGTTATTTGTCCTCTACTGAAAAGGCCGGGTCTTCTTATAAACTACTGACCAGTGTCATGCCTCACATTTATTTAAACAATCTTTGAAAAAAATGATTGCATAGCAACTCAATAAACACTTTGTGTGTAACACACTTTCTTAACCCTTGGAGTCAGATTTCAGGGCAAATTACTCCCTTGGGAAAGCAACAAAAGATGTGTTGCCAACTATGGATGTCGATACATCATTTACATTGCAGGGATCCCAGTGAGGTTAAAAAAAAGAAGAATTTTAAAATATGAGCCATGGTGGCCCATTTGGGGGTTCTGGGGAAATCGCTCCTTAAAGTTGAAGATATTGTATCATTTTTAAGATGCTTTACAAACATGACACAAACCTTTCTAATTGTTAGAAAGCCCATTGTTTCATATGTTTATGTGTATGCTTCACTGATGAGAGAATTTGGTGAACATCGTTTTGTCCTCTTAATTTCAGTGGTTCTTGAACTCACCATTGTGTGGACTGTCACCTAACAGTTTGTTTACATGTAAAACCTTCCACTCCTTCTTTGTCTCATTTTGTCCACCAAGAGTTTTATGCTGTGCGTGAATGCACAAAGGTGCACTTTGTTGATGTTTTTTGACTTGTTGGAGTGCTTATCAGGTATATTTGGTCAGTAAATGACTGCAAGCTAATAAATGCTAACATGCTATTTAGGCTAGCTGTATGTACATACTGCATCATTATGCCTCACTTGTAGGTAAATTTGAGCTCCTTTAATATCCTTTACTTTTATCCTCTTTGTATATAATTTAGTTTTGCATGTTTCAAGACATAGTATCGGTATGGAATATTGGCTGTATTTCAGATAGTTGTTTGTGTGCCATGTTGTTCCAGACCACATCAAACATTACCTAGCTTTCAAAGATTGTAATAAATCTATTAACAGAACACAGTTTGCTGTTTCCTTTAACTTGGACACACACATCTATACCTTCGGCCATTAAAGCCAGTAATTTCCAGGAGTTATCTCACCTTCTGAGTAGCCTCTAATTTACTAATGGTTTCTAATGATGTAAAAATGTGTAGAATAATTTAATGAATGTCATTAAAACAGTTAGCTCCATATTTTGACACTTCTTCCACTCCCGTCCTTGCACGCTACACCGCTACAACCAAGAGGACGTGGAGAAAGCGCTGCCGAAGGTGAGCCACTTAAATAAGACCTCCCACAAAACGGCGCATCCGGAAGCGGCTGTCAGAAAGAGGTTTAAAGATGATCTGTAAATCATAATTTATGCAACATTTTGAGCAAATAACCACCATTACATGTTATGTAGACCACAAGGAAGTGTTTTAAATTTAGAAAAAAAATAAAATAATAATAATTGGACTCCTTTAAAGTGCCCTATAATCCGGTGCACCTAGTATATGAAAAAAGATAAAACATTGACCATTCATCAACAGTGCGCCCTATAATTCGGCGCCCCCTATGGTCCGGAAAATGGAAAATACGGTACAATCCATCCATACATCTTCCTCCGCTTATCCGAGGTCGAGTCGCGGGGGCAGCAACCTAAGCAGGGAAGCCCAGAGTTCCCTCTCCCCTGCCACTTCGTCCAGCTCTTCCTGGGGGATCCCGAGGTGTTCCCAAGCCAGCCGGGAGACATAGTATTCCCATTGTGTCCTGGGTCTTCCCCGTGGCCTCCTACCGGTTGGATGTGCCCTAAACACCTCCTTAGGGAGGCGTTTGAGTGGCATCCTGACCAGATGCCCGAACCACCTCATCTTGCTCCTCTCGATGTGGAGGAGCAGCGGCTTTACTTTGAGTTCCTCCCGGATGGCAGAGCTTCTCACCCTATCTCTAAGGGAGAGCCCAGCCACCCGGCGGAGGAAACTGATTTCGGCCGCTTGTACCCGTGATCTTATCCTTTCGGTCATGACCCAAAGCTCATGACCATAGGTGAGGATGGGAACGTAGATCAACCGGTAAATTGAGAGCTTTGCCTTCCGGCTCAGCTCCTTCTTCACCACAACGGATCGATACCACGTCCGGATTAATGAAGACGCCGCACCAATCCGCCTATCGATCTTACGATCCACTCTTCCCTCACTCGTGAACAAGATTCCTAGGTACTTGAACTCCTCCACTTGGGGCAGGGTCTCCTCCCCAACCCAGAGGTGGCACTCCACCCTTTTCCGGGCGGGAACCATGGACTCGGACTTGGAGGTGCTTATTTTCATTCCGGTTGCTTCACACTCGGCTGCGAACCGATCCAGTGAAAACTGAAGATACTGGCCTTTTTGCAAATAATAATCAACTTAGAATTTTCATGGCTGCAACACGTGTCAAAGTAGTTGGGAAAGGGCATGTTCACCACTGTGTTACGTCACCTTTTCTTTTAACAACACTAAATAAACGTTTGAGAACTGAGGAAAGTAATTGTTGAAGCTTTGAAAGTGGAATTCTTCCCCATTCTTGTTTTATGTAGAGCTTCAGTCGTTCAACAGTCCGGGGTCTCCGCTGTCGTATTTTACGCCTCATAATGCGCCTCACATTTTCGATGGGAGACAGGTCCGGACTGCAGGCGGGCCAGGAAAGTACCCGCACGCTGTTGTAACACGTGCTGAATGTGGCTTGGCATTGTCTTGCTGAAATAAGCTGGGGATGAAAAAGGAAAGACGATGCTTAGATGGCAGCATATGTTGTTCCAAAGCCTGTATGTACCTTTCAGCATTAATGGTGCCTTCACAGATGTGTAAGTTACCCATGCCTTGGGCACTAATGCACCCCCATACCATCACAGATGCTGCCTTTTGAAGTTTGCGTCGATAACAGTCTGGATGGTTCGCTTCCCCTTTTGTCCGGGGATGTCAAATATTTCCAAAAATCATTTGAAATGTGAACTCGTACGTCCACAGAACACTTTTTCACTTTTCATCAGTCCATCTTAGATGATCTCGGGCCCAGAGAAGCCGGCGGCGTTTCTGGATGTTGTTGATGAATGGCTTTCGCTTTGCATAGTAAAGTTAAAGTTAAAGTACCAATGATTGTCACACACACACTAGGTGTGGTGTAAATATTCTCTGCATTTGACCCATCACCCTTGATCACCCCCTTGGAGGTGAGGGGAGCATTTGACCCATCACCCTTGATCACCCCCTTGGAGGTGAGGGGAGCAGTGGGCAGCAGCGGTGCCGCGCCCGGGAATCATTTTTGGTGATTTAACCCCCAATTCCAACCCTTGATGCTGAGTGCCAAGCAGGGAGGTAACGGGTTTCATTTTTATAGTCTTTAGTATGACTCGGCCGGGATTTGAACTCACAACCTACCGATCTCAGGGTGGACACTCTAACCACCAGGCCACTGAGTAATAGAGCTTTAACTTCCACTTAAAGATGTAGTGACAAACTGTATTTAGTGACAGTGGTTTTCTGAAGTGTTCCTTAGCCCATGTGGTGATATCCTATAGAGATTGATGTCGGTTTTTGATACAGTGCCGTCTGAGGGATCGAAGGTCACGGTCATTCAATGTTGGTTTCCGGCCATCCCGCTTACATGGAGTGATTTCTCCAGATTCTCTGAACCTTTTGAGGATATTATGGACCGTAGATGTTGAAATCCCTAAATTTCTTGCAATTGCACTTTGAGAAACGGTGTTCTTAAACTGTTTGACAATTTGCTCACTCAGTTGTGGACAAAGGGGTGTACCTCGCCCCATCCTTTCTTGTGAAAGACTGAGAATTGTTTGGGAAGCTGTTTTTATACTCAATAATGGCAACCACATGTTCCCAATTAGCCTGCACACCTGTGGGATGTTCCAAAAAAAGTGTTTGATGAGCATTCCTCAACTTTATCAGTATTTATTGCTATCTTTTCCAACTTCTTTGTCACGTGTTGCTGGCATCAAATTATAAAGTTAATGTTTATCAGTTTGAACATCAAATATGTTGTCTTTGTAGCATATTCAACTGAATATGGGTTGAAAATGATTTGCAAATCATTTTATTCCGTTTATACAGTGGCGCAAAAAGTATTTAGTCAGCCACCGATTGTGCAAGTTCTCCCACTTAAAATGATGACAGAGTCTCTAATTTTCATCATAGGTACACTTCAACTGTGAGAGACAGAATATGAAAAAAAAAAATCCAGGAATTCACATTGCAGGAATTTTAAATAATTTATTTGTAAGTTATGGTGGAAATAAGTATTTGGTCAACCATTCGAAGCTCTCACTGATGGAATGAGGTTTTGGCTCAAAATCTCACGATACATGGCCCCATTCATTCTTTCCTTAACACGGATCAATCGTCCTGTCCCCTTAGCAAAAAAACAGCCACAAAGCATGATGTTTTCACCCCCATGCTTCACAGTAGTTATGGTGTTCTTGGTATGCAACTCAGTATTCTTCTTCCTCCAAACACGACGAGTTGAGTTTATACCAAAAAGTTCTATTTTGGTTTCATCCGACCACATGAAATTCTCCCAATCCTCTGCTGTATCATCCATGTATCCATTTTGGTATAAACTCAACTTGTCGTGTTTGGAGGAGGAAGAATACTGAGTTGCATCCCAAGAACACCACACCTACTGTGAAGCATGGGGGTGGAAACATCATGCTTTGAGGCTGTTTTTCTGCTAAGGGGACAGGACAATTGATCCGTGTTAAGGAAAGAATGACTGGGGCCATGTATCGTGAGATTTTGAGCCAAAACCTCCTTCCATCAGTGAGAGCTTTGAATGGTTGACCAAATACTTATTTTCCACCATAATTTACAAATAAATTCTTTAAAATTCCTACAATGTGAATTCCTGGATTTTTTTTCGCATTCTGTCTCTCACAGTTGAAATGTACCTGTGATGAAAATTACAGACCTCTGTCATTATTTCACGTGGGAGAACTTGCATAACCGGTGGCCGACTAAATACTTTTTTGCCCCACTGTATTTACATCTAACACAATTTCCCAACTCATATGGAAACGGGGTTTGTAGTACATGCAAAGGTTGAGGACCATTGCTTTGAAACTGTAGTGACATTGCACTCTGGGGAAGGTGTTGATGTGCACAAAGACTTATAGTAACATAGTGCACCACATGTTGATAGTGTCAAGTACAATATAATCCTATAAGTGGTGGCTTTCCCCCAAGCGGGGCATAGCCACTCCAAGGAGACTACCATATATATTCCAATTCTAGAAAATGGAGGGTTTATATGTCTGTGCAGTCGAGGAATCAATAGCTCCAGGTGTCGTTAGGCTCATTGATCAATAATTAATGACTCACCAATTTGTTTGCAATCAATCTCAACTGGCCACGAGCCTAAAATATCTTCCAATGCTAGAGAATGTTGCAAATATCAACATCAGGCACTTTATTCCACGTTAAGTGAAGGCTTACCTCGGAGACTGCAGACAAATGTAGAGAAGCAAATGGACTGGTTTTGCTCTATGGGCTCTGACAGATGAATCACCTCATAATGACGCCTTCAGGGTCCTCATCGCTGGATGTTTTGTTTGCGTGTGCTCGCTCGGCTCTGCAAGGTGGCTGCAGTATATAATGTGACAGCGAATCGCCTCCCTCGCCACAAGGTTATCAATGTTGGCAGCCAATTATCATTTCGGCTCGTTCTCACAGGTTATTCACATTCGTCTTGACAAATCATCACTCGCGCGAGTGCTGCCATTGTTCTATTGAGCCTTCTGGGGTGGGAGGAAGCTGGATTCAAGACCATTCGGTGTGCATTCAGCAGCATCTAAATACAAGCAGATAAAGAGGCGATATTTGCTGGGACAGAAACTATTAAAAATTTGAAATTGTCTCAAATTGAGCTGAAAGGATAAATTGCGAGCAGTGCAATTCCTGGCTGTCTGTTGGCTAGAACCATTACCTTCGGTGAGCAACCATAACATCTGTCTAGTGCAGTGGTTCTCAACCTTTTTTCAGTGATGTACCCCCTGTGAACATTTTTTTAATTCAAGTACCCCCTAATCAGAGCAAAGCATTTTTGGTTGGAAAAAAAGAGAAAAAGAAGTAAAATACAGCACTATGTCATCAGTTTCTGATTTATTAAATTGTATAGCAGTGCAAAATATTACTATTTTTTTCTTTCTTGAACTATTTGGAAAAAAAGATATAAAAATAACTAAAAACTTGATGAAAAATAAACAAGTGATTCAATTATAAATAAAGATTTCTACACATTGTCATTAACCACTACTTGGACCATGGCATGTTCTGGTTTTGTTCTGTTGTGTTATCACCCTGTTTAGTATTTGACGTCCTTAGTTTCTGGTGGCACTTCCTGCTTTGTTTCTGTTGCCTAGTTATGCATTTAGTGTCACCTGTCTCTTGTTTGTCGTCACGCACCTGCCTCCTAAATTTCTGTCCCTATTTAAGCCTGCCTTTGTTTGCCTTTCGGTCTCGCAGTGTATTTTGCTTTCCATGCAACAGGTGACGTCACATTCCCGCATTGTGGTAAATACCCTTTGTACTCGATTAGCTTCCATGCTATTTTGTTTGTTCGTTTCCCTAGCTCACTTGCTAGCGTTTTTTGTTCCTTCTAGCTCATGCTAGTTCTGTTGGTTTGTTTATAGTGCCATTGTGCAAGTCTTTTTGTTTTTAGGTTGTTATTTTGTATGTAAATAAATCATCATTCCTACCTTCACGCTGTGTTCCATTCCGCTGCACCAACGAGAGAACGCAATCCACACCACGATGCCCACCAAGCGTCACACACATAGAAGTAATCATCAACTTAAAGTGCCCTCTTTGGGGATTGTAATAGAGATCCATCTGGATCATCAACTTAATTCTAAACATTTCTTCACAAAAAATGGAAATTATACAGAGAAATATCCCCGAAAAATATTTTTTTAAAAAGTAGCTATTTTTTTACTTTTGTTTATTAAAAATGCTAATAGGAATCCATTGCACCAAGATTTGTTGGCTAGAATCATTCTTATATTTATTGAAATAACCTTTTTATGGTTGGCATTTCTGGTATGATTCCAGGATGCAGAGAAGGCAGTCGCTGTGCTAGCAGTAAAAAAAGCATAACTATCAATCAATCATTCAACCAATGATTATTTATACAGCCCTAAATCACTAGTGTCTCAAAGGGCTGCACAAACCACAACACAAACCACAACGACATCATCGGTAGAGCCCACATAAGGGCAAGGAAAACTCACACCCAGTGGGACATTGGTGACAATGATGACTATGAGAAACCTTGGAGAGGACCACACCCCCCCAACTAAAGAAAAAGCATGGAAAAACCACAGGGGAAAAAACAGGATTGGCAATGCTACACATGAAGTAACTAACTGAGATGTGCACCAAATCTCTGAGACACAGCACTAGCATATAAAGCCCTCAGATGATCACCAAATGGAGGCAGGTGTGTTAAACAGCTTTTACGCTGACCAAGGCTGAGGAACCGCTCAGAAAGTGAACAAGCAGAGATGAAGAAACAGTGATATTGAAGCTAACACAAAAAAATGGGAAATAATTCACAAAGCCAAAACAGTCATGAAACATCATGACAAAGCTCACCTTTTTTTAAAGCTGTCAAATTATACACTTAGCAAAGTTAGTGGGAGTTATTTTAATTTTTTCCGCTATTATAACAGTGGTTCTTTTGCCCACTGTGTTGATGTACGAGGTAAAAAAAAAAAGACCTGATACCTTTCTGTTTTCCTTTCCACTCTTCACTCTCCCATGCATACCAATTATCAAAACAAAAGTTTTTGTTTCTGTATAATTTAGTTGCATGCCACTAATATAAGGATTGGGACACAAATGGCTTTCAGGGCAGACTATGGACACCCCTACTGTAGGGGCAGTAATACCCAGGCCATTTTAAGCCCCAGGTAGTAGATTTTTCCTTGTTAACCCAAAAAAAAGAGGGTCTAGGCAGCACGACACAGTTATTAATTAAAATGTTAAATGTCAAGAAAAAAAATTTGCAACACAAAAACCTAAGCTATTTGAATAAGTATCCTGAGATTAAAGGCCTACTGAAATGAGATGTTCTTATTTAAACAGGGATAGCAGGTCCATTCTATGTGTCACACTTGATCATTTCGCAATTTTGCCATATTTTTGCTGAAAGGATTTAGTAGAGAACATGGACGATAAAGTTCGCAACTTTTGGTCGCTAATAAAAAAGCCTTGCCTTTACCGGAAGTAGCAGACGATGTGCCCGTGACGTCACTGGTTGTAGGGCTCCTCACATCCTCACATTGTTTGTAATGTGAGCCTCCAGCAGCAAGAGCTATTCTGACCAAGAAAGCGACAATTTCCCCATTAATTTGAGCGAAGATGAAAGATTCGTAGATAAGGAAAGTTAGAGTGAAGCACAAAAAAAAAAAAAAAAAAGTGACGGCTCCAGAGGGCGGCAGTGGGACCGTTTCAGGTGTAATTAGATACATTTACTAGGATAATTCTGGAACATCCCTTATCTGCTTATTCTTTTAATAGTGTTTTAGCGAGATTGTAAAGACATACCTGAAAGTCGGATGGCTGCGGTGAACGCCAGTGTCTCTGAGAGAAGCCGATGGAGGAGCCAAGATCACAGCTGCCTTTTTGAGCTGCAGGAGGAAGTCCTATAATCCACTGAAGTCTCCGGTAAGAGCCGACTTAATATCACAATTCTCCCATCCAAAAACTTGCTGGCTGACGTAGAAAATATGTTTGCTTGACCGCTCTGTGTTAAAGCTTCACAACAAACAAAGAAACACAGGCTGTGTCTCGGTGCTAAAGACAGCTGCAATCCACCGCTTTCCACCAACAGCATTATTCTTCAGAGTCTCCATTACTAATTAAACAAATTGCAAAAGATTCAGCAACACAGATGTCCGAAATACTGTGTAATTATACGATGAAAAGAGACGACTTTTAGCCGCAAGTGGTGCTGGGCTAATATGTCCGCTACAACCCGAGACGTCACGCGCACGCGTCATCATTCCGCAACGTTTTCAACAAGAAACTCCGCGGGAAATTTTAAATTGTAATTTAGTAAACTAAAAAGGCCGTATTGGCATGTGTTGCAATGTTAATATTTCATCATTGATATATAAACTATCAGACTGCGTGGTGGGTAGTAGTGGGTTTCAGTAGGGGCTTTAAGATAAATGTCATGGGGGAAAATGGTGAAAGATTTCTAGCGATATAAAACATTCTTATCTATTGATTAAAAAAACGACCACATAACCACAGTGAATGCTGATTTAATAAGGCATGCAAACTATTATTTTTTTTGTCTTGCAACATTAAGTTTTAGAACATTTGTTGATGTTAGTAATAAAATACCTAAAAAGTACTCATTATGGTGCAGACAGAGTAAGACAACCATTTCGGATGATAAGCCAGTATGTCATGTCAGTATTTAATGATTGTTTTCCAAAAATGTGTCTTATATATGTTGTTCTTCCATCCATTTTATACCGCTTATCCCTCTTCGGGTCTCAGCTGCATTCGGGCGGAAGACGGGCTACACCCTGGACAAGTCGCCATCGCACATATGTTGTGTACCATGTGTGTCAAAGTCAAGGCACACGGGCCAGATCCGGCCCGCGAATGAATTATCTTTGGTCCCCAGGATGATATTTGATCAGTATTAGAACCGGCCCGCAGGCCACAAACGCCTGCTGTTGTTTTGCATGCATCAGTACTCAAGAAGTGTTGGCGCTAGGAATTTTCAGAATCAAATCATAAAAACGGGGTGCGACAGTAAGTTTTTGGGGTCCCACTTTTTTTTATAACCGTTTTGAAAACAAATGATAAATGTGTGCATTAACTTGTTATATCTCACATTCTATATTGCGTTATGGAAAATGTTGTCATAAATGTTACTTAATTCATTAAAAAAAAAATAATACGAAAGAAAAAAATGTTTTATGCATATGTCAATTTATTCAGTTATAAAAATTAATTCACTTTTTTCTTTCCTTCATGGATCTAAACTTAACTGCTGCCGGTATTTTTTTCTTTATTTTTATTGTAATATTTTCAGAATGTGTTTGTTCTATTTTTGGGCCGAAATATGACAAAGAAAACAATCTGAAGTTGTCTTTATTTTTGTGTTTTAATGCCATGATTTTAATAGACCGGGCCGCGTTTGCAGATTTTTCTCCACGCGGCCCGTGAGCTAAAATGAAATGTTTACCTGTTGTATACCTTTTAATTAAGAAAAAAATCTGGTACATATAAATAAGAAAAATACTCACTCAGATGTTGAAACTATCTCAAGGAGCATCTACTTGTTTTGTTTGTCTGGCTTGTCATCATAAAACATTTTCAATTAAAATTGAATTGTAATGAAGACACAGTGACCTTCATTTTTTTATCTTTCTATTTTATTATTTTTTTTGTCATGTCCAGCTTCTCATGCAAATTATATAATTGATGTAGATGCCCATATCGGCTGTACAAATTTACTTTACAAAAGAAAAGTGTAGGATACTTCTCTTGTTGCCTTATTTGTATTTGACTTTATTAAATATAGTTATATTATCATCATACTTGCCAACCTTAAAACCTCCGATTTCGGGAGGTGGGGTGGGGTGGGGGCGTGGTCGGGGCGGGGGCGTGGTTGGGGCGTGGTTAAGAGTAGGGGAGCATATAGCTAGAATTCACCGAGTCAAATATTTCATATATATATATATATATATTTTTTTTTAATATATATATATATATATATATATATATATATATATATATATAAGAAATACTTGACTTTCAGTGAATTCTAAAAATACATATATATATATATATATATATATATATATATATATAAATAAGAGAAATACTTAAATTTCAGTGTTAATTTATTTACACATATACACACACACACACAGATAACACTCATCTACTCATTGTTAAGTTAAGGGTTGAATTGTCCATCCTTGTTCTATTCTCTGTCACTATTTGTCTAACCATGCTGAACACCCTCTCTGATGATGCATTGCTGTGTGGCACACACAAAAGTGCTTTTATCAAATGCACTAGAGTCTGGAATCTTCCATCTGTCCCTGGAATTGCCCAAAACCGGTGAATCTTTGCATCCTGAGGAAGATTTTCACTGCCAAGCAATTGGTAGTCCACTACTTCTTCCCGGAGGCTATCCAGGTCCAATCGCAGCTGCGGCTTGGAACATTCAAGTGTATTTCTTCCTCTTACTTGTCGTCGGTGTCGCCATGGCTGTATCTTCTTCGTTCTTCTGCACTCTCTAAAAGTCGTAGATGTTATTGTCACATATGCAAGTACAGTAGGTGGCAGTAATATCCTGTTTAAGAGTGTCACAATATTGCTGTTTACGGCAGATGAATTGCTTTACGGTAGATGGAAACGTGACTGCTGTTGTTGTGTGTTGTTACCGCGCTGGGAGGACGTTAATTAAAAACTGCCTAACAATAAACCCACATAAGAAACCAAGAACTCGCCCTCGATCATTCTACAGTTATTCCGTCATTGAGCAGGCTCGCTGTTTATATTGTGGGAAAGCGGACGTAAAAACAGGCTGTCAACACGTCACTCAGGTCCGCATGGAGCTGGAGGGGGCTTGGCCTCCAGCTCCGCCTGAAATTCGGGAGATTTTCGGGAGAAAATTTGTCCCAGGAGGTTTTTGGGAGAGGCGCTGAATTTCGGGAGTCTCCCGGGAGGGTTGGCAAGTATTATTATCATTTGGTGAGCAGGCGGGGATAGAAAGAGAAAAAAGGAAGACAGAGGGGAACATTCTGGGGAGAAGAGGGGAATAAGACAGAGAGACAAAATCAACAACAGCAAACACAACAATAAACAACAACAACAATAAAACAAAATCAGCAAATAAGATATGTCCAAATATGATGGTAAAAGTGATAGCAAAGAAGCAGTTAGTGAAATAAATAATAATACAGAAATGACAATGAACATTATTACACTACAAATGGAGCAGTACGAATACCAATAGAAATACCACTATTGATAATGAATAATAACAATAATTTACCTCTATTATGAACAATAGAATTGTTCAAATGCACCAATACATATATGTAATGATAACTTGAAATACAAAAGAAACCAGATAATGGAGGGGAAGAAAGAAAAGTGACCTATATTTAACCTTGTAGATTGTTATAGTAACAAGAGGTTAAGCTTTGTCAGTGTGCCGTGTGTTACTGAGTTTCCCTTAGGGTAACAATGTTAATTTATGTTTGAAGAAACGTGATTATATGCATGAGTGTATATATATGTACTTGTATACGTACAATGAATGTATATGTACAGTATGTATATATATATGTCTGTACAGTGAATGTATATGTATGTTTGAACAGTGAGGTGGCGACTTGTCCAGGGTGTAAACCGCCTTCCACCCGAATGCAGCTGAGATAGGCTCCAGCACCCCCCGCGATCCCAAAAGGGACAAGCAGTAGAAAATGGATGGATGAATGTATATGTACATGTATGTGTATATGTATGTTTGTACAGTGAATGTGCGTCTGGGTGTATGAACGTTCAGTGTTTCGGTAAGTACTGTATTTGTGTATGTATGTGGTAGCGTAGGTACACATGTATGTACTGTATATATGTATGTATGTATGTATGTATGTATGAATAACTGTGTGTATGTGAGTATATATGTGTATTTGTATGTACAATATATTTGACTCCCAGTGTGTGTGCAGCCAGAGTATAGCCCCAGCCCCCCCAGAGAAATTGATAATACGACAACTGACATTCTAAGCAAACTATTCTATTTTTGGATATTTCTGGAAACTGCACCACTGAAAGGAAACCCAGACAGTGTTCACGTTGTTTTAAAAAATACTTTCTAGTTAATTTTAGTATATCTCAAGGATGAGTAGACAGTGAAAAAAAGGCCTCCTGGTGTGAAGTGACTCACTCCCACAGCCTCGGGATGGAAGCAAGATGGTCCGAATGGAAGTGTTCTGGGAAATGTGACTCATGAGAGGCTATTGGGCAAATTGTGTGAGATTGGAAACGGCATCAGCAAAGCCTCAAGAAAAGGACGTGGACACATTTCGCATCCATAGATCTGACTAAAGGTCAGAAGTTAAGAAGGTGCAAAGGAAATGTAATTAGTATCGGCCATGTAGAGTAATATTTGTAAAGATAATATGAATAAAGATTATGGTTGTCTTGCTTTCGTCACCCATCAGAGGTCCAGAGAGCACAAGAGAGAGCCTTTTATCTCCTGCAAGGGAATGTTTGTTATTTGCTGCCATGTCTCCAAGCTGAGTGGATTAAACAATAACCTGCTCTGACATTGGAAAAACCTCCAAATCAACTTGGTCTCATTTTACCTCCAACCCAAACACCACCCACTCTCTCGCTCCCTTTCTCTCTCTCGCGTGCACTCAATAAAGTAACAGTAATCCACAAGCAACGTGAGTGGGTGTACGGCAGACCACAAACACAGATGATATCGCATGTGTTTGTTCGACAAGAAACTGCCCGGGTCGGCCTACCAGACGCAATCTTTGACCAGAAGCGACTGGCCTACTTTTCTCACTGAGTAATCTCCATTCATGTAAAACAAAAATGTGCTTTTTGGCTGCTTTCGAGGCCCAAAACATTGGCTAAAAAAAAAAAAAATTCCACAATTTGGACTCAGGCGGTTAAACATGTGAGCGCCTTACTAAAAATTTGAAATTGTCTCAAATTGAGCTGAAAGGATAAATTGCAAGCAATGCAATTCCTGGCTGTCTGTTGGCTAGAACCATTACCTTCTGTGAGCAACCATAACATCTGTCTAGTGCAGTGGTTCTCAACCTTTTTTCAGTGATGTACCCCCTGTGAATTTTTTTTAATTCAAGTACCCCCTAATCAGGGCAAAGCATTTTTGGTTGGAAAAAAAGAGATAAAGAAGTAAAATACAGCACTATGTCATCAGTTTTTGATTTATTAAATTGTATAACAGTGCAAAATATTGCTATTTTTTTCTTTCTTGAACTATTTAGAAAAAAATATATAAAAATAACTAAAAACTTGATGAAAAATAAACAAGTGATTCAATTATAAATAAAGATTTCTACACATTGTCATTAACCACTACTTGGACCATGGCATGTTCTGGTTTTGTTCTGTTGTGTTATCACCCTGTTTAGTATTTGACGTCCTTAGTTTCTGGTGGCACTTCCTGCTTTGTTTCTGTTGCCTAGTTACGCATTTAGTGTCACCTGTCTCTTGTTTGTCGTCGCGCACTTGCCTCTTAATTTTCTGTCCCTATTTAAGCCTGCCTTTGTTTGCCTTTCGGTCTCGCAGTGTAGTTTGCTTTCCCCGCAACGGGTGACGTCGCATTCCCGCATTGTGGTAAATACCCTTTGTACTCGATTAGCTTCCATGCTATTTTGTTTGTTCATTTCCCTAGCTCACATGCTAGCGTCTTTTGTTCCTTCTAGCTCATGCTAGTTCTGTTGGTTTGTTTATAGTGCCATTGTGCAAGTCTTTTTGTTTTTAGGTTGTTATTTTGTATGTAAATAAATCATCATTCCTACCTTCACTCTGTGTTCCATTCCCCTGCACCAACAAGAGAACGCAATCCACACCACGATGCCCACCAAGCGTCACACACATAGAAGTAATCATCAACTTAAAGTGCCCTCTTTGGGGATTGTAATAAAGATCCATCTGGATTCATGAACTTAATTCTAAACATTTCTTCACAAAAAAATAAATCTTTAACGTCAATATTTATGGAACATGTCCACAAAAAATCTAGCTGTCAACAATGAATTGCATTTATATTTTGTTGAAGTATTATTCAATAAATATATTTATAAAGGATTTTTTAATTATTGCTATTTTTAGAATATTTAAAAAAAAATCTCACGTACCCCTTGGCATACCTTCAAGTTCCCCCAGGGGTACGCTTACCCCCTTTTGAGAGTAGTCAGTGTTTGTTATGCTGTATTGATTAACTATCCACTAAAAATGACAACATGAAGCCATTTTTGTTGTATGGTAAGATAATTGTGTCTCACCTCGGGGACGGCGTGGCGAAGTTGGGAGAGTGGCTGTGCCAGCAATCAGAGGATTACTGGTTCAATCCTCACCTTCTACCATCCTAGTCACGTCCGTTGTGTCCTTGGGCAAGACACTTCACCCTTGCTCCTGATAGGTCCTGGTTAGCGCCTTGCATGGCAGCTCCCGCCATCAGTGTGTGAATGTGTGTGTGAATGGGTGAATGTGGAAATACTGTGCTTTGGGCTCCTTAAAAAGGGGTAGAAATGCACTATACGAGTACAACCATTTACCTACAGGCAGGGAGGGTGGTGCCAGCATTAGGGTGTGGGGTTGTATGAACACTGCCATAACTTAGAATTTGGAAAAGCTGCAGGTTATTTGAGAGGAAAACGGATTAACTCGCAGGAATATAAAGACAATATAAAATACATCCATAATTATGGATGCATATGCAAAAGTGCAATCTATTTATCTGTACAGTAATCTATTTATTTATATCTGCACCTTATTGCTCTTTTATCCTGCACTACAATGAGCTTAATGCTTCTTATTTGTACTATAAAGTTCTAATTTGAATGACAATGAAAAGGAAGTGTAAGTATAAATGCAAATGTGACATTGTAAAGCAGCGCATGATCCCATCACTTGGCAAAGTGTGATGCATGCAGGTTTTTCAACATAATAGGGATGTCATGATCTCATATAACAGTTTTGACTTTACTATTAGTTTTCTGGGCTTTGCCTTATTTTGTTCAACTTCCTGTTTGTCACCATTCTCCCTCCTAGTGTTGTTTTTTTCTCATCTGTTTCCTGATTGGCAATCAAAGGACACAGCTGTCCCTGGCGGTCCATCTAGAGGCTTGATTTTCCTTTGTACCTTGAAGTGCTGCATATCGTCCACTGTGTTTTCTGTGTCTGTTTTGCCCTTTGTGCACTTCTCTGCTTCACTATTTTTATTTTGTCATCTCTCATAAAAGCCCTTATTTGCACTTCGCCTGCAGTCGCTGCATCCTCGAGTCCAGAAAACCCCCGACCTTAACGAGACAGCCCGAACACACCTCCAGGTTGACAAATGCCTTGCTGAGGAAGCTGAAGGTGATGGAGTAGTCAAGTATGTCTCCAGCAGTGGTGTGCCGTCAGGGCCAGCAAGTCCTTCTGTGCTGGCCTAACCTAACCAATAATCATAATCATGATTAAAGATAAAAGTCATTTTTATGTACTTTCCCTAAATATCTAAAAGTGTTCATATTCTCTTCATGTCATATTATGCTGTTGCATTTAGGTTATAGTTTTTATCCGATCAGAATTCAGCGAGCTTATGTTGCCATGCTGAACCAAATATGCCCGGGGCTTTCAGAATCAACAATGCAGGCGTTGGTACACTGTAAGTGAACGGGCACATACAGTTGATAGATAATTGCGCTAGCCAATCAAATCACGAGTTGTTGTTAGTGAGGCCTTCTAGCTTGCTTCTCGTTGAACGTGACATTTACGCGTCCTGTGATTGGATACTCACTGGTTTGAGCCAGATCAGCAGAGCCACACCCGGGTCCTTTAGCGGATTAATTTAATCATTAAATTCATCCGATGGTCATAAATTAATCAAAGTCATATTTATTTTTACTTTACTTTCCATATATATATGAACTTAATCATCATATTCTTTTCATGTCAGGCTCCAGTGTTGCTTGTTTTTTACGTTACAGCTTTTATCCAATCAGAAGTCAGCTGCCTTGTTGCCAAAGCTTTATGAATTTAGCCGTAGCCTTCTGAATCAACATAGTGTAAACGAAAAGAACACATACAGTTGATAGACAGTTGTGATAGCCAATCAGATCACAAGTTGTTGACAGTAGCTTATCTAGGTAGCCTGATGTTAATGGGACTGTGATTGGTTACTCACTTGTCACTCCAAAGTGAGTATAACACAAGTTGCAATTTACCGAAGCAGAAAGTGTTGCACCGTAGTCATACCGGGCTAGCAGAGAAATGACCGAATCTTACTTTTTTAACCCACAAAGAAGGAAAACAGAACAATTAAGTGGCAGATATATATTTGCAAGGCTATTTTCAAGAAGGATATTTAAAGAGAAACTGCATCTTGCGAGATGATGTCGGCCATCCCCGGAAGCTTGCTCAGCTGTCCTGGCGATGAAATGAGGAAATGCCCGCCACTTCCACTCGAATCAACCGACTACCAGCGGTACCACTGGCTTATACAGCGCTGAATGGGTTCTACAAATTGTGAATTCAAATATTATTTTTTTTTACATTTGTTTTGTACAATTTTAATTTTGACAGAAGATATCTTTCAATTGGTGATGTGGGTTTATTGTTTTTTAAATGCGCCAGAAAACAGCCCGTTTTGTACACTGTTGAGGTGGGTCAATGCCCAGTAGTGCGTAAATGTGTTTCTATATAGTATTTCTCCAGCAACGGTCATGTGGTGACATGAATTATGGTATTTTGAGAGGTAATCATTGAAGTCGGACATCACTAAAGGCCTAGGTGGGAAACGCACGGCCCGCCACTGGTCTCCAGTGAGCATTCATGTCGACTTATAGCTTTGTCAGCCTCCTTTTGTCTGTCCCGATTGAAAAATGGACAAACCTTTATTTGAAAATGATGTAAAATTGGAGGATGTAATTGTGAATAAGTTGTAAACACGGCAGAAATGCCAAAGTGTTCAGAATGGGAAAGGCAACACTCCAGTGCAGAAACCCACCTTAGAAGGCTTATGATTTTTTTTCCTACGTATAAAACACTTCCTAGTGGTTTACATCACATGTAATGGTGGTTCTTTGGTGAACTTTTTACACAGATTACGTTTCACAAACCATCTTCAAACTTCTTTTTGATCGTCTCTTTGCGCTGTTTTGTGGACGATCTCATTCACGTGCAGAAGCCGTCCTCAGGCCAAACCCTCTTCTATGGCATCGCCTGCCCGGCGATATAAGTCAGGTATAAGTTAGAACTATATGCTACCAAATGCTACAGTGCAGGATTTTAGCATGCAAGTGCATGCTCCACAACAAGAGGATAGAGGAAAAGAAGGAACTTTGTGATTTAGGGCTATATAAATAAACTTTGATTAATTGATTGATTGAAGGAACTTATTGACTACAACGCAAAGCTTTATGGGTAAACCTCTACAATGTATGAATCTGACATAACCAAGCAAAATGTGTCTCAGAGGCAAAAAGGTTTTCTTAATATAGCTGTCAAATTTCGAGAGTTTTGAGGATCCCAAATAATAGGACCCCTTTAAGGCTGTACATCCTTGCCACAATTTGTTGCAATTAGCCATGAGAGTGCTACTCCCTGAGGTATAAATGTATAAGGCGGTGTTTTTCAACCACTGTGCCGCGGCACACTTACCGTGAGATACAGTCTGGTGTGCTGTGGGAGATTGTCTAATTTCACCTATTTGGGTTAAAAATATTTTTTGCAAACCAGTAATTATAGTCTGCAAATGATGTGTTGTTTTTGGGTGTCGGTGCTGTCTAGAGCTCTTCCATATCAGTAGGTGGCAGCCGGTAGCTAATTGCTTTGTAGATGTCGGAAACAGCGGGAGGCAGCATGCAGGTAAAAAGGTTTCTAATGCTTAAACCAAAAATAAACAAAAGGTGGGTGTCCCTAAGAAAAGGCATTGAAGCTATGCAGAACCAAACTAAAACTAAACGGGCTACAAAAGTAAACAAATACAGAATGCAGGACGACAGCAAAAACTTACTGTGGAGCAAAGACGGTGTCCACAATGTACTTTCGAACATGACATGACAATCAACAATGTCCCCACAAAGAAGGATGAAAACAACTGAAATATTCTTGATTGCTAAAACAATGTACATGCCGGAAATATTGTTTAAAGGAAGACATGAAACTGCTACAGTGAAATACCAACAAAAAAAGAGAAAAAGCCACCAAAGTAAGAGTGCAAGACAAGAAGTAAAACACTACACACAGGAAAACAGCAAAAAAGTGAAAATAAGTCAAGATGTGATGTGACAGGTGGTGACAGTACACCTACTTTGAGACAAGAGCTATAGTGATGCATGCTTGCTTATGCTTTAAGGTTATATCCAACAATTGCGACAACCACATTTTACTGTTAAGTGAGTTTCAATTTTTAATAATTTCTCTTGGTGGTGTGCCTCCGCATTTTTTCAACGCAAAAAATGTGCCTCGGCTCAAAAAAGGTTGAAAAACACCGGTATAAGGGATGATTCCATCATAGTTAAATATTAAGTTGTTGAAGACAAAATGCTGTAAAATGTTAACGTATTGCAATTACACAAAGATGTATTTTCAAAATAATTTTAGCACACAGTAGAAAACAATACACCACAGTTGTAGTCCAAAAAATATATCACAGAGCTAATGAACAGCGTTTAGTAGGGATGTAACTGTATTGTAAATACTTCTGTATTTCGGTACCTAAATAATATTTACAATAATGTCGGAAATGTCAGGTTTGTGTGGTGCAGATAGAAGATGCAGAGGCAGAATCCAGCAAACAATTTATCTTCCTCTTTATTGTCGAGGTCAAAGCATACAAGAAGGTCTAGGAAACATTTTGGCAAAAAATAGCGAATGGAAAAAAGATAAAAAATGAAACAAAAACAAACTAAGACGCCAGGCAAAAACTAGGAAATAATGAATGCAGGGGAACAAAAATCGTATTGGAGGAGCTGTGAGCATGGCAAGGACAGCATGGCAAACAAGTTACATGATTCACTTTCTGTTCTCATTTTGTAACACAATTTACTAAAATGAAATACAATACTTCTCTTAAAGCAGTACTGTGTAACTTCTCAATCTTCATAAAACTTTTGGAATGATACATAGACTCAAAACTAGTTGAAAGACTGAAGTAATCTGGTCAGTTCCAAATTGCTGCTTTCTGTCATCTGGGAACAGTATAAACCAAGGAACCGACTTCAAGTATCTTGGATCTTACATAATGGATGCCGAAAAATATATGAAGTCCCGCAAAGCCTGCAAGGATGGACAGCCTGCATGCAATAAGCTGCATAAGTTATGGCACTCAACCATTGGTAAGGAGACGAAAATGTACATCTTTAGAATGCAGACAAAGCCTATTCTCCTCTGTGGCCACACAACAGAAGCGCCTGAAAGGAGCTTACACCAACTTGCTCAGACGCGTCCAAAACATTGAGTATGTTCCATGTGGCTTTCATTTTATTTTTGTGCCTTTACAATAAATGACTGCAATATTCTTTCCTACATGTTCGTAGTCTGCTGGTTAGCTTGTTTTTATATTTGTTGTACTTATTTTCTGCTTCCATAGATCGTTGTGATATAAATGTTCGATATAATGAATTATTTTTGTTGAAAGCATTTTTCAATCACTTTGTCATCCATGGTTGATTGTTCTTTTGCTTCTTACTTAATTGTTTCCGTGGACAATGTTTGTCATAGAGCATCAGGAAAGTAATAATGAAATTGCCAAATGCCTCGTTTGCATCAGTTTCACTGAACACATTATCACAATGTTCTTCTCTTAGGTCTCTCCAAAAGGCAATCATGTTTTCCTCTGTCCATAGCCTTGAAATGGCCTTTTGCCATGAGTGTTCCTCTTCTTCTAGTTTTTCGTCATAAATTGTGAAAACTGGTATCACTGATGTCATTGATTATCAGTCCGCTTGTAGTATTATTGTCAAAGTATTGATACATCTATTAACGATAAGCGTAGCACTGTGTCCTGTGATTTTGCTTGCCCTTGTAATTTTAGGATGTAAACCCATTGCATCTGTGAAATCATCAATGGTATTTTGCCTTTTTGGGCTCAAGTGGTCAATGTTGAAGTCACCACATATGAAAATCAGTTTTTGACTGATGTAAGTAAAACTTGCCTTAATCCAGTCCTAAAACCTTTCAATATTTGACTGAGGTGCACTGTATCTATATTTGTTCTTTTTTCATTACATATTTCAATAGTTATACATTCCAATATGTTATCAATATCAAATGACAGTCATTCTTGCACTCCTCTCCAACAGTCAATCCATCATGGACTATCATAACCCAGTAAAACATTTCACAGAGTCATTCACATCTGGAAATCAATGTCAATAAAACAGAAAAATATGGTTCAACCCCACCCTCACCTCAGCACCCCATCATCATGAACACACAAACAGTTAAAACAGATGACACTTTTAAATACCTGGGCGTAACCTTGGCTAATAAACTCACCTTTGATCAGCACACGACGGACATTCAAAAAATAAGCCATCCGTAAACTTAAAGGACTACACGTTGCACCTCACCTCCTGATATTACTGTACCAAAGCATCGTTCAACCTATATTTCTGTACTGTCCCACGTATTTTTTCACTATGCTTTCTGTAACCAACCGGACCAAACTCACAGGCATTACAAACATAGCAGCTAAAACCATCGGCCTACCCACACCCGACATTTCAGATCCAAACCACAGGTCCATCACCCGACTGGCAAACACAATAGTCCAGGTTATGACTCACCCACTACACCAATACATCATCCCACATCTCAGGGCGGAGGTACAGAATTATCAAATTCCGGAAAGCCTTATCCCTGCAGCCATAGGTGCACTAAACAGCTGGCCCGGCCGACCTGTCTGACAAGCCTGCAAATGTGTTGTTCATGTATGATGTCTTTTTGTTATTTTCGTTCGTGATGTGTAATGTCTATTGTTTGAATAGAGACTGCGTGGCCGTGCGCAACCCGAAGGGTCCCTGGTTCAATCCCCACCTAGTACCAACCTCGTCACATCCGTTGTGTACTGAGTAAGACACTTTACCCTTGCTCCTGATGGGTGCTGGTTAGCGCCTTGCATGGCAGCTCCCTCCATCAGTGTGTGAATGTGTGTGTGAATGGGTAAATGTGGAAGTAGTGTCAAAGTACCTTCAAGGTAGAAAAGCTCTATACAAGTGCATCCATTTATTTATTTATTTATCTATTTAAATGTACGGCAGTGAAAATGAATTTCCCCAACAGGGACCAATAAATCCAAATCAAAAAGTAAATCAAATTACATTTTTTTACCACCTTGTAGTGCAACTCATTCTTCACGTTTACTGCAACTCCACCTCCATTCTTGTTGTCTATTTATGTAATGAATAAATTCAATCTGAAATGTGTTATTTTCTTGTCATTGATCCATGTCTCTGATACTGCAATCCCTTTAAAGGGTTTGTGAAATTGTTCCAAAAAATGTGTCATGCTGTTCGCATATAAGCTTCTGCAATTCAGACTGATAATTGACAGTTTGTTGTTGAGTTAGTGTTAGTTTTGTTCTGTTTTTCTGTATTATATAAATAATTATTGCTACTGTAGGAAAAAAAAGTTTGCGTCTTGATCTCTATCATTCTCCACTTCCACGCTTCTATGGTCAATGTGGCAAAAGGTTTGAACTCCTTGTATGATTGAATACGGCCTTTGTGTGGTTGTGGTTATATTATTTATAGTTATTGATATTTGTCCAGCCCTTCTATTTTCTTGATGACAATTACTTTGGCTGCCTCTAGTGTTCCATTTAATTTAATGAATATTTTACAGTTAGTGGTCCACGTTTGTTGTATTTTGCTTTGTTTTTTTAGGGTGCGTGCTTTTCTGGCTCTGTCTCTGTTTGTCTTGGTTAAATGTTAATTTATACAAATATTGGTTCCTTTTCGCTTTCTTGCTTGTTTTAATAGTGCAGATTTAGTTTCCTGTTGGCAAATCTTAATATCACTGCGAATGTACCTCCTTCCTTGTTTCTGTGAAGTAGATGGCAGGTTTCAATGTCATTAATGTCCAGATTTATTCCTTCGGTTTGCGTTGATATGGCCACCTGCCTTTGCGTGGAGCCGATATCCAGGTCAACGTGCTCCCCACCATAGTCGCTGGCCACTGCCCCTGAAAACGACCGTGGCTTTATTAGGATTTTGGTCACAATTACATAATTCATTCTGGAATATTGTTCCATCTCCGTCATTATTTCTGTAAGCTCCCGCACTTGTCTGTCCTTTTCGTCATTGTGTATGCGTGGATGTTTTACCTCCTCCACCAACTACAGAATTGTTTGCTGCTGTTTCTTGAAGGCTGTCACCTCTGACGTCAAAAAATCCAGGTCTCTCCTTACCTCCTCGCTGTCCTCCTCGAACACTGGTCCACCCACCGCGGTAGCTCGCCAGCTGGGTCGCGCCTCTGGTGTCTCCCCATTGTCTAGCCGCTGCAGTATCTCGCCGTCTGGGCCGTCCCTACGATGTCTCCCCCTCGTTCACGTGCAGCAGTAGCTCGCCGTCTGGGCCGTCCCTACGATGTCTCCCCCTTGTTCACGTGCAGCAGTAGCTCGCCGTCTGGGCCGTCCCTGCGATGTCTCCCCCTTGTTCACGTGCAGCAGTAGCTCGCCGTCTGGGCCGTCCCTGCGATGTCTCCCCCTTGTCTACCCGCTGCAGTAGCTCGTCGTCTGGGCAGTCCCTGCGAAATCACCCCCTTGTCCAGCCGCTACAGTAGGTCATCGTCTGGGCCGTCCCTGCAATATTTCCCCCTTGTCCAGCCGCTAAAGTAGCTTTCGGTCTTGGCCGTCCCTGCAATGTCTCCCTCTTATCCACCAGCTACAGTAGCTCATCGTCTGGGCCGTCCCTGCAATATCTCCCCCTTGTCGAGCCGCTACAGTAGCTCGCCGTCTGGGCCGTCCCTGCAATGTCTCCCCCTTATCCACCAGCTGCAGTAGCTCGCCGTCTGGGCCGTCTTTGCGATGTCTCCCCCTTGTTCACGTGCAGCAGTAGTTCGCTGTCTGGGCCGTCCCTGCGATGTCTCCCCCTTGTCTACCCGCTGCAGTAACTCGTCATCTGGGCAGTCCTTGCGATATCACCCACTTGTCCTGCCGCTACAGTAGCTCATCGTCTGGGCCGTCCCTGCAATATCCCCCCCTTTTCCAGCCGCTAAAGTAGCTTGCCGTCTGGGCCGTCCCTGCAATGTCCCCCCCTTATCCACCAGCTGCAGTAACTCGCCGTCTGGGCAGTCCCTGTGATGTCTCCCCCTTGTCCACATGCAGCAGTAGCTCGCCGTCTAAGCCATCCCTGCGATGTCTTCCCCTTGTCCAGCCGCTACAGTAGCTCGCCGTCTGGGCCGTCCCTGCGATGTCTTCCCCTTGTCCACCCGCTGCAGTAGTTCGCCGTCTGGGCCGTCCCTGCGATGTCTCCGCCTTGTCCAGCCGCTACAGTAGCTCGCCGTCTGGGCCGTCCCTGCGATGTCTTCCCCTTGTCCACCCGCTGCAGTAGTTCGTCATCTGAGCCGTCCCTGCGTCTGTCATTGTGTATGCATAGATGTTTTACCTCCTCCACCAACTACAGAATTGTAGCTCGTCATCTCGGCCATCCCTGCGATGTCTCCCCCTTGTCCAGCCGCTGCAGTAGCTTGCCATCTGGTCCACTAGCTGCAGTAGCCCGCTGGCTGGGCCGCGCTTTTGGTGTCCCTTGGCCCTCCGCCTGACTACATTTGTCACTGGCTTGGATTCGCTCCCAGGTCTTGCCACTTCACCAAGCCAAATTTGTCAACTTGGAAAAAGGTTGATCAAGTTCGTGAAAAAAGGTTTGTTGTTTTACCCTGTCTCGCGATCTCTCACGCAATTAAATGCAACATATATTTTTTTATGTTAAAATGTAAAGAACAAATATATTTAGTAAGAAAAGATAAGGTGCTCATAGCATTTCCAGTGTCCTTGTCTCAGGGCCTTGGAGAACGCGGTGCAGGTGGCTCTGTTGACAGTCTGTCGATTCCATTCCGCCGTGGCCCAGGCACCCACTAGACCTGTGAGGTGAGAAATCACAAATGCAAATTTAACTCGCTCTGAAGTAAAAACAAAGGAGCGTTCTTCAAAATAGAGCTCGAATTGGGTCAAGAATTGTCTCAATTGCCGTGCAACGCTGACCTCAACAATTGTGTCTCTGCTGCATCCCTTCAATTGGACGGATCTTTTCTGTAAAGGTTTTGTGATTAGGATCCCAGACGCAGTGGCGGAAGTTTATTTTCTTTTGTATTGTTGAGGTCAAAGGCGATGGTGGCAAAAACTAGCACAAAACAAACACAAAAACTAGGATTCTAGGCGAAAAGGAAATAACTAGTACAGACCTGGAGAGCCGTAAAGTCGCACATAACTCGTTTTGGAGGAGCTGTGAGCATTGCAAGGACAGCATGGCAAACAAAAGATCCATGCTGAACATGATCACGACATAGTAGTCCACTAATTGGCGTCAGATGGGCCCTGAGGCCTTGAGCTTGCCGCACGCCACACTGTGGTGAAAGAGAGGGTAAGGACCAGTTCCTCGAACACAACACATAATACAGAGTCATGACAATGTAACAGTGACATGTTTGATGGTATAACATGAAAACCTGGTCAGTGTAGTTTTTTTCTGGCACTTTTGAATTGGCCGGTCTATAAAGTAAACTATATATCTCAAAAATTATGTCGGACCTTTCCTAAAGATTTCATCAAAATACCATTCCTTAACTTTTTGACTTATGTTGCTAACAGACAAACAAAAAATCTCTGCTGTAAACAACCTCTTTGATCTGAGCACCGCAAGGCAAAGGCGCCACCTTAGTTTGGAGCATTTCCAAGAGGACACATAGGGCCGGTCAAAAGTTGAACCAACTCGTGGTTTAAAAGGATTTATTATACAAGTTTTACAGAGGAAATGCACCGCCGAAAGCGTGGAAAAATACAAGAGTTTGGTGTCTCTACACACTAGGAGGAACACACTATGAGCAGCTCAATGACAAACCATTACCCGGAAATATATTTGATGCCAGCAAGGCCAAGTCAATTTCTGAGGCACTTACATTATTAAAACTTAAATTTAACTCAAACTTTTCTGAACATCAGCATTTTCCAAACTGATATAAAACGATGTCCACTATAGAGGACATTTTTACTCTGAAATTAAAAGTTGAAAAACATAAATTTGAAAATGTTTGTTTTACCCAGGTATCTATCTACACGTGTTTGTAGTAATGAATATGATTAGAACACTTGCGTCAGGTTTGCCACTGACAGTTTGTTTGTGTTTTAGTTTTTCCTCTGTGTGTTTAGTATTTCCTGTTTTTAGTTCCTGTCAGCGCTCCTATTTTGTTAGTTTCCTGTCTTTCTCCCTGAGCGCTGTTTCACCTCAGCTGCGGCTGATTGGCACCTGGCCACACCTGTAGTCAATCAACCCACTCCTATTTGTACCTGCTTTTGTCCTCCAGTTAGTGCTGAATTATTGTCTTGTCGATGTCGCTCTTGTCGTTGCTACCTGTCTTGTCGTGTTTTGTCAATGCAGCGTTGCAGTAAGCTTTATTTGATTGCGGTCTTTAGCTTACTGCCTTTTGTTCCCTGCTTCCAAGTTTGTTTTCATATTTCATGTATGACTTCTGTTTCCTGCTCGAGGCCTGGTAGCTTCCACGCTAGGCCTTTTTGTTTTGCTAGCTTCCATGCTAAGCCCTGTTTATTTTCTAGTTCCCATCCTAGCTCTTTTTGTTTGTTATCCGCCCACGTGCGCGCTTTTTGTTTGTACCCTTTGTTTGTTTTTGTCTTAGTGTTTAAATTAAATCATGTTTTCTCACTCCATGCCTGCCTCCATCTCTGCATCTTGGGGTTCGTCACAAACTTACTCCGACAACTTGAGCATTATGTTTGTGTTTGTTCATTTTACGCACTGTGGCATTTATAATTTATTTATTTATTTGTTTTACTTCTTTACATATACCACATGATATTGTATCGTAGCCTTAATACCAGCAGCGAGTTCCTGGGGGGTGCAGATAACTGACAATAAGACCTGGTCCCTACACACTCAGCAGCGCATGCACTTTTTGCATTGCATGCGTCTGTCTGGACTGGAGCCTGCAGTGCCTCAGATTGGAAGTCTCTGCAGAGAGTGGTGAGGATGATGGAAAAGATCATCAGGACTCCTCTTTCTTCTATCCGGGAAATCGCAAAAAGCCGCTGCCTGACCAGGGCTCAGAAGGTCTGCAGAGACTCCTCCCACCCCCAACAAGGACTGTTTTCACTGCCGGACTCTAGAAAGAGGTTCCGCAGCCCCCGTAGCAGAAACTCCAGGTTCTGTAACAGCTTCTTCCCTCAGGCCATAAGACTCTTGAACGCATCATAGTGATCCCCTCAATTCCCCCCAGAAATGGATTAACTCGCTGGAATATAAAGACAATATAACATACATCCATAAACGTGGATGCATATACAAAAGTGTAATATATTTATCTGTACAGTAATCTATTTTATTATATCTACACCTTATTGCTCTTTTATCCTGCACTACAATGAGCTAATGCAACAAAATGTTGTCCTTATCTGTACTGTAAAGTTCAAATTGGAATGACAATAAAAGGAAGTCTAAGTCTATACCGTGATAATATTGTACCGTAAGATTTCGATACCGTTACATCCCTCGTATTTAGTGATTTACTCGATGAAGAGTAATGGCATTTGTACTACATAAGGGATCAATGTCCATAACTGCTAAGAAATTAAAATCCATTTCAGTCCCATTCTCTCTTTTGTTTACAATTTGTCTCTCTACTAAAGATCTGATCAAAGATTCCTTGGCCTGCGACGATATTATTATATATTCATTTTCTGCCAACCATGTCTCATTAATTCAGTGAGGCTTTATAAAGTGATGAAATATGAGTGAAAAGCATGTCTAAACGGGTTTGCTTGTGCCGTGGTACGATATGCTGCAATTTTTTGCCCTACCCCTTCCTGATAAAACCATCACCAGATGACAAGAAACATGTCTTTCAAATAATCCCTCATCAATTGTTTATGAGATTGCACAAGCCAGGAGCAAAACAAACACAGAAAATGATGAAAAATGGCATCGCATATTCACTATATTGCCAAAAGTATTTGGCCACCTGCCTTGACTCACATATGAACTTCAAGTACCATCCCATTCCTAACCCGTAGGGTTCAATATGATGTGGGTCCACCTTTTGCAGCTATTACAGTTTCAACTCTTCTGGGAAGGCTGTCCACGAGGTTGCAGAGTGTATTTATAGGAATTTTCGACCATTCTTCCAAACTTGCATTGGTGAGGTCACACACTGATGTTGGTCGAGAAGGCCTGACTTTCCGTCTCTGTTTTGATTCACCTCAAAGATGTTCTAAGGTCAGGACTATGTGCAGGCCATTCAAGTTCACCCACACCAGACTCTGTTATCCATGTCTTTATGAACCTTGCTCTGTGCACTGGTGCACAGTCATGTTGGAAGAGGAAGTGGCCCGCTCCAAACTGTTCCCACAAGGTTTGGAGCATGGGATTGTCCAAAATGTTTTGGTATCCTGGAGCATTCAAAGTTCCTTTTACTGGAACTCCTGAAGCTTAACTCCTGAAAAACAATCCCACACCTTATTTCCTACCACTTTGTGGCTGAGTTGCTGTTGGTCCAAAACTCTTCCTTTTTCTTATAATAAAGTCAACAGTTGGAATATTTAGGAGTGAGTACATTTCACGACTGGATTTGTTGCACAGGTGGTATCCTATGACAGTTCCACGCTGGAAATAACTGAGCTCCTGAGAGCCACCCATTCTTGACTAAGTGCTTGATTTTAAACACCCGTGGCTGGGCCAAGTGATTAGTACACCTGATTCTCATCATTTGGATGGGTGGCCAAATACTTTTGGCAATTTAGTGTAAGTGAAATTTTGACACTCACTGAACAACTCAATTAGGTACATTTAAACGGTGACATTTAATACATGTGTGACTGGGCACCAACATGTTCTACCGCAGAGGTGTCGAACTCAAATATAAAAAGGGCCAAAATTTAAAACCGAACAAAGCCACGGGCCGAGTTTGAACAAATTAACCTTTTAATAGGGACCCAAACAAGTTTTGCATTGAATATTGAACAAGCAAGGCTTATATGATTTCAGAGTGACATGCAAAATCGAGTTTCAAATAATAATGAAATGCATTATATATATATAGCGCTTTTCTCTAGTGACTCAAAGCGCTTTACATGCTGAAACCCAATATCTAAGTTACAATTAAACCAGTGTGGGTGGCACTGGGAGCAGGTGGTTAAAGTGGCTTGCCCAAGGACACAACGGCAGTGACTAGGATGGCGGAAGCGGGAATCGAACATGGAACTCTCAAGTTGCTGGCATGGCCACTCTACCAACCGAGCTATACCGGTTACATATAATAATAATAAAAAAATATCAATGGCATATCAGATAAAATGTTAATAAAAATTGAATGCCTCTTTTCGGCGGCGGGGTTGAGGTGGACGGGGTTTGGTGATAGCTGGGGGTGTATATTGTAGCGTCCCGGAAGAGCTGGTGCTGCAAGGGGTTCTGGGTATTTGTTCTGTTGTGTTTATGTTGTGTTACGGTGCGGATGTTCTCCCGAAATGTGTCATTCTTGTTTGGTGTGGGTTCACAGTGCGGCGCATATTTGTAACAGTGTTAAAGTTGTTTATACGGCCACCCTCAGTGTGACCTATATGGCTGTTGACCAAGTATGCGTTGCATTCACTTGTGTGTGTGTATAAGCCGCATATATTATGTGACTGGGCCGGCACGCTGTTTGTATGGAGGAAAAGCGGACGTGGCGACAGGTTGTAGAGAACACCAAAGGCAGTGCCCTTCAGGCCCACCCCCAATATTGTTGCCCGGAATGAAATTCGGGAGGGAAACTGAACTTCGGGAGTCTCCCAGGAAAATCGGGAGGGTTGGCAAGTAAGAGTATTAGCGGTGAATGCAGTGTTACAGCAGCGGACCAGCTCTAATGTTAATTTGATATTGCCTCAAGGGCCAAGTGAAATTACACGGCGGGCCAGAGTTTGACACCCATGTTCTACCGTGTCTCCTTTGTGAGCAGCAACAGCCATCGCGGATTATCACGAAGAGGTTTGTCCCAAGGGCGTGCAGCAAGAGATGAGAAGCGGGACAAAGAAAGGCAGCGGGAGAACATGTGCTGAGACAAAAGCATGCAGAGAAAGTGAAATGTTGGCGACCCCCCTGAAAGCAAATGAATAAGGGAAAATAAAATGGGTAGGCAAGGAAGCAGAGAGATGTTTGGATGCAAGGCTGCAGAGAACAAGCTGTCAGGAGGACAGACTAGGAAGCCTCCTTAACAAAGGAGTGAGGAGAACGGAATGCCTCGAATGGTAAAAGATTTGAGGGGATGAAGCAATCATTGTGTTGTCTTGAGCCGTCTTATTTTAAAGCTTATGCAGGGCGCACCTTAAGGTCCGGGTTTACAAAATAAATGGAAGATGCACCGAACTGAATTTTCTCATCGCTCTCTGGGGTTCTTTAACCAGCCCGGCAGATACTGCTGATCTTGACTGCCTCAATTTAGGCGATGAAAGAAATAGCTGAACTCCCCTCCGGCTTTCAGGTTCTGATCTTGACTCACCTTCCTGTCGGATGAGTGACGGACGCCAGGAGCAAGACAGACAGGATGACAAGGGGAGTGCGAGAGATGAGAGACAAGACATTAAGCAAGAGACGGCGGCGACAACAATCACTTGTCCATAGCAAGGTAGTGCCATCTTCGCCTGAGTGGGACCTGCTTGTGAATAAATGTGTGTGAGCAGAGAATTGTACAGCAGAGCTACAAAATCAATGCCTGGGGGCCACGTCTGACTTGCCAAATCATTTTTTCTACTGTGGAAGCCTTGAAATAATGTGCGTCAAAGGCATTTCATCATTCTTGATTTGACAAAAAAACCAAACATAATGCATGTTAGTGCGGTTCTTAACTTAACAAAACCAAAAACCAGTTAAGTTATTTAATGTTTGAACTGAGAAACTTTATTTCTTTTTTGCAAATAATCATTAACTTAGAATTTAATGGCAGCAACACAGTGCAAAAAAGTTGGCAAAGGGGCATTTTTACCACTGTGTTACATGGCCTTTCCTTCTAACAACACTCAGTAAACGTTTGGGAAGTGAGGAGAATTCTTTCCCTTTCAACAGTCCGGGGTCTCCATTGTGGTATTTTAGGCGTCATAATGCGCCACACATTTTCAATGGGAGACAGGTCTGGACTGCAGGCAGGCCAGTCTAGTACCCACACTCTTTTACTATGCAGCCACGCTGTTGTAACATGTGGCTTGGCATTGTCTTGCTGAAATAAGCAGGGGCTTCCATGATAACGTTGTTTGATGGCAACATATGTCGCTCCAAAACCTGTATGGACCATTCAGCATTATTGGTGCCTTCACAGATGTGTAAGTTACCGATGCCTACTAATACACACCAATACTATCACAGATGCTGGCTTTTGAACTTTACGCCTAAAACAATCCAGGTGGAACACAACGTCTCCAGTTTCCAAAAACAATTTGAAAGATGGACTCCTCAGACCACAGTACACTTTTCTACTTTGCATCAGTCCATCTTAGATGAGCTCGGCCCCTGCAAAGCCGGCAGCGTTTCTGGGTGTTGTTGATCAATGGCTTTCGCTTTGCATAGTAGAGTTATAACTTGCACTTACAGATGTAGCGACGAACTGTAGTTACTGACAGTGGTTTTCTGAAATGTTGGTGAGCCCATGTAAGGATATCCTTTACACATTGATGTCGATTTTAAAGGCAGTACCGCCTGAGGGATCGGATGTCCATAATATCATCGCTTACGTGCAGTGATTTCTCCAGATTCTCTAAACATTTTAATGATATTACAGACCGTAGATGGTGAAATCCCTAAATTCCTTGTAATTAGATTAGATTAGATAAATAAATGACAAATGGGTTGTACTTGTATAGCGCTTTTCTACCTTCAAGGTACTCAAAGCGCTTTGACACTACTTCCACATTTACCCATTCACATACTGATGGAGGGAGCTGCCATGCAAGGCGCCAACCAGCACCCATCAGGAGCAAGGGTGAAGTGTCTTGCTCAGGACACAACAGACGTGACAAGGTTGGTTTTAGGTGGGATTTGAACCAGTGACCCTCGGGTTGCGCACGGCCACTCTCCCACTGCACCACGCCGTCCCTAGATAGTACTTTATTTATTCCTTCAGGAGAGTTCCTTCAGGAAAATTAAAATTTTCAGCACAATCCCATTCAAGATCAGAAAAACATTACAGGGAGACAGAACAGGATCGCTGACGGGTCTGCCGGCTTCCAGCGCCCCTTACAAAAAAGGTGAGGTAAACAAGAGGGGGGGAATGGGAGTAAATAATCAAAGATTAAAATAAAATAAAATAAAATAAAAAAATCGGTCTAAGCCTGGGCCCTGGAGGGGGGTCCAGACTGAGGGCAAGGGAAAAAAAACAACAACAACTCATAGCCATAGTACACATCCCTCTCACATGTGTGTAAGAGGGAAACATCAAACATCAAAGAACACAAAGGAAATGAAAGACATTAATGCAGCGGATGCAAGCAGCCTCTTCTACATACAGCTAGGAATAAAAAGTAAAAGAAACATATACACTGTGGTGGCCTCCGCGGTGTTCCACGCCATTTTCCGTTGGGGTGGGGGGAGCATTGCCAGAAACAGAAGCAGACCCAACAAAGCAACCAAGAGAGCCAACTCCACTCTCGGTTGCCAACCAACTCTCGGCCAGTGTGCAGTCCGCATGGATGAGCGAGGATACGTCCAAAGAGACCGAGGTGTCCGACACCTGCTCACCGGCGCTCAGTGCCAGCTCTCCAGTCCTGTCTCTTCATCCGCATCTCCTCCAGTCTCTCCAAACTGACTCTGGTGTGGCAGAGACCCAGCAGCTGGTCTCCATGGCCTGTAGGCTCCTGGGAGGCAGATCCAGAAATCCACAAAAAAGCACCGCAGAGGTCACGAAATTGCCACCCCTTGTCACACAGTCCCATAGGGTCCCGGACCAAAAGGCAAAAAAATATAATAACACATGAAAACAAGAGGGAAACACAAAAGGATGACACAAGAGCACAGAGCTACTGCCAACAGCAGCCACTACAGCAGCGCCATCTTGGGAAAAAAAAAAAAAAAAAATAGCGAACATGTTTCCCGACCACATGTCGACCGGCAGATTTTGGGGAGAAAATTGTGGAAATAAGTCCGCTCTTACCGGAGACATCAGCGAAGCTTGCGTCCTCCTGCAGCAGCTTTCAAAATGGCAGCTGTGACTTTCTTGGCTCCTCCATGTCTTCTATCAGAGACACTGGCGGTCAACACACCCCTCCGACTTTCAGGTATGACTTTATAATCTCACTAAAACATTAGTAACACAATAATCAGATAAGGGATTTTCCAGAATTATCCGAGTAAATGTCTCTAATAACATCGGAATCACTCTCACTGCCCTTTCCTTTTTTTTCTTCTAGTGCTTCACTCCAACTTTCCTCATCCACAAATCTTTCATCCTCGCTCAAATTAATGGGCAAATCGTCACTTTCTCGGTCTGAATTAATCTTCCTGCTGTTGGCTATGATTATAAACAATGTGAGGATCCCGACAACCCGTGACGTCACACACACATCGTCTGCTACTTCCGGTACAGGCAAGGCTTTTTTATTAGCTACCAAAAGCTGCGAACTTTATCGTCGATGTTCTCTACTAAATCCTTTCAGCAAAAATATGGCAATATTGCGAAATGATCAAGTATGACACATTAAATGGACCTGCTATCCCCGTTTAAATAAGAAGATCTCATTTCAGTAGGCCTTTAAGACTCTTCTTACCCGCATTTCATCTCCTGTCTCTGTATTTTTGGGTCAAAACCCCCACAACCATGCGCATCCGTGACACTTTCTCCTGAACTTAAATAGATGCGCACAGATTTGACCACTGATTAATTCCAAAGCTAATTTTCTATCAGGTCTTTGGTAAACAATGATAATAATCCAATGACAGAGCAATGTATAATAATATCATGAGATGGCTTTCGTAACTGCGATTTTGGGTTTGCATGAGTGCTGCTGGCTCTGGGAGGAAAATTGTGATTCATTGAGGAAAACAAACATTCAGGTTTTCCAATATGATAAACAGGCCACAAAGACCAATAAGCAAAGTGACAAGTGACTAATTGAGGAAGCAAGAGGTGAAGGTGATGGAGTACCCAAGTATGTTTCCTCCACACCTGAACTTAATCCTGTATCACAAGGATGGTGGACGAGCATAAGGCGTCTAATATCCACCAGTGATGTCATCATAGAGGAGTGCAAGAGGATTCCATGTGCAGCTCTGGTGAATTCCATATCCAAAAGGATTAAGGCAGTGCTAGACAAGAATGATGCTAACATGAAATATTTAACACCTCAAACTCAATTTGGACATGTTCACTGTGAGGTGGACTCACTTGTGCACTTGCCAGCTATCCATTTTAACAAATGTGGATCTGTGTTGACATATGTCTAGTGCAGGCCTGGGCAATTATTTTGACTCGGGGGCCAAATTTAGAGAAAAAAATGTGTCTGGGGGCCGGTGTATCTATTTTTGGGAAAACTAATATAAAACCTCACGATAAAGTCTGATTGAATGCTAAAAACGTGATGACAGACCGCCTTAAAAACGGAATGGAATTTTAAACGTTTTGTATGAGCGATAAAACCCTGAATATTGACAACATATGAACGTCACACCCCCTCTCCATCGACATATTTTACAATCAAGCCAAATGCAGCAAACAGCGAAATATGGACGCGAAGGGGAAAAAAACATCTACAATCTGATACATCTGATAAATCACTAAACTTTAGAACTTTCTTGTAAAATTCTCCTCCTGCATATTCCCTGACACCCACATTTCAGGCTCTGGAAACACTCTGTGGAAACACTCCTCACCCACACTGCTTGGTGCCTCGTCTGAGCTGCTGTGGCGTAGTTTACCATAGTCATTAGTAGGGTTGTACGGTATATGGGTATTAGTATAGTACCGCGATACTAATCAATCAATCAATCAATGTTTACTTATATAGCCCTAAATCACTAGTGTCTCAAAGGGCTGCACAAACCACAACACAAACCACTACGACATCCTCGGTAGGCCCACATAAGGGCAAGGAAAACTCACACCCAGTAGGACGTCGGTGACAATGATGACTATGAGAACCTTGGAGAGGACGAAAGCAATGGATGTCGAGCGGGTCTAACATGATACTGTGAAAGTTCAATCCATAATGGATCCAACACAGCCGCGAGAGTCCAGTCCAAAGCGGATCCAACACAGCAGCGAGAGTCCCGTTCACAGCGGAGCCAGCAGGAAACCATCCCAAGCGGAGGCGGATCAGCAGCGCAGGGATGTCTCCAGCCGATACACAGGCAAGCGGTCCATCCTGGGTCCCGACTCTGGACGAGTGGTCCATCCTGGGTCCCGACTCTGGACAGCCAGTACGTCATCCATGGCCACCGGATCGGACCGGACCCCCTCCACAAGGGAGAGTGGGACATAGGAGAAAAAGAAAAGAAACGGCAGATCAACTGGTCTAAAAAGGGAGTCTTTTTAAAGGAATCATCCATCCATTTTCTACCGCTTATTACCTTTCAGGGTCGCGGGGGGCGCAGGCGCCTATCCCAGCTACAATCGGGCGGAAGGCGGGGTACACCCTGGACAAGTCGCCAGCTCATCGCAGGGCCAACACGGATAGACAGACAACATTCACACTCACATTCACACACTAGGGCCAATTTAGTGTTGCCAATCAACCTATCCCCAGGTGCATGTCTTTGGAAGTGGGAGGAAGCCGGAGTACCCGGAGGGAACCCACGCATTCACGAGGAGAACATCCAAACTCCACACAGAAAGATCCCGAGCCTGGGATTGAACCCAGGACTGCAGGATCTTCGTATTGTGAGGCAGACGCACTAACCCCTCTTCCACCGTGAAGCCCTAAAGGAATCATATTCATCATATTCGGTACCATTCTGCCTCTGAAAAGATATTTTGTTAAATAAAGCCAATAATGCTTTTTCTCCCGGTACCTTTTATTTAGAAAAGTATCTAAAAGTACCGAAAAGTATCAAAATAATATTGGCATCGGGACAACACTAGTCACTAACATATCATGCAAAAGTGCAGATTCCAACCATTGAAATACTTTGTATAGTTGAAGACCTGCGGTCATTAGAAAACATGACTGCACATCCTGATGGCAGCAACACATTCCATCTTCCATCCATCCATTTTCTACCGCTTACTCCCTTTTGGGGTTGCGGGGGGCACTGGCGCCTATCTCAGCTACAATCGGGCGGAAGGTGGTGTACACCCTGGACAAGTCGCCACCTCATCGCAGGGCCAACACAGATAGACAGACTACATTCACACTCACATTCACACACTAGGACCAATTTAGTGTTGCCAATCAACCTATCCCCAGGTGCATGTCTTTGGAGGTGGTAGGAAGCCGGAGTACCCGGAGGGAACCCACGCATTCACGGGGAGAACATCCAAACTCCACACAGAAAGATCCCGAGCCTGGGATTGAACCCAGGACTGCAGGATCTTCGTATTGGGAGGCAGACGCACTAACCCCTCTTCCACCGTGAAGCCCCATCTACTTTCCATCTTAAAGATCTAAAAGAAAAATATTTGAGAATGTCCGGCAGGACAGATTGAAAAGCTTAACGGGTGGCATATGGCTCCCGGGTCTTAATTTGCCCAGGTCTGGTCTAGTAGATAGTAATTTTACACTACTCTACAAGCTGTACACTGACTTATTTAAAGACTATCCAAGTTTTATTTCAATTGCAAAGTCCCTTAAAAAAAATATAATAATAATGTGTGCACTCACTTTTGTGGGATACCTCCCCTTGAAGTACCTTTGGCCAATATCCTCTCGTGGACATTTTTCTAAATGTTTTGTTAAAAGGTGCATGATATGTCCACTGCAGAGGACGCTAGTTCCCAGTACAAACAGGTGCAGTGATTTGTTTGTTCACTCTTCATCCCAGCCTTACTCATCCACTCACTGCTCTGCTCTCTCTATCTCTGACCGCCTCCTGCTTCACTTCCACCACTTGGCGAATTCTTCTTCACCTCGGCCTACTTAGCTCCTTCTCTCTCTTGCCTTTGAGTCATTGGGAATGATTGTACATGGTGCTCGCCTTCGGGTGCTTGTCGAGCTTTGGCGGCCGATGTGTGCACCCTGCGTGGCTGGTTTTTAGGTACGCACTGAGGGTAAGTCGGGTCTTGCCCAATCTCAACAAACGGGTGCAAGATTCATGTACAAGGACTTTAAAGGCCTTTCTGGAATGAGATGTTCTTATTCAAACGGGGATAGCAGGTCCATTCTATGTGTCATACTTGATCATTTTGCGATATTGCCATATTTTTGCTGAAAGGATTTAGTAGAGAACATTCACAATAAAGTTCGCAACTGTCGGTGCTCAGAGAAAAGCCTTGCCTCTAACGGAAGTTGCAGACGATGACGTCGCAAGTGTGGGGGCTCCTCACATATTCACATTGATTTTGACGGGAGCCTCCAACAAAAAGTGCTATTCGGAACGAGAAAACGACAATTTCCCCATTAATTTGAGCGAGGATGAAAGATTCGTGTTTGAGGATATTAATAGCGACGGACTACAAAAAAAAAAAGAAAACGCGATTGCATTGGAACGGATTCCGATGTTTTTAGACACATTTACTAGGATAATTCTGGGAAATCCCTTATCTTTCTATTGTGTTGCTAGTGTTTTAGTGAGTTAAATAGTACCTGATAGTCGGAGGGGTGTGTCCACGGGTGTCTTGACGCCAATGTCTCAGGGGAGTCGACGGCAGCTTTATGGACGGCACAAGCTCAGCTTTTCTCCGGTAAGAAGCGACTTTTTAACCACAATTTTCTCACCGAAACCTGCTGGTTGACATTCGGTCCTGTTTCATGTACGCTTGACCGCGCTCTGATCCATAGTAAAGTTTCACCTCTAGGAATTTTAAACAAGGAATCACCGTGTGGCTAAAGAATAAAGCTTCCCAAATCCATCTTTTTACTTTGACTTCTACAATATTATTTGAACAAATTGCAAAAGATTCAACAACACAGTTCTTCAAAATACTGTGTAATTATGCCGTTAAAGCCGACGACTTTTAGCTGTGTGTGTGCGCGGCGCTCATACTTCCTAAAAACTCGTGACGTCTTGCATACACTTCATCATTACACGATGTTTTCAAGACGAAACTCCCGGGAAATTTAAAATTGTAATTTAGTAAACTAAAAAGGCCGTATTGGCATGTGTTGCAATGTTAATATTTCATCATTGTTATATAAGCTATCAGACTGTGTGGTGGGTAGTAGTGGGTTTCAGTAGGCCTATAAGCAGACAAATTGATTTAAAGTGCATGCGAAAATTGGTTGTAAAGTAATCATGTAATATTATATATGCTGTGTTTATTGTCTGAGATTGCCTTCAGGCACCATTGGTTGCTGATGAACTTACTGTTTTAAAACAGTAATAATTCACCACTACGGGTTGAATCTGCTTGTGTGGACAAAATACCAGCTTCTTACAGCAGATGTTAATGTCCACTCCTCACATCTTACAGTATGTGAAAGTGAAGTTCTCCAAAACCAATAACCACATTACGTTAATGCGAAAATGTGGAAAATATATGCCGGAGGATCTCGCTTTATTTCAAGTGTTTGTTTTGTGTCTCAATCTCTCTCTTTCTCTCTCTCTCTCTCTCTCTCTCTCTCTCTTTCTCTCTCTCTCTCTCTCTCTCTTTCAAGGACACATACTGAACATTAGTTTGTACAATTAAGATTTTTTCCCCAGTGGAAGCAACCGATTTTTAACTATATTGGCAGTAAGAGAATGAAAAAGCCTCGAGAGCCAAATGGCACGCTAAGTCACCTTCACGCAAACACACACTAACACAGACCTTCCTCGTCTTCCTCACGGAGTAAACAATGGATCGATCTAATGGGGACGAAAAACCTCCCTTATAGTGAAGTAAATCCTTAAATCCCGAGAGGTTTTATCCGCAGGTCCGAGTCGGCCTGTTTGCAGTCGCTTTGCCTTATTCTTTGCAGTAGCTCAGCTTGATTGATAGTCATGGCAGGAAATGGACACACTGACTTGAGTTCTTTGGCCCTTGTAGATCCTCAAAGTAAAAGTAAAATCCTGACATGGCTCACATGTAGGAGAACAACTAAATATATTTGGCAATGGATATATACACAGTGTGCACATCTTATTATAGACGGTGTGGCTCAGATGGTAGAGCCGCCGTGCCAGCAACTTGAGGGTTCCAGGTTTGATTCCGCCATCCTGGTCATGGCCGTTGTGTCCTTGGGCAAGACATTTGACCCACCTTTCTCCCAGTACCGTTCACACTGGTGGATGAATGTAAAAAAAGGTTCGGAGGCGGCCCAGGGCATCTGTGGTTATTAATCAATCAATCAATCAATGTTTACTTATATAGCCCTAAATCACTAGTGTCTCAAAGGTCTGCACAAACCACCACGACATCCTCGGTAGGCCCACATAAGGGCAAGGAAAACTCACACCGAGTGGGACATCGGTGACAATAATGACCCAGTGGGACGTCGGTGACAATGATGACTATGAGAACCCTAGAGAGGAGGAAAGCAATGGATGTCGAGCGGGTCTAACATGATACTGTGAAAGTTCAATCCACAATGGATCCAACAGTCGCGAGAGTCCAGTCCAAAGCGGATCCAACACAGCAGCGAGAGTCCCGTTCACAGCGGAGCCAGCAGGAAACCATCCCAAGCGGAGGCGGATCAGCAGCGCAGAGATGTCCCCAGCCGATACACAGGCAAGCAGTACATGGCCACCGGATCGGACCGGACCCCCTCCACAAGGGAGAGTGGGACATAGAAAAAAAAGAAAATAAATGGCAGATCAACTGGTCTAAAAAGGGAGTCTATTTAAAGGCTAGAGTATACAAATGAGTTTTAAGGTGAGACTTAAATGCTTCTACTGAGGTGGCATCTCGAACTGTTACCGGGAGGGCATTCCAGAGTACTGGAGCCCGAACAGAAAACGCTCTATAGCCTGCGGACTTTTTTTGGGCTTTGGGAATCACTAACAAGCCGGAGTCCTTTGAACGCAGATTTCTTGCCGGGACATATGGTGCAATACAATCGGCAAAAGAGGATGGAGCTAGACCGTGATGTATTTTATACGTAAGTAGTAAAACCTTAAAGTCACATCTTAAGTGCACAGGAAGCCAGTGCAGGTGAGCCAGTACAGGCGTAATGTGATCAAACTTTCTTGTTCTTGTCAAAAGTCTAGCAGCCGCATTTTGTACCAACTGTAATCTTTTAATGCTAGACATGGGGAGACCCGAAAATAATACGTTACAGTAGTCGAGGCGAGACGTAACAAACGCATGGATAATGATCTCAGCGTCTTTAGTGGACAGAATGGAGCGAATTTTAACGATATTACGGAGATGAAAGAAGGCCGTTTTAGTAACGCTTTTAATGTGTGCCTCAAAGGAGAGAGTTGGGGCGAAGATAATAACCAGATTCTTTACCGTGTCGCCTTGTTTAATTGTTTGGTTGTCAAATGTTAGAGTTGTATTATTAAATAGAGTTTGGTGTCTAGCAGGACCGATAATCAGCAATTCCGTTTTTTGGCGTTGAGTTGCAAAAAGTTAGCGGACATCCATTGTTTAATTTCATTAAGACACGCCTCCAGCTGACTACAATCCGGCGTGTTGGTCAGCTTTAGGGGCATGTAGAGTTGGGTGTCATCAGCATAACAGTGAAAGCTAATACCGTATTTGCGTATGATGTCACCTAGCGGCAGCATATACATGCTGAAGAGTGCAGGGCCAAGGACCGAACCCTGGGGAACTCCACACGTTACCTTAACGTAGTCCGAGGTCACATTGTTATGGGAGACACACTGCATCCTATCAGTAAGATAAGAGTTAAACCAAGACAGGGCTAAGTCTGACATACCAATTCGTGTTTTGATACGTTCTAATAAAATATTATGATCGACGGTATCGAAAGCAGCGCTAAGATCGAGGAGCAGCAACATAGATGACGCATCAGAATCCATCGTTAGCAATAGATCATTAGTCATTTTTGCGAGGGCTGTCTCCGTGGAGTGATTTGCCCTGAAACCGGATTGAAAGGTTTCACATAGATTGTTAGACGCTAAGTGTTCATTTAACTGCTCCGCAACAATTTTTTCGAGGATTTTTGAAATAAAGGGAAGGTGAGACACTGGTCGGTAGTTTACCATGAGGTCAGGATCGAGGTTAGGTCTTTTAAGAAGAGGATGAATAACCGCTTTTTTGAATGCTAGGGGAACAGTGCCCGAGGAGCGTGATAAGTTTATAATATTTAGCACTGATGGACCTAATAATACAAAGAGCTCCTTGATCAGTTTCCCAGGAAGAGTGTCAAGTAAACAGGTTGTCTGTTTTATTCCATTTACACGTTGTAACAATTCCTCTAATGTTCCATCCATCCATCATCTTCCGCTTATCCGAGGTCGGGTCGCGGGGGCAACAGCCTAAGCAGGGAAACCCAGACTTCCCTCTCCCCAGCCACTTCGTCTAGCTCTTCCCGGGGGATCCCGAGGCGTTCCCAGGCCAGCCGGGAGACATAGTCTTCCCAACGTGTCCTGAGTCTTCCCCGTGGCCTCCTACCGGTTGGACGTGCCCTAAACACCTCCCTAGGGAGGCGCTCGGGTGGCATCCTGACCAGATGCCCGAACCACCTCATCTGGCTCCTCTCGATGTGAAGGAGCAGCGGCTTTACTTTGAGTTCCTCCCGGATGGCAGAGCTTCTCACCCTATCTCTAAGGGAGAGCCCCGCCACACGGCGGAGGAAACTCATTTCGGCCGCTTGTACCCGTGATCTTATCCTTTCGGTCATGACCCAAAGCTCATGACCATAGGTGAGGATGGGAACGTAGATCGACCGGTAAATAGAGAGCTTTGCCTTCCGGCTCAGCTCCTTCTTCACCTCAACGGACCGGTACAACGTCCGCATTACTGAAGACGCCGCACCGATCCGCCTGTCGATCTCACGATCCACTCTTCCCTCACTCGTGAACAAGACTCCTAGGTACTTGAACTCCTCCACTTGGGGCAGGGTCTCCTCCCCAACCCGGAGATGGCACTTTTCCGGGCGAGAACCATGGACTCGGACTTGGAGGTGCTGATTCTCATTCCGGTCGCTTCACACTCGGCTGCGAACCGATCCAGCGAGAGCTGAAGATCCCGGTCAGATGAAGCCATCAGGACCACATCATCTGCAAAAAGCAGAGACCTAATCCTGCGGTTACCAAACCGGAACCCCTCAACGCCTTGACTGCGCCTAGAAATTCTGTCCATAAAAGTTATGAACAGAATCGGTGACAAAGGACAGCCTTGGCGGAGTCCAACCCTCACTGGAAATGTGTTCGACTTACTGCCGGCAATGCGGACCAAGCTCTGGCACTGATCGTACAGGGAACGGACCGCCACAATAAGACAGTCCGATACCCCATACTCTCTGAGCACTCCCCACAGGACTTCCCGAGGGACACGGTCGAATGCCTTCTCCAAGTCCACAAAGCACATGTAGACTGGTTGGGCAAACTCCCATGCACCCTCAAGAACCCTGCCGAGAGTATAGAGTTGGTCCACAGTTCCACGACCAGGACGAAAACCACACTGTTCCTCCTGAATCCGAGGTTCAACTATCCGACGTAGCCTCCTCTCCAGTACACCTGAATAAACCTTACCGGGAAGGCTGAGGAGTGTGATCCCACGATAGTTGGAACACACCCTCCGGTCCCCCTTCTTAAAGAGAGGAACCACCACCCCGGTCTGCCAATCCAGAGGTACCGCCCCCGATGTCCACGCGATGCTGCAAAGTCTTGTCAACCAAGACAGCCCCACAGCATCCAGAGCCTTAAGGAACTCCGGGCGGATCTCGTCCACCCCTGGGGCCTTGCCACCGAGGAGCTTTTTAACTACCTCAGCGACCTCAGCCCCAGAAATAGGGTTAGGGTTAGGTTAACCCTAACCCTAACCTAATCCTCTAATGTTATTTCCTCAAAACGAGAGAAACTATTTTGGAGGGCAGTATCCGCCTTATATACCATCGTATCAGTGTTAATAGAACCCCGTGGTAGCTGGGACGCATTGTCTTTAATCTCCTTTCTAATGACTTCAATTTTCTTACTGAAGAATTGCATAAAGTCATCAGCTGAGTGGGTTGAGCTACTGGAAGGGGTCCCTTGTTGGGTTAGCGATGCTACCGTACTAAACAAAAATTTAGGATCGTTTTTATTACGGTGGATGAGATTTGAGTAATATTTAGCTTTAGCTAAGGTAAGCATGCATTTATAAGTTATTAAACCATCACTCCATGCTTGATGGTGCACCTCAAGTTTAGTCGTGCACCATTTGCGTTCCAGCTTTCTACATAATAATTTCTGAGCTCTAGTTTCTTCTGTAAACCACGGGGTGCGCTTTTTTGGAGCCTGTTTTAACTTTAGCGGTGCTATGTTATCAATGGTTTCGCGCAGGGCGTCGTTAAAGTTGTTAGTGAGGTTATCAATAGAGCCCACATACTTTGGGAATGGTGCCATTACCGAGGGCAGTAGGTCAGCAAGAGTTGTTGTTGTGGCTGTATTAATGTTGCGGCTGCTATAGCAGTTATTATTATTATTAGTTTGACGAACATGCGTCGGAACCTCGAATTTTATAAGGTAATGATCGGACAATACTTTAGTATACGGGAGTATCGTAACTTTGGAAACGGTGATACCCCTGACAAGCACTAGGTCTATCGTATTACCGTTGCGATGCGTGGGTTCATTTATTATTTGTGTGAGACCACAGCTATCAATTACAGTCTGGATTAATGTTGCTTACCACCATCAAGGAGGGAACCGCTTTGAGTGTCGAGAAAATCTAATCCATTATTATCATTATTACACTGAACAAAAATATAAATGCAACACTTGTGTTTTTACCACCATTTTTTATAGGTTGAACTCAAAGATATATAACTCTTACCATATTAGCTAAAGCCCTATTGCTCTCAAATATTGTTCTCAAATCTGTCCAAATCGGTTTTATGCCAAGATAATCCATCCCCCCTCACAGGTTTGGCATATCAAAATGCTGATTAAACAGAATTGTTGCCCGGGTGTGCCTTTGGCTGCCCACGATAAAAGGCCACTCTGAAATGTGCAGTTTTATCACACAGCACAATGCCACAGATGTCGCAGGTTTTGAGGGAGCGTGCAGATGGCATGCAAAATGTCCACCAGAGCTGTTGCCCGGGAATTGAATGTGCATTTGTTAACCATAGGCCGTCTCCAGATGTGTTTCAGAGAATTTGGCAGTAAATCCAACCGGCCTCACAACCGCAGACCACGTGTAACCATCCAGCAGGTGCACCTCCATGATCTTCTGAGACCAGCCACCCGAACAGCTGCTGCAACTATCGGTTAGCATAACCAAATAATTTCTTCACAAACTGTGAGAAACAGTCTCAGCGAAGCCCAACTGCATGCTCATCGTCTTCATCGGTGTCTCAACCTGACTGCAATTCATTATCGTAACCTACTTGAGTGGGCACGTTGGAGAGGTGTTCTCTTCACAAATGAATCCCGGTTTTCACTGTTAACGGTAGATGGCAGACAGCGTGCGTGGTGTCGTGTCCGTGAGCGTTTTGCTGATGTCAACCTTGTGAATGGAGTGGTCCATGGTGGGGCAGGGGTTCTGGTATGGGCAGGTGTATGATATGGACAACGAACGGAAGTGCATTTTATTGATGGCATTTTGAATGCACAGAGATACTGTGACAAAATTCTGAGGCCCATTGTTGTGCCCTTCACCCATGACCATCACCTCATGTTGCAGCATGACAATGCACGACCCCATGTTGAAAGGACCTGTACACAATTTCTGGAACCTGAAGAGATCACAGTTCTTGCACGGCCTGATTGTGTGTGTTTTGTGAACAAATGTCCTGATCCACTAAAGGTTTGCGTGTACTAACACACGTGAAAACTTGATAGCGCACGCAAAGCTTATCCAATAAATGTATGCAGAGAGAATTGTGTCTCTTTAGTGAACAGAATAAAGAGTGCAATCCATTTAGCAGGTCTGTCTTCATCAATATGCATAATATACTGTATGTCAATTATCAGAATGCCCAAAATACTGTGAGGAAAAAATTGTAATAAAATGAGTCTTCACATGCAGTGTGATTTATCAAGAATACAACTTGAATGCGAGCGCTGTTGTGCGCCTTTATTTAGCACATGTGGAAAGTACGTGTAAACTTACATTTACACACACAGCTGTGAGGAAAGAGGTGATTGCGCGGCAGCTCCATCCCATGTATGCTTGACAACATATGTTGACCGTCAAAAATAAAAATAAACATATTGTCTAATCACTGATATCATTTCATAATTCTATAGCTGTTGGATGACTTAAGGTGGAAATTAAAACAATTATTGTGATCACACAGGATACTGACTGCTTTGCTGACTCTTCAGACCCTAATGAAACCAAACTGCACATTTCAGAGGTGTAGACAGCCTAAAGCACACCTGTGCAATAATCATGCTGTTTAATCAGCATCTTGACATGCATTTAAGGTGGGATGGATTATCTTGGCAAAGAAGAAATGCTCACTAACACATATTTAGATGGATTTGTGAACAATATTTGAGAGGAATAGGTCTTGTGTGTACATAGTGAATGTTTTAGGTCTTTGAGTTCAACTCATAACAAATGGGAGCAAAAACAAAAGTGTTGCTTTTATATTTTTGTTCAGTATATATACAAAGGTCCAATGTCTCGAGAGTTACACGTGCCAACCAGCAATGTGGCGCCCAAAAAAACCTGCTCAACTAGGAGAGCTTTTCTTCCTGAAACAGTGGCTTGGAGTTCCAAGATGCTTCAGTTCCATCGGACTATATGGACATGGCAAATTGGAATTACCAATCTCAGGACTGGTGAAAGAATTCAAATGCACCAAAGCAAGGCTGGTCATGACGCTAACCGAAACTGAGGATACAGTCATTCGAACAGCGGCCCCCAGAGTAACAGCGGGAAGGAAGTGGATTCCATCAGAAGCTGTTCAAAGTACAAAGTCTGCTCTTCAATTCAGAGATGTGGTTGGGCAAGTACAGAATGGGGGAGCAAGACTCAGACTCATCCCAAAAACTCCCCGATGGCACAAAGCAACATCAGAGCAGAAGAGACGGCTAGTAGTAGAGGAAGTCAGGAGACAGGAGGAAGGAGAGCGACATGCTAAAGCCATCTCAATGGCCAAGCAGGGGAGATGGACCAACTGGGAAAGCCTGGAGAAGATAAAGCTCAACTGGTATGACATCTGGCAGATGGAGGGAGCACGGCTGAGTTTTATTATCAGAGCCACGTACGACCTGCTACCGTCCCCCCTAAATCAGAAAACCTGGTACGGAGAAGATCCCGCCTGTTCCCTGTGTCAAGTACCTGCATCTCTAAGACATATCCTATCAGGGTGTACTATAAGTCTCACCCAAGGACGCTATACTTGGCGGCATAACCAAGTACTCAGAGAGCTTGCATTAACACTGGAACAGAGGCGAACCACCACAAAAAATCTACCACAAACACCAGCAGGAAAGGTCCATTTCACACATTTTGTACCAGCTGGCCAACATCAAGAGTGTCAAACGAGACCAAATAATGCAAGCATCCTGCAGTCGGCTCGAGATTGGAAATTGGAAGTAGACCTTGATAAAAAGCTTGTGTTTCCCCCAGAAATAATGGCTACAACACTCCGGCCAGACATGGTCCTGTGGTCTCCATCAGCAAAGCTGGCTTATGTCGTGGAGCTGACAGTACCATGGGAAGAAGGGGTTGAAGAGGCTTACGAGAGGAAAAGAAACAAATAGTCTGACCTGGCAGCTGAAGCATCCCAGAACTGCTGGAAGACCAACATTTTCCCAGTAGAGGTGGGATGCAGGGGATTTTTTGCCACATCTACCATCAGTCTGTTGAGGAACATGGGGGTGAAGGGACGCTCCCTCCAACAGGCCATCAAGTCCATGTCAAATGCTGCCATAAAAGCCAGCAACTGGCTCTGGGTCAAGCGCAAGGACCCCAACTGGGCGGTAAAATAAGAGACAATGGTATGCGGTCAGGCTTAGGCCTGACTCAGGGAAAAGGACGACCCTGCCATGCCTAGTCCGACAGGATGTGGAGGGTATGGCATGGAGGGGGGTGTACCTGGGACGCTAGGTACACCGTTGAGCCCTCTGGAGACGTCGTGGGCTTCAAATCAACGAAACGTCGATGAAGCAGGGTGCCCACCCGAAGACCCCAATGACATACTTACCCTCCCTTTCACCACTCCACACCGACTGCTACCATCAAGACTGTTCCTACTTACCAAAGGGATTGAAACATCTAGTTCTATTTGCTTAACTGTCACTCACATACACACCAGTAAACTAGAATGACAGGAAAATATACACAAAGAATCAACATATGTTGACTGTCAAAAATAAAAATATACATATTTTCTAATCACTAATATAATTTCATAATTCTATGGCTGCTGGATAACTTAAGGTGGAATTGTCACGTGTGGCGAGTCGGGTCGAGCTTTGTTCTCCAGGAATGCAGGACGGACGACTCTGGACGACGGCGTGAGGTAGGAGATGATTTACAAATCCGGATTCCATATGAGTTGGGAAATTGTGTTAGATGTAAATATAAACGGAATAGAATGATTTGAAAATTATTTTCAACCCATATTAAGGTGAATGCACTACAAAGACAAGATATTTGATGTTCAAACTCATAAACGTTATTTTTTATTTTTGCCAATAATAATTAACTTAGAATTTCATGGCTGCAACACGTGCCAAAGTAGTTGGGAAAGGGGATGTTCACCACTGTGTTACGTCACCTTTTCTTTTAACAACACTCAATAAACGTTTGGGAACTGAGGAAACTGATTGTTCAAGCTTTGAAAGTGGAATTCTTCCCCATTCTTGTTTTCTGTAGAGATTCAGTCGTTCAACAGTCAGGGGGCTCCGCTGTCGTATTTTGCGCTTAATAATGCGCCACACATTTTCGATGGGAGACAGGTCTAGACTGCAGGCGGGCCAGGAAAGTACCCGCACTCTTTTACTACGAAACCACGCTGTTGTAACATGTGGCTTGGCATTGTCTTGCTGAAATAAGCAGGGGTGTCCATGATAACGTTGCTTGGATGACAACATATGTTGCTCCAAAACCTGTTTTGGACATTTCAGCATTAATGTAAGTTACCCATGCCTTGGGCACTAATACACCCCATACCATCACAGATGCTGGCTTTTGAACTCCGCGCCTACAACAATCCGGATGGTTATTTTTCCCTTTTTTTCCGGAGGACACCACATCCACAGTTTCCAAATATAATTTGAAATGTGGATTCGTCAGACCACAGAACACTTTTCCACTTTGCATCAGTCCATCTTTGATGAGCCCAGCGAACCCAGCGGCGTTCCTTGGTGTTGTTGATAAATGGGTTTTGCTTTGCATAGCAGAGTTTTAACTTTCACTTACAGATGTAGCAACCAACTGTAGTTAATGACAGTGGTTTTATGAAGTGTTCCTGAGCCCATGTGGTCATATCCTTTACACATCCTTTGATGCAATACCGCCTGAGGGATCAACAGTCCGTAATATCATCGCTTATGTGCAGTGATCTCTCCAGATTCTCTGAACCTTCTGATGATTTTACGGACCGTAGATGGTAAAATCCCTAAATTCCTTGCAATAGCTCGTTGAGAAATGTTGTAATAAAACTGTTCGACAATTTGCTTACAAATTGGTTGTTCTTAAACTGTGTGACTATTTGCTCTCGCAGTTGTGGACAAAGGAGAGTACCTTGCCCCATCCTTCTTTGTGAATTACTTGGCATTTCATAGAAGCTGTTTTTATACCTAGTCATGGCACCCACCTGTTCCCATTTAGCCTGCACACCAGTGGGATGTTCCAAATAAGTGTTTGATGTGAATTTCTCAACTTTATCAGTATTTATTATCACCTTTCCCAACTTCTTTGTCACGTGTTGCTGGCATCAAATTCTAAAGTCAATGATTATTTGCGCAAAAAAAATGTTTATCAGTTTGAACATAAAATATGTTGTCTTTGTAGCATATTCAATTGGTTGAAAATTATTTGTAAATCATTTTATTCAGTTTATATTTACATCCAACACAATTCCCCAACTAATTTGGAAACGGGGTTTGTAATAAGCATAAATCATACAAGTACTAAAAAGACGGACACAAACAAAAGAAAAACGTGTTGATCGCACGGGAAGCTAAGGCGCCAACTTAGCACAGGAATCAGAACAGGAATCAAGAACAGGAGTAAACCAACGTGATAGTTGCATACCGCAAACAATGACGCCACACCGACTGTTGCAAGCAACGTGAACAAATAGCTCTCTGATTATCAGTGCTCAACAGCAGGTGAACGTGCAGAGCACTAATTAGAGGCAGGTGAAACCAATTAGTAACCATGGAAACCAAAACAAACACCCAAAGTGCACAAAATAGGAACTAAGGGAGTCCAAAACTAACAAAACATAACTAAACAAAACATGATCCGGTTCACGGATCATGACAGGAAATTAAAACGTTTTAATGATGTTTTGTTCACAAAGGAGATATGTTATTAACATCTAAAGTAATTTCCATGAGTGAAAAATGAAAAAAAAGTGGTTTCCATTCTAGATGCACTCCAGGACTGCTTTTAAAATGCCTACAAAAAGCGACACGTCTGCTGCTTGTTTGAAAACATAGCCAAACACGACATCCATCCATCCATCCATTTTCTGCCGCTTATTCCCTTTGGGGTTGCAGGGGGTGCTGGTGCCTATCTTAGCTACAATCGGGCGGAAGGCGGAGTACACCCTGGACAAGTCACCACCTCATCGCATGGCCAAACACGACATGTAGGATAATAATAACACAGAAGCTCAGTAAATGTTTAAGTGTATCTGTGGTAAAAGCGTAAAAGCCCCATATACTACACGCACAAAGCTCATTTAAAGGGGAACATTATCACAATTTCAGAAGGGTCAAAACCAATAAAAATCAGTTCCCAGTGGCTTATTTTATTTTTCGAAGTTTTTTTCAAAATTTTACCCATCATGGGATTTCCCGAAAAAAGGCTTTAAAGTCCCTGATTTTCGCTATCTTTAAATCCATTTTCCTGTGACGTCATTTAGTGATGCCAACATGGCGGATAGCACAGCAAGACATAGCGACATTAGCTCGGATTCAAACTCGGATTTCAGCTGCTTAAGCGATTCAACAGATTACGCATGTATTGAAACGGATGGTTGGAGTATGGAGGCAGATAGCGAAAACGAAATTGAAGAAGAAACTGAAGCTATTGAGTGAATAGCTATTGAAGCTATTCGGCGATCACCTTCTAACCAACGATTGAGTGTCGTAGGGTATCCATACATCTATGTGCCATGTCTGTCGTAGCATCGCCGGTAAAATGTGCAGAAGCAACTTAAATCCGTCAATTGGTAAGTGTTTGTTTGGCATTAAATGTGGGTGGAGTGAAAGGCTGGATGTAAATATAGCTACAAATGTACATACAGCTAGCCTAAATAGCATGTTAGCAGCGATTAGCTGGCAGTCATGCCGATCAAATATGTCTGATTAGCACATTAGTCAATAACATCAACAAAACTCACCTTTGTTATTTTGTTGACTTTATCGTTGGAAATGCATCTGCTTTGAGTGTCGCAGGGTATTCATACATCTCTGTGCCATGTCTGTCGTAGCATCGCCGGTAAAATGAGCAGACGAGGGACTTTCGGATCTTTTGACACTGGTGCAACTCGAATCCGTCGATTAATAAATGTTTGTTTGGCATTAAATGTGGGTGGAAGGAAAGGCTGGATGCAAATATAGCTACAAATGAGGCATAACAATGCAATATGTAGATACAGCTAGCCTAAATAGCATGTTAGCATCGATTAGCATGCCGCGCTAATCGATGCAAACTCCACGTAAGTCAACTTGAATCCGTCCCTGATCGTGTTGTTACACCATCCGACAACACACCGACGAGGCATGATGTCTCCAAGGTACAGAAAACAGTCGAAAAAACGGAAAATAACAGAGCTGATTTGACACGATGTTTGTAATGTGTTTGAGAAAATGGCGGATTGACTACCTGGAGCCCTGAGAGCGAAAAACAGAAAGGCGTTTAATTCGCCAAAATTCCCCCATTTAGAGTTCGGAAATCGGTTAAAAAATATATGGTTCTTTTTCTGCAACATCAACGTATATATTGACGCTTACTTAGGTCTGGTGATAATGTTCCCCTTTAAGGAAGGCGGTCTGTAGCACTTTTCAATTGTACACAAAGTCTTAGTAGATCACACACAACACGCCCACTAATAAATAGTGTATGTTATTTTACTGTTTGCACATGCTGTTTAGCACATGCTATTTAGATCTTATTAGATCAGGCCCAAAGAAGCGAAAACACTAGAGAAACAAGAAGGAAGAAAAAGGAAGGCCGGAAGCGACCATAGTGGACAGGTCCTCCACAGGTAGCGAGGAGGTGGAGGTCAGAAAGAACAAACCTGCAAGACCACCATGTGTAGCAATGAGGTGATATAAGGGTGACAAATGACAAACAGGTGGGGTACCAACCTCAAACAGGGGTTAGTTATTGTGACACACAGGCAAAAAAATAATAACACAATGAAGTAAGAGCAAACCCAGATAGAACGTATAGTCGAGTGAGGAGTGCTTGAGGCTTGTCAAAATAATCAATACTCTCGCTCCAAGTCCCAGAAGAAAAGTGAAAAGGTAACACTGCAACAAAGCACTATAACCTCAACACATCGTTCTCAGTGTACTCCTTTATTTGAATCATTCCTTTATGATTTGCACTCCCGCGGATAACCTGAAACCTTTTTTTTAGAGTTACAGTGTTGTTTTATTTTGAACCACATATTTTTATTATTTAACCTTTGTTTTTATTATTACTATTATATTTGATTATCATTTTATTATAATATTTTATTATTACCCATGTTGGATTGGAGGTTATTTTTTAAATTTTTCTGTTTGATAAAAATATATACATTACTTTTTCTTTTCTTTTTTCTTTTTTTTTTATCTCTGTGGTATTTAAAAATAGTAATAAATATCTTCCTGAGTATCGGTGTCAAGATGCAAAATTAAGCATCATGAGAACTCTACTCCAGGCAGCACGGCAGCGCTTAAAAACCTGTTTGGTAAATCAGAAAGGCCACGTGTACCGCCTTTGACCAGGGGCGTCACAAGACCTAATACTGTACTGGGGCACACCTGGGGCACAACAATTTCATGTGAGCGTGCAAAGCGTGCAGGCAAAAAGATTTTTAGCACTTATTTATCATAAAAAATACATAAATAGTGCTTTAAACTATGAAATCATATCAGATTAGGTTTTATGGATGTTTGATTAACCACCTGAAATTAATTAATGCATTTGACCTACTTGTGCACTTTTTTACTCCAGACTTCTAAACTGCTACTGGTAAAAGCAAAAAGGAAGAGCAATGAATGTTTTTGAAATATATATTGCAGTAATCATCTGTAAATTTAACATCTACAAAAGTAAAACAAAAAATAAAGCACCCCTACATCTCTGGGTTATTTTATATTATTTAATTTCCATTTATGGCAATGTGGCTAATCCTATTTCAGATACACAAAACTATAAATTATACACAAAACAATAAACCACAGTAGTAGAATAAATGAACAACTGTTGTGTGTCTGTTCAGGGAATCATTTTCTGAGAAGTAAACTATAACATCTCGTTTTCATTTTTGCAAAGTGGTCAATCACTCTGGACAGAAATGGAAATATTACAGTAACTGTTATACAATTGACCAGTGGTTCCCAACTGCTGGGTCGTGACATAAAAGTGGATTGTGTGTCATTTTTAGTGAGTCGCAGTCAGATGTGTGCATGAAAAAAAAAAAAAGTTTAGGGAGAAAAAAATCAAATTGTGGCTACAAAACCAGATATTTTTAGCCATTTTTCTAGTGACTATTAGTGAGTATTTTAGCAAAAGGCAAACCGACTAACAAGTTGGAGGAGGACTCAGGACAGACATGGAAATATATTTTAAAAAAAATCTAAATGGGGCAACAAAACCCGATATTTTCAGCCATCTTTCTGAAAACAAATACAGAAATGTTACTATTTTTTCTGGAAACAAAACCAGATGCTGTAGCCATTTTTCTGGTGACAAAACAAGATTATTTTAGTCAAAGTCACACCGATTAACAAGACAAGTCTACTGTGCTATTTTTCTGTGAAATAAACTTGAATGATTTAAAAATTTGGCTCACGACTTGATGATATGGAAAAAAAATGTTCTTCCTGAAGATAAACCATTTGAGAAGCACTCAACTCACACATGCTTACTCCAAATCATCATTGATGCAGAACCAGCAGACAATAACCAACATTATGTTTCATGTTCATTGGAAATTCTCCCGACACCTTGTATCAAGACAGCTTGTCTTGATACGAGGATGAACGTTAGCTAACTTAGCATCAACTTAAACAATGACGTTGCCTAGCTAGCTAGGACTTCACTTACATCTCTCATTCCTGCTGCGGGCGAATAACTTTCTGATATCCATCTAGGAGTTACAGTTTGAGTCAAATCAAAATCAAAATAATGTAATTAACAAATTGTTGTTGGCTAATGTCACCTACCCGTGATTCGCAGCCCCTTTCTCTCTCTCTCTCTCTCTCTCTCTCTCTCTCTCTCTCTCTCTCTCTCTCTCAACCGAAGTCTCGAGCCACACGTGAATAAATTACCATATTAAGTAGCCATGTGCTCATTGTTAGTGGAGAGAATACAGTAGCAATCAATTACCATACTAAGTAGTATGTGCGCTGTTGTCTATGTTATGTAGACTTAAAACTCTGAAGCGTTTTTTTTTTTATTGGTGAAATTTTTACTGGGGCACTTCAGATCAACAGTGGGGCACGTGCCCCAGTGAAATATGTCTGGCGACGTCCCTGCCCTTGAGTAGTTGCTGTTTGTGGGATATTTAACGCTACAATCTGAGCATTCACATAAGCAAATGAACACATGTTCATCAGCCTAATACATTCAGACGGTAGTTCATCACATACCACATTTTTCGTGCACTACCCCTGGAAGAAAAAAAAACAGTTTACAATCAACGCAATGTTAAGCGCAAAACCAAACACGCATGATTCCCTGCATACCCTTAAATATGTAAATAACTTGCTATCATGCCAAACAGCATCGTGACTTAGACCCTGTCTACATTAAGTTGGATAATTCATTAAACTAATAATTATGTGCGCGTGACGTCATGGGTTGTGGAGCTCCTCACATCCGCACATTGTTTACAATCATGGCCACCAGCAGCGAAAGCGATTCAGACCAAGAAAGCGACGATGTCCCCATTAATTTGAGCGAGGATGAAAGATTTGTGGATGAGGAAAGTGAGAGTGAAGGACTAAGGGGGAAAAAAAACAAAAAACTAGACGGCAGAGCGATTCAGATGTTATTAGACAAATGTACTAGGATAATTCTGGAAAATCCCTTATATGCTAATTGTGTTACTAGTGATTTAGCATTTTAGTGAAAGTCGGAGGCGTGTGGTGACTGCCAGTGTCTCTCAGGGAAGCAACGTTTCTCGATAAGGCGAAGCGAAGGCAGCCGTTAGGGCCAGCCTGAGATTTTTTTTCCCCCTCCTCCACGGTGGAAGCGTCCCACGTTCGGGGGCGGCCGGTCAGAGGAGGCAAGAGAGTCCGCAGCTGCCTCTTTGACAGGTGCACGAGGAACGACGCAAGCTCTCCACTCATGTCTATGTTAAGAGCCGACTTATTACCACCATTTTCTCACCAAAACCTGCCAGTTGACATGTGGTAGGGAACCATGTTTGCTTGACCGCTCTGTTCCATAGTAAACGTTCACCGTCATCTTTCGGGAATGTAAACAAGGAAACACCGGCTGTGTTTGTGTTGCTAAAGGCGGCCGCAATACACCGCTTCCCACCTACATCTTTCTTCTTTGACGTCTCCATTATTAATTGAACAAATTGCAAAAGATTCAGCAACACAGATGTCCAGAATACTGTGTAATTATGTGATTAAAGCAGGCGATTTATAGCCGGGATCGGAGCTGGAACAAAATGTCCGCTAAAATCCGTGACGTCACGCGCACGTGCCATCATACCGCGACGTTTTCAACAGGATACTTCGCGCAAAATTTAAAATTGCTATTTAGTAAACTAAAAAGGCCGTATCGGCACGTGTTGCAATGTTAATATTTCATCATTGATATATAAACTATCAGACTGCGTGGTGGGTAGTAGTGGGTTTCAGTAGGCCTTTAAGGAAAAGTCATAGAAAATTAGTTATTAATCTACTTGTTCATTTACTTTTGATATCTGCTTACTATCTCTTTTAACATGTTCTGTCTACACTTCTGTTAACATTTAACACAAATGTATTATTCTTTTGTTTGATACCTTACATTAGTTTTGGATGATACTACAAATTTGGGTATCAATCTGATACCAAGTCGTTACAGGATCATACATTGGTCATATTCAAAGTCCTCATGTGTCCAGGGACATATTTCCTGATTTTATAAACATAATATACATTTTAAAAAAACGAAAGAAGAAGTTCTAATGCCAAAAAATATCGACGTATTCATAGTAGTATAGACTAGATACGCTACTGTACTTGATATTATTACAGTGGATGTTTGGTGTCGCTCCACCAATGGCGTTTGTTTACATTTTGACATTCTCTCTCTTTCTCTTTCTCTCTCTCTCTCTCTCTCTCTCTCTCTCTCTCTCTCTCTCTCTCTCTTTCTCTCAACTGAAGTCTCGATCCACACATAAATAAATTACCATATTAATTAGCCATGTGCTCATTGTTACGTGGAGTGAATACAGTAGCAATCAATTACCATACTAAGTAGTATATGCGCTGTTGTCTATGTTATGTAGACTTAAAAATCTGAAGCGTTTTTTTTTTATTGGTGAAATTTTTACTGGGGCACTGCAGATCAACACTGGGGCACGTGCCCCAGTGAAATCTGTCTGGCGACGCCACTGGTGCTGCCGAACATGCTCCTCTAATGGTAAACCCGCAATGTCATGACATGACGATGGGGTTGTGGACTGGTACTTTTTAGATGCGGGATAGTACCGAATATGATTCACTAGTATCGCGGTACTATACTAATACCAGTATACCGTACAATCCTAGAATGTAGTGTTAATCTTTTTACATTCACAAGCTTTATAGTATTAATACTGTATTATTATTATTCAGTATTTTAGCCCATCGCTACCTAGCGTGGCTAGCTGGCTAACGTTACAAACTAACATGTGACTTTTGCAGAAATTATGGAATTTTCTCTGCCCCTACCTGAGCGAGTCAGCATCACTCTGACGGGATAGATTCATGTACCCCCTACCCCTCTTTATGCCCACTGCCTCTACATTCCCTAATACCCCTACTCAGTGGCCTAGTAGTTGGAGGGTACGCCCTGAGATCGGTAGGTTCTGAGTTCAAACTCTGGCTGAGTCATACCAAAGACTATAAAAATGAGATCAATCACCTCCCTGCTTGGCACTCAGCATCAAGGGTTGGAATTGGGGGTTAAAGGGGAACATTATCACCAGACCTATGTAAGCGTCAATATATACCTTGATGTTGCAGAAAAAAGACCATATGTTTTTTTAACCGATTTCCGAACTCTAAAAGGGTGAATTTGATCACTGATCCCCTCACCTCCCAGGGGGTGATCAAGGGTGATGGGTCAAATGCAGAGAATAATTTCGCCTAGTGTGTGTGTGACAATCTTTGGTACTTTAATTCATAGTCATTTAGACACCACTACCTTTCCGGGTAAGGCTAAAACGTATGGCAAGGTGGTGTGTTGGAGTGGCCCTCGCAGTGTCATCGCCATGCTGGTTCTGGTCAGGCTGCGTCAAACTAGTGTGTCTTAATAACAATATTAATACACGGGGTATAAATAAATTGGTGAGCGCACGTCTGAGCCCTGAGCCAAGCCACAGGCGCAGGCAGATGGAGGAAGCAAATGAGGCTTGGAGACAGATGTGTCTCTGACAGTGGGATTGTGATACAGTGCGGGTGGAGAGAGGGGGACATGCTCATAAATAATGGACACTTCTCCCGCCAGGCGGAGGACAGTTATTCAGAGAGCAAAGCCCAAAGAACATCAAAAGTAACTTAAATGGGTACAGCTGTCAAGTCCTCGTCAACGAGGTTCTATATACACTGTATGAACCAACCAGTCGTTAGATATTTGCACAAGTACAATAATAAGGCTCTTCATTTACGTCCTTCTGGTTTGTGTGTGTGACAATGCCGAAGACAAGCAGCACACAAATACAACACATTGACAAAAAAAAGCCCGCAAGTGACTTTTCAGCTCTCCTTGGCTTTTTTTAGGGGTAAAAAGACAACCATTTCCTGTCCCTCTTCTGTCCCAGTGCACTTCAGCCTGCCTGTCAGCGCCCACACCGTGCAAGACTGTCACGTTGTGTGTGCTACAGCAGTGGAGTTGGCACCCAAAGGAGGGAGTGTGGAAATGCTCCAAAAAAAAAATAGCCTGAAAGAACATGTGACATGTCTCATTTTGCATCAATTTATTTTCAAGTCAAAAACATTTGCAAATAGCTGTTTTCACCTTGAGGTTTTAAAGGTGACAGTTAAAAGAACATCGCACATAGGGTTGGGTGATATGGTCTTTTTATTAGTATCTCAATATTTTTAGGCCATGTCACGATACACAATATATATCTCGATATTTTGCCTTATCCTTGAATGAACACTTGATGTATATAATCACGGCAGTATGATGATTACGTGTGTCTGCATTAAAACGTTCTTGTTCATACTGCATTTATATATGCTCATTGTAAACTTTCATGCAGAGAGAGAAATCACAACTAAGTCAATTTAGCAAAACTGTATTTATTAAACAGTTATTAAGCAGTGGCACAAACATTCATGTCATTTCCAAAACAGAAAGTGCAAGATTGTCAGAGACATTTAAAAACAAGCAATTAGTGCACTTTTGTGCATGATGTCATTAAGATGACATATCAAAACAACACAAGATTAAAGTGCACCTTTTGTACAGAACGCCACTACAATAGTTTAAAACAAATAAAGTGCACTTTTGTGCATTATGTCACGCAAGATATTTCAAAAACTGTCAATTAAAAATGAGCTGCATAATAGGAAATCAAATAGTGTATGTCCTTCGCTATATGGTAGGTTCTTGCGGACGTTATCTTCCTCTGTTGTTGACTATTTTTTTCATATGGTGTTGATGTGGAAATGGAAGACGCCAGGCTCAATTGGGTCAGTACTGGTTGCTTTGGCATTTTGTCGGGTGTGGCACCGGCCGGAGATGTTGACATGCGGAGTTTCAAGCACTCTTCACTCTTCAGCGGGTGATTTTTGAAATGATGCTACAAATTAGTAGTACTGCTACTTTTTGCAGCAACGCTTTTGCCGCATACTGTACAAACGTTTGTACATATTACGGTTGTCTGTTCAACATCTTCCCGCTTGAAGCCAAACCACCACCAGACAATGGACCCCGTGCTGTTTTTGTTGGTAATTAATTATTCTTCCTCCATTTGTTACCAGATTCGCACCTTGTCACTCTCGTATTACCACTCGCACCACATGCCACAGCTAATTTTACCATGCCGCTACCTCTCTGCTCCGCGAGGGCGTATGACATTGCAAGTGCGACAGTATGTGACATATGTAACAAGGTGCGCTTGTTTTATGTCTCTGTGAGAAGCAGAGACAAGAAAGAGTGAGAAAAGCCTGTAGTCCAATGCAGTTAAAAGCAACTGCGTGAGAACGCATACTCGAATAATCAAGATATAGTCATATTCTACATCGCACTGACACAAACCCGCAATAAATCGAGTATATTCGATATATCGCCCAGCCCTAATCGCACATTCATCTACCACGTAATGGGTTCTGTGACGGAGCTTTTAACTGAAAACACTTGTACATCAATTCAACGTCTCCAATTGAGATGAATTGAAATCAAGCATCATGGTATCTCCTTCCGGCTGCTTTTTTGTCAAATACACCATCATCAGCTTTTCCATTTTTCAAGAATACATTTTGGCCATTAAAATTTACTTCAAAATAGTTGGCTGGTTTAGACCAGATGTATCAAAGTCGTTTTCACTGAGGGCCACATCGCAGTTATGCTTGGCCCCAGGGGATCGCTTCTAACAGTTCAATTTTTATTACACAATTATAATGCCTTTTATCAGTTGATTTTTTTTTAAAACTAAAATGTATTAAAAATACGGTAAGCTGGAAAATTATCTTCTCAAAATGTAGTGTATAACACTGTAAATGGAAAAACAGTACTGCTGTTTTTATGGTTAAAAAAGCTGCTCAGTTAACAACATTTTACAGTAAAATGTACATTTTTTTTTTTTACTGAAAATTTAAAAAATGCTATTTTACAGTAAAATGTTGTCACCCGAGCTGCCTTTTGGGTTGTTTGTTTGTTTGTTTGTTTGTTTGTTTTAACCGGAAATCAACAACTGTAGATTTTTCGGTGTATTACTGTAAATGCCAAGATTGCACCACAGTTTATTACAGTTAAAAAAATTACAGTTTTTTCATTTAGAGGAAAATGCTGTAGAAACCACAGTATATTTCACAATTGTACCATGAAATCAATTGCTCTTTTTACATTGCACAATATGATGGATAACGTGTGCATGTGTGTGTGTGTGTGTGTGTGTGTGTGTGTGTGTGTGTGTGTGTGTGTGTGTGTAAAACAAAAATCATATACATTTTACTGCAACTACTTGGAAGTGGAATTATTTTTGAGTGAAATGAGAAAGTTTTGTACTGACACAGATGACAGCCGTTGATATAAATGTTATTTTTACTAATTTGAAAGTAATCATTGAAGATTTGTGCTGCCTTATCTGTAACTTTTTCAGTCAATACGTTGATAAGTACTAAATGAATCCATCCATCCATCCATCCATTTTCTGCCGCTTATTCCCGTTCGGGGTCGCGGGGGGCGCTGGCGCCTATCTCAGCTACAATCGGGCGGAAGGCGGGGCACACCCTGGACAAGTCGCCACCTCATCGCAGGGCCAACACAGATAGACAGACAACATTCACACTCACATCCGATTTGTCAAATAACTCAGTTTTTTCTATTTTCACACCACAATGTGAAGTTGTAGTTTGTCGTAAAGGGAGACCCTTACCCAAAAATAAAAACGGTCTTGCTTTAACAGCCTGTGGTTGTAAGAGACGTCTCAAAACCTCATCGGGAGTTCTGAAAAAACCTGAAAATTATATTTTTCCAAAACTTGTTTTTGTTAAAATGTCATGAGTGGGGATCCCCTTAACCCAAATATGTTTAAAAACCGTCTGTCTTAAAAGGCACAGTACTGGTCCTTTAAATATCGGGGACATCCCAAAAACCCGAAAATGGCAGAAAAAAAGTATTTTTTTAAAAACTTTTTTGCCCTAAAACGTGGTAAGGACGACTCCTTACCCCCCAAAAATTAACACTGTCTTCCTGCAAAAGTATAATACTGGTTCTGGAGTTGTGGAAGACGTCTCAAAACCTCATTGGGAGTGCCAGCAAAACACGATAAATAGCAGAAAATGTATAATTTTCTGCCACTTTTTTTGCTTAAACGTCACAAGTGGGGGACCCTTACTTAAAAAAAAATAAAAACTGTCTTCATTCAAAAGCACAATACTGGTCCGGTAGTTGTGGGAAACATCTCAAAATCTCATTGGGCGTCCCGACAAAACCTGCAAATAGCAGAAAATATATATTTTTCTAAAGCTTTTTTCACTAAAATGTCGTAAGGGGGTACGCTTACCAAAACATTTGAAAAAACTGTCTCGCTTCAACAGAACAATACTGGTCCGGGATTTGTGGGGCACGCCTCAAAACCTTGTTGGGAATCCCGACAAAAATCCAAAAATGGCAAAAAATTAATATCTTTCACAAAACAAAATGTCGCAAGATGGGACCCTTACCTTAAAAAATGTAAAAACGGTCCTCATTCAACAGCACAATACTGGTACTATAAACAATTTAAAAAATAACTTAGATTTATATCGCGCTTTTCTAGACACTCAATGCGCTCACAAAGAAGTGGGACTCAACTTTCATTCACACCTGGTGGTGGTAAGCTACATCAGTAGCCACAGCTGCCCTGGTGTAGACTGAATTTAAAAGAAACTAAATACAATAAAATATAAAAAAAAAAAAAAAAAAAAGAAAAATAAATAATTGTATTATGCTGATGTGTGACAAGAAAACGCAAGAGCTCTCGTTGTTTTTTTTAACCACCACCTATCATTCATTCATCATTCATTCACCAGTGTGAGCGGCACTGGGGGCAAAGGGTGAAGGGTCCTGCCCAGGGACACAACGGCAACGATTTTTGGGATGTCAAGCGAAACTGCAACCCTCAGGTTTCTGGGTGGCCGCTCTACCCACTACGCCATGCCGCCCCTATAGTTGTGGGAGACGTCTCAAAACCTCATTGGGAGTCCTGACCAAACCTGAAAATAGCAAATTTTTATTTTTCCAAAACTTTTTTTCACTAAAATGTCGTAAGGGGAGACCCATACCAAAACATTTAAAAAAAAAAAACTGTCTTGCCTCAACGTAACAATATTGGCCCTGCAGTTTGTTTTCTTTTTCCAAATATTTTTTCCACTAAAATGTCGTAAGAAAAATTGGTCTCGCTTTAACAAAACAATACTGGTCCTGGAGTTGTGGGAGACGTCTCATAACTTCATCTGGAGTCCCAACAAAACCAATAATGGCAGAAAATGTTTATTTTTCCCAAACTTTTTTCCGGAAAAATGTCCAAAACATTTTAAAATACTGTCTTACTTTAACGGAAAAATACTGGTTCTGGAGTTGAGGGAGACGTCTTAAAACCTCATCGGGAGTCCTGAAAAAACCCGAAAATGGCAGAAATTTTTTTTTTTTCTGCCAAAATGTCATAAGGGGGAGGGACCTTTACCCCCAAAAAATTTAAAGTGTACATTACTGGTCCTGTAATTATGGGAGAAGTCCCAAAACCTCATCAGGAGTCCTGACAAAACCCGAAAATCTGAGAATCTTGAAGGTAGAAAACTATACAAGTATATGAGTCCACCATAATTCACGACTTACGTACTTGTGCCTTTCATACGCAGGGTGGCCGTGTTTGCAGGATGGATGAGAGAATATGAGTAACTTAAAATAAAATAAACCAATAAAATAACAATTAAGCGCAAAGCAAATATGAGAATAGGGCCCATAAAGAGTTGAGATAAGGAGTATTTCCATGCATACAGAAACTGGTCTGTGGGAATCAGATTGCTTGCTGGTTTGTGGGAGATTGAACAATTATATGTTTCAAATACACATTTGTTTTTAATTGTATTTAATGTATTTTTTGTGGATTCCTTATACATTCTGTTTCTCAGGGTTACAATAAACCAAATATGAATGTTGGACTGTTCATATTTTTGTAAGAGGGGAAACTTTCAAAGCCAGCATTGATCAAATACTTCCCCAACTAAATACTGGAAGCGTTTGTCCCGGAGTCTATTCTTCGCCAAATGGGAGCACAACACTAGACAATAAATGTTGCCGTGCTCCACAAGTCATGAAATCAGCATCTGGGACCAAGAGCTTATTAACTTTGTTTACTGAGGTGATAAATCAAGCAAGAAAGAGGAGTTGTTCTCTTCTCGGAGCAAATGAAAAATAATTTTAGCAAAAAGCGTTTGCATAGTTTATCTGCAGAGTGTGTTGTCGAGTCAGGAACTTTTTCCCTGGGAGAAAATGAGGCAGAGCACCGTTTAATGAAGGGCAATATGGTAAGTTTGACATTTAGCCTAAATGGCTAAACGCAGGAGAGTCAAATCCCATCACAAGAGGTGTTGCAAAACAACACGGGTATAAACTCAGTGAACTTTGAGTTTGGTTGTTAGCTTCTTGTTAGTATAAATGTAGTTTGTATTTTTTGGCCCACTTATAAAACGGCTAATCTCTCTTCCGGCTACCATCCACAGCCGGATGGTTGGCCAGACGCAGTGGGCCAACCAAGACCTGGAAGCCACCATACACTGTGTCTATACCATCAAAAACCTGCTTACGGTTTTCAACCGCCTGCATTCCTGTTTGCGTTCCCGCTTGCCTGGCCTGGCACAATTCCAGAGCTACACTGTCCCCCACCTCTTAGTGCAATTATCCAGTGGCTAATTGTCACAGAGTTCTCGGAGCCGAATACAGGTAAGGAGAAAGGGTATGGTTTTTTACCAAAGACTTAACACTACATACAGATTCATCTAAACTCCAACATATACACTATATTACAGAAAGTATTTGGCCACCCATCCAAATTATCATAATAACTTGGCCCACAGGTGTATAAAATCAAGCACTTAGGCATGGAGACTGTTTCTACAAACATTTGTGAAAGAATGGGCCGCTCTCAGTAGCTCTGTGATTTCCAGTGTGGAACTGTCATAGGATGCCACCTGTGCAACAAATCTAGTTGTGAAATGTTCTCGCTCCTAAATATTCCAAAGTCAACTGTCTGCTTTATTATAAGAACAATGAATAGTTTGGGAACAACAACAACTCAGCCACCAAGTGGTAGGCCACTTAAACTGACAGAGAGGGGTCAGCGGATACTAAAGACTTTCTGCACAGTCAGTTGCTATGGAGCTCCAAACTTCATGTGACCTTCCAATTAGCCCACGTACAGTTCGCAGAGAGCTTGGGTTTTCATGGCCGAGCAGCATCATCTAAGACATGCATCACCAAGTCCAATGCAAAGCATGGGATGCAGTGGTGTAAAGCACGTCGCTACTGGACTCTAGAGCAGTGGAGACGCCTTCTATGGAGTGATGAATCACGTTTTTCCATCTGGCAATCTGATGGACGAGTTTGGGTTTGGAGGTTACCAAGAGAACGGTACAGGAGGAATTATGGTGTGGGTCTGTATTTCGGGAGTTGGGCTTTGCCCTTTTGTTCCAGTGAAATTGACTCTGAATGCTCCAGGATACCAAAACATATTGGACAATCCCATGCTCCCAACCTTGTGGAAACAGTTTGGAGCAGGCCCCTTCTTCTTCCAAGATGACTGTGCACCAGTGTACAAAGCAAGGTCCATAAAGACATGGATGACAGAATCTGGTGTGGATGAACTTGACTGGCCTGCACAGAGTCATGACCTGAACCCGATAGAACATATTTGGGATGAATTAGAAGAGAGACAGAGAGCCAGGCCTTCTCGACCAACAACAGTGTGTGACCTCACTAATTCTAATTTGGAAGAAACACACTCCGCAATCTTGCGGACAGCCTTCCCAGAAGAGTTGAAGCTGTAATAGCTGCAAAAGGTGGACCCACATCATACTGAACCCTACGGGTTAGGAATGGGATGGCACTTCAAGTTCATATGTGGGTCAAGGTAGGTGGCCAAATAGTTTTGGCAATATATTGTAAATACAGTATATGTGGTGGAGCGCATCATCTGCAACAGCAGCACCTCCTAGATGCCGTCGGTATACACCCTGTGTTCCATGTGTCTATCTTCAAGTCTGTGGTTACAATTGAACACACCCTTCCCGAAGTACCTCCTTCTCCTCATAGGCCTTTCGATGTCCATCTCGCATTTACGGTAAAGGTAATTTTGGACCTGAGAAGAAGGGGCAGGGGTTTTCAGTTCCTGGTGGATATGGAAAGATGTGCCCTCGAGCGTCATTCCTTGCTCTCTTGTTGATCCAGATCTAGTTACTCAGTTTTACCGACGTTTTTCCGGAAAAATACAGGGTAATCGGCTCAGTGGCTTCTGTTAAGTAGGGAGAGGGTTTGTGGTGAATACTGTTACATTCCTGTATTTCCTGCCTGATTTTACTGGCTCTTCTCTATCCCTTCGTCTACTGCAGGGGTCGGTAACCTTTTTGGCTGAGAGAGCCATGAAAGCCAAATATTTTAAAATGTATTTCCGTGAGAGCCATATAATATTTTTAACACCGAATACAACTGTCGGGTTCAAACACTGATGACATCTATTAAACAGACAAGAAGCAAGGAATTAAACAGAGACTGGATTCAATTTAGCTCAATGAGGAGAAACGCGTAGACCTGTACCCTTGTAAAGTGTCGTCCCACGCTCTGACAAGAGAATTCTACGCCTCCCCTTTTATTTGGACTTTCCCTGATTACAACAATTAAATGCGTGCATCTCTTATTCTTTTTAATAACATTGTTATTCTGAAGCTAACCAATAATAAATAAAATACTTTTGACCATTAATGCGACTTCCTGAAGCTGAGCTTCCCTTGCAGTCTCAGAGCAATCGTCACTGGTGAGGCGCAAACGTCCACCCAGCCACAATTTTGACACCATTGATCAAACGTAGTAAAAGCCTGCCATTCCAAAGACAATTACTGTGTAAAACTGCACTGCTTGATAGTGAGAGTCGTTTGGCTGTCGCACTTAATAACATTTATGGAGAGACTAAAAGTAGCTGACTTTTCCCAGCTGTAGTTATGCAGAAGAAGTACAATGAAAGTAAACATACAAATTGTCCATCTGTGCAGTTCAGATATGATTTGTGCGTCTAAGACTATGCTCTGTATTATCCCAAACTTCTCGAAGGTCAGTAAGATAGGATTTGAAGAAAAAAAAACGACTACAAGGAGTCTTGATGTTTCATGTTATAATTGGGTTTTTGTAAAAGTCTGCAAAAGTTCATAATGGGAAAATAAGTTTCTTAGTGACCTTCAAGGGCAGAGAAAAGTGACAACTCTTTAAGGGAGCTGACCATCAGCGGTCAGCAGACAAAGGATTGGCCCAATAAATACTGAGGCTGTCTTTGTGTTTGTGTTTATTGTTGTTGAATCATGTTTTTTTGGTACTCCCTTACCAGAAGTGATTGCATGGAAAAAAAGATTGGTACAACAGATTGGTCGTGACAAATAGTCTCCACTCTATTCAATGTAAGGATAGATTATTTAGGATCGGTGATTCATCTAAACCAGTGGTTCTCAACCTTTTTTCAGTGACGTACCCCCTGTGAGCATTATTTTAATTCAAGTACCCCCTAATTAGAGCAAAACATTTTTGGTTGAAAAAAATAGATAAAGAAGTAAAATACAGTTCTATGTCATCAGTTTCTGATTTATTCAATTGTATAACAGTGCAAAATATTGCTCATTTGTAGTGGTCTTTCTTGAACTTTTTGGAAAAAAAGTTATAAAAATAACCAAAAACTTGTTGAAAAATAAACAAGTGATTCAATTATAAATAAAGATTTCTACACATAGAAGTAATCATCAACTTAAAGTGCCCTCTTTGAGGATTGTAATAGAGATCCATCTGGATTCATGAACTTAATTTTAAAGATTTCTTCACAAAAAAAGAAATCTTTAACATCAATATTTATGGAACATGTCCACAAAATATCTAGCTGTCAACACTAAATATTGCATTGTTGTATTTCTTTTCACAGTTTATCAACTTAAATTCACATTTTGTTGAAGTATAATTCAATCAATATATTTACAAAGGATTTTTTAATTGTTGCTATTTTTAGAATATTTAAAAAAAAAAAATCTCATATTGCCCTTGACATACCTTCAAGTACCCCCAGGGGTACACGTACCCCCATTTGAGAACCACTGATCTAAACTGACGAAAAGATGCTGAGATCAGAAAAAGCCACATCAGAAAAGATCATTGGTTATTTGTTAGTATTTGAATTATTTTGCAAAGGTTGCAGATTGCGAAATGATATTACAGTGATGGAAGGATTTTACTGGTTTTACTCGAAAGTACATAAGTTCCTATACTCGATCTCTCCTCTCAGTTACACTCTTCACTCTCTGCCCACGCCTCCTCGAGAGCTGCAACCACATTGTGCCATCAGCCTCGTCTTTATTGTTCCGTGTGCTTTGCAAAGCAATTTGGAGAGCGATCAGCCTTGTTAGCTATGCTTCTCTCCAACCACAGCTGATGCCTGAGAAGGAATCTCAATCCCTTTGCTTTGTCAAGCAGCTCAGGTTCAGAGCTGAAGTGATGGATCAAAGTCTGTCTGGAAAAATGCCCTTCCACCCCCTAAAACCCGAGCCGCTCCTTCTCTTTGCCTTTTTTCCATTCTTCAGATCTCATTTAAACATCCACAAGAGTCGATTCACTTGACAACCACTGCTTTCTTGAGAGGTTATGATTTAATTGAAATAAAAGAGGAAAGGATCCAAAGAAAAAAACTTAAAAGTCCTAAAAAGTGTTTTTTTTTTTTTTAATTGATGTTTTTCTAGCAGACATGTACAGTCGTGGTCAAACATTTACATACACTTGTAAAGAACATAATTTCGTGGCTGTCTTGAGTTTTCAATAATTTCTACAATCCTTATTTTTTTTGTGATAGAGTGATTGGAGCACATACTTGTTTGTCACAAAAAACATTCATGAAGTATGGTTCTTTTAATGAATTTATTATGGGTCTACTGAAAATGTGACCAAATCTGCTGGGTCAAAAGTATACATACAGCAATGTTAATATTTGACATCACATGGACTAAGACAAGACCTTGTGGAGGAAAGGTCTTTGGTCAGATGAAACAAAACTTAAGCTGTTTCGCCACAATACCCAGCAATATGTTTGGAGGAGAAAAGGTGAGGCATTTAATCCCAGGAACACCATTCCAACCGTCAAGCATGGTGGTGGTAGTATTATAATCAGGGCCTGTTTTGCTGCCAATGGAACTGGTGCTTTACAGAGAGTAAAGGGGACAATAAAAAAGGTGGATTACCACCAAATTCTTCGGGACAACTTCAAATCACCGAGGAGGTTGGGTCTTGGGCGCAGTTGGGTGTTCCAACAGGACAATGACCCCAAACACATGTCAAAAGTGGTGAAGGCTAAATCAGGCTATAATTAAGGTTGTAGAAGTGCATTCTTAAAGTCCTGACTTAAACGTGAGGACAATGCTGAAGAAACAAATCCATGTCAGAAAACCAACAGATGTAGCTACACTGCACCAATTTTGTCAAGAGGAGTGGTCAAACATTCAACCAGAAGCTTGCCAAAAGCTTGTGGGTGGCTACCAAAAGCGCCTTATTGCAGTGAAACTTGCCAAGGGACATGTAACCAAATATTAACATTGCTGTATGTATACTTTTGATCAAGCAGATTTGGTCACATTTTCAGTAGACCCATATTAAATTCATATAGGAACCAAACTTCATGATTTTTTTGTGACCAACATGTATGTGCTCCAATCACTCTATCGCATGAAAAAAAGAGTTGTAGAAATTATTGGAAACTCAAGACAGCCATGACAATAGGTTCTTTACAAGTGTACGTAAACTTTTGACCACGACTGTAAGTGTCTTTACATGTTGTTTATGAGCACCAAATGTGAGAAAAATCTATCATTTAATCACTTGTTTGCTCCACTTTTGAAAAAAGGGTCGCACAAATGTTTTCTTTTCAAGACCTGTAAAGAAAAATCCTTCCTTTCCCATGGACATGATACCGCCACTGATGAGCCAGCAGGCTTTGCTACACACCTGATAGTATTTGGACACTTGACACAATGAGTAATCAGACTACCACATGGAGGTGTTACCTTTAAATTTATATAAACCTCAGATCATTCCTGCCTTTAATTTGATCGTGATATTAGAGGTATTAAACAAAGTGGCATTGCAATTTAGGGTTGTCCAGATCTGATATGGGAAAATGCCGATCCAGATCCAGTTTTTAGAAAAAACCCGGTCCCTGTTTTCCAACGCACCGATTTAAATAATACATTCCACTCTTCTGCTGCTCCCTACGCTCCGTTCCGCATTTTCCAGCACACCTTCAACACATCCACAGGTCTGTGTTCTAACCGTTAAGACGGCCATATGAATTAAAAGTTACGGTGACAATGTCAGCTGTGTGGGATTATTTTACCCTACAAAACGAAAAAGATGAAGAGGTGGAGTGCAAAACATGCCACAATAAAGTCAAGCGTGGTGGTAAAGTTGTAAGACATTTTAATGACTCTTGAGAGTGAGAGGCGTTTTAGAACTCATTGTTGATGAACACAGGAGCAGGCTGACACATGAGCATCTTGAAGTGCTCGTCTTTGTTACAAATAATCTCCCCATTATGCGTGGACTTCAATTGTTTGCCCCCACCCCCCACCCCTGACTGGGGCAAACAATTGAAAGGAGTGTGTAGATAGTTTTTTTGTCTTTTTTAAGTTTACACTTGTTCAAGAGCAAGTATTGATGTTGAGTTTTAGACATTTTATCCCACTCAGGTTGTTTGTGTGTTTTGCTTTTTTAAATAATGTTTACAACATTATTTGCACTTTATACTGTTCACTTTTTTACTGTTTAATGATGCCATCTCTGTTTGTCATGTATAATTTTTTTAATTTTGTGTTTATCCTTGAATACCAACCATTGTGTATTATTTAAACTCACCTAATTCAGCTGGTTAGTTGTTATCAAGAGTACTAAAACCCTTTTCAACATGAATCTGACAACTAAGTAGGCTAAATAACTTTAAACTTTAATACATGCTCAGATAGGCCAGTATCGGCCAGTATCGGTATCGGATCGGAAGATCAAAAATATCTATTTTGGATCTGCATACCTCAGTCATTGTAGTCCGTGCCGACACCGTAGTTGATGAGCTTCTTCGTTTTCTCTATCTTCTTGTTATGGGGCATTCATTCTCCGCTGATGCCATTTGTAATATAATGGAGAGTAAAGTTCTCACTTATATCTGTGAGTAGACTTGCCAAGAAAGGGATAAAGACTGCTGGTTCAGTGTGTTTACACAATTCACCCATGGAACTTTAGTTTTTTGAGAGTTCCTTTTTTTCACGGGACATTTCCGGCGTTATTGTCGCACGAGTGAGGTACGGATGAGGAAATGCTGCTCCGTTATTGATTTAAGTAAAGTTTGAATGTCATTAAAACAGTTAGCTCCATCTTCAGACACTTTTTAGACACCCGTCCTTGCACGCTACACCGCTACAACAAAGATGACGGGGAGAAGACGCTGTCAAAGGTCAGTCACGTAAATAAGACCGCCCACATAACTGCGCATTCTGAAGCGACGGTCAGAAAACGACTTGAAGATCATCTGGAAAATATAATCTATGCAAATATTGTGTCCCAAGAACCACAAGGAAGTGTTTTACATTTAGAAAAAAAATCCTAATATGACCCCTTTTAATGGGCCTTAGAATCTAGTGCGCCTTTTGTATGAAAATAGACCCGCTCATCGGCAGTGCGCCTTATAATGCGCTGCGCCCTATGGTTAAAAAAATATAGTATAGCTCTTGACCATATGTCACTAATGGCACATTCTCCTTAAGAGAAGTCAATGGTTACTTTGCCGTGTGGGTTTGTTCATATGAAGCCTCAGTATACAGTATGCTCATCCTTGGAAAATATAGCAGTATAGTTCAATCGAAAGGAATCCTTTCAACTTTCTTAAAATGAAGCTCTGCAAACTTTCGATAATTTAGTTTTTCCCCAGTGCTACGTTGTTTTAGCTGATACCTAGCATAGACAGGTAGTCGTTGTGTTACAGATTTCTATGTTATGATGTTCCGTGGTTATGAACATCCATCCATCCATTTCTACCGCTTATTCCCTTTGGGGTCGCGGGGGGCGCTGGTCCTATCTCAGCTACAATCGGGCGGAAGGCAGTGTACACCCTGGACAAGTCACCACCTCATCGCAGGGTTATGAACATACTCTCATAAATTATTAAAAGTGTACAAAAAAAAAATAGATGGAATAATGCCTAGGTAGCATAATACTTAGTCGTAGGACTGGGACTCTTACCACAACACACAAGTCGATTTGATTCTGATTCTTGGGGTTTAGATTCCATTCAGAATCTATTCCTGTTTTCAACATAATTTTCGATTCAAACCAATTGTCACAATATTATTATATTAACATATTATATATAATAATAATAATAAAAAATAACTTTACAAGTGGTATGGTGAGGACCTAACCTGCGCACTATGCCCAACCCCAGTAACTCTTGGACACATATGAACCGGTTGTAAGACCAGCCTCACACAAGACTGCTAAATCTGGAGAAACAACCCGTTCCCTAATAGTCTGGCAGCAGCCCTTGAAAGCAAGTGGGATACAATCAACTCCTTGTCCCTGCAAGCAACTAATACCACCAGAGCACCAATATTCATCCAAGAGAGGCAGAAAAAGCCCAACCATCCGCTTACCAAACCAGATGCTGGACAGCTAACCATGGCCCCGGATTGAGAGATCTTTGTTGATATTGTCCAACAACTGTTTCCACTTGAGAATGCAACCACCACCCTTAGGCCAGACCTGGTACTATGGTTCCCTTCAGTAAAGACAGTCAACATCATAGAGCAGAAAGGAGGACTTAACCAAAGAGGCCTATAAACACAAGAAACATCCTTTGCAGACCTGACCGCAGACTAGCAGCAGCAAGGATGGAAGCCCAAAGTCTAACAAGCTGAAGTGGGATTCGGAAGTTTAGTGGCTTCATCAACCAACAGGCTGTTGAAGGACTTTGGCATCCATTGACAGGCTCTGCAATAATTATATCAACCTCAGAATCTGACAAAAAAAAGCAGATGGTGGCTATTGGTCAAGCGCAAGAATCCTTGTTGGGCTCAGAAAACGGCAGCATCACCCGCTCATTGCACAATAGTGGCTTTTCTAACAGCGTGTCTATTTATTTTAGTTACGTTTAAAATCTTTTGCTAAGATTTAAAAAAAATTCTAGAAGTTTCCCTAGTTTTAGAGCTATTTACTTATTTTTAGTCATTAACTAATCCTAATTTTAGCATGAATAATCATAGTGTTGTCTTCTAGTTTAAAAATATAAAAAAATAACTATTCAAATAAGATATTTATTCTATATATATATATATATATATATATATATATATATATATATATATATATATATATATATATATATATAAGTGACGTGCGGTGAACTAACACCAGGTGACGCATACATGCGTTTTTTTCTTCTTTTTTTTAACTTAAATTCATATGTGCCGCTCTCGTCATTGTTGATTTAGATTGCACATTAAAGTTACAGGGGGAAAAAAGGGAGTTATTCGCTTTCATAAAAAAACCTTCTCATAATGATATTATGATATGATAAATGGGTCCAAAAAGCATTTTATAAAGTTGTTATTAAATACTTTTTGCTTTTAACAAAATAAATCAAGTATTGTGAGTGTATCTTACCTTTCTGTATTTGTATCTGAAGCAGCAATAGCTATCCTCCATGAAAACATACTTGTATGATTGCATTCATTTTGTTTTAAAGTCCAGTTTAGAGAAGTATTTAATCTTGGATACAGTATATGATCCTCCATATTGGCAGAAACATTCATTAAATTCAATTTCATTCCAAGAAATTAAACAATATTTTTGCATCCGACAAAAAACACCCACAAACGCTGGTTTACTAAATTCCATGTTTGTTATAAATACAGTTAAAAAAAAAGAAAATAAAAAAATGCTGGCTTTCACTGTAGAGACCTGTGTCTGCTAGCTTGAGCGCCCCCACTTCTCCCAGTGTGGCGAGTCAGAGTACTGCAGAGGCATTTAACTGCAAGTTGACAATGCATCGCCCCCTACCGTGAAGCAGAGGTACTTGCTGCCTCATGACCTGCCTTTTCCCCGTAGCAACAAGCATGCACACCCTTGCATGCACACGCCCAATACACACTGTGTGTAGTCGTGGAGGCACCACCTGTGTCTGCCTCATTTCTTGTCTGCTGCATTTTTTTTTTTTTTCAGGAAACATGGAATTTCCGCGATTTTTACCATGAAAATTATCAAAATATACAGGAACCACACCAAAATCCCATAGAAAGCATAAACCAGAATGTAAATATTAAAACCTATTTTATTTTATTACTTTGTTTTGGAACATCTCATGGTTAAGCCATCTGGTGGCAGGTGAGGCACTGCCTCACTTGCCTCCCCTGACAGCACGTCACTGATATATATATATACCCACACACACCCTGCGATGAGGTGGCGACCTATCCAGGGCGCTGCCTGCCCCTCGCCCGAATGCAGCCGAGACAGGCCCTAGCATCCCCCACGACCCTGAAAGGGACAAGAGGCAGAAAATGGATGGATGTTAAATTAAAAAAACAGCATTGTTATGCAAGAACACAAATGTCCACTGTAGAGGACCCTTGTTCTTAGGAAGATATTTATAGTTCTTAAGGATCTTCTGCAAAAATGACAGTCAAATATGACAAGAGTATTAAGTTTTTCCTGAAAAATCAGTGTCCTCCAGAGCGGACCTTTGTTTTTTACCTGTTTTTTTGGTCAAAATTATTGCTTTTGTCAAAAAATAAATGAACACCCCTGATGTTAAAATCTTAATTTAGGATGTCTTAACAAGTAAAATTATCAGTCCATGCAATTAGTTACTTTTATTAGTTGTTTGTATTTTCTTTTCCTAAAATATTTTTTTTCATGATTGATTTGATATACAAATTTTGAGCTCCACTACAGAACCAATTAAGTTTGTAAGCGGAGGTAGTACTGTAGAGGTAAATTGTCTACATTTCTACAGTGGCACTGGGAGTCTTTTTTTTTAATTTGTAAAAAAACAACAACAATTTTTGTCTACCTAATTGGAAGCATTTAAGTCCCATCTTAAAACTCAATTGTATACTCTAGCCTTTAAATAGACCCCCCTTTTAGACCAGTTGATCTGCCGTTTATTTTTTTTGCTCTGTGGAAAGGGGTCAGGGGGCACAGATTCGGTGGCCACAGATTGTGGTCACCGAATCGAACAGAGAGTGTTCCACCCAGCGTGGACCACTCCTCTGTGCATCAGTTGGAGACGTTTCTGCGCTGCTGACATGTCTCCACTCAAGATGATCCCCTGCTGGCCCCACTATTACGTTAGATCCACTATGGACTGGACTCTCACATTATTAACTCGATCCACTCAACGTCTATTGCACTGGTCGCCCGGGGAAGGGGGGTCCCCACATCTGCTCCCCTCCAAGGTTTCTCTTTGTCAATCCATTTGGTTGACTTTTTTCTTGCCCTGATGTGGGATCTGAGCCGAGGATGTCGTTGTGGCTTGTGCAGCCCTTTGAGACACTCCTGATTTAGGGCTATATCAGTCAACTTTGATTGATTGATGGAATGAATTATTACAACATGGGACCTTTTTAAAGGTACTATTTCAAAGGTTTAAAAAGAACAAGAGGCTGGTGTCTTATAACAAGCGACGGGGAGTAAGGGTGTTGACAAGACGTATCAGTGCACTTCGGGACCATCAGGCTTGTAGAAGTAAGCGTCACGTCGCCTGTGTCACTCTCCCACCAGTGTCACCTTGTCAAAGTCACTGAGGGCTTCATTAAAATGGATCGCGGCCTCACTCCAGTCTACCCCCCACACCCTCCATCCCTCACCTGAATCACTGTCACTCCGTCAAGCTTTTCCCAACCTCTCTGCTGACAATATTTGTCTCTTTGAGTTCCATTCCTGTCCACTGGGATTTTAGCTTCATCCTGACAAAAAGACGACTCCGCTGCTAAAATCCAGTCCCCAGCCAATGCCTGAAAATCATTTACAATCGAGCTACAGCAGATGATTACACACACGGGGGCTCCATTAAAGTGGCACAGCGCCGTCGCAATGTTCGATTGAAGGAATGGAATGGCTTTAAAGCGGCAAAGTGCAGCCTGAATGAAATCAACTCTCTTTAGAGGACAGTACATTTGATTAGACAATTTAATGTGATGTTTAGCGCACAAATGTTGCCGTTCCTTCTCCACTTTTATCTCTGGAAATTCTCCATTCTGTGTGCACCATTGATCCCCAAAAAGCCACACGAATGTGGGTTTGAATTTAGCCTGAAATTGCTAGTGTTTTTCCGGGCATTACTGAGCTCTTTTGCTATTTCTGCAAAAATAAAGGGAAGCTCTCATGCTCTTGTGCCCAAGAAAATAGCTGTCACACAAGTGATGAATGTGCACTCACAGCTACAACAAGGGGTTCATCTCGATATATATGTGTTTTCGTATAAATATATATATATATATATATATGTAGGTGTGGGAAAAAATCACAAGACTACTTCATCTCTACAGATCTGTTTCATGAGGGGTTCCCTCAATCATCAGAAAAAAAAAAAATTCCTGATGATTGAGGGAACCCCTCATGAAACAGATCTGTAGAGATGAAGTAGTCTTGTGATTTTTTCCCACACCTACATATTGCGCTCTACCACGGTATCGAGCACTATTCTCCGGATAATCCAATCAAGACATATACATATATATATATATGTATGAAAACTCATACGTTTTGTATCACTCGCTGCGGTTGCAAACGTTAAGTATAGGCATTATTATTGTTGTCAATATCTTGGATGTGGTTTTTATCATATGAAGATCCAGCTGTGCCTAATGAAGTCACACAGGCAATTTTCCATCTCTTTCTCTGTTTGTTGCCTTTCAAAACAATCCCTCAAATAAACTGTATTACCTTGGTAGCCCGCACTTATCATTTCCATTAAGCAATAAAGTTATGGCAAATGTTGACTTAATCGTTAAACAATGAGATGGTTGTACATGTTAACCAGGAGCCTACACTTATCATTTCCATTAAGCGATAAATGTATTGCAAATGTTTACTTAATCATTAAACAATAAACTGGTTGTACATTATTTGAACAGAATCTTTTGTTCTGTCTTTAAAAGTGTGTTTAATTTCTTACATTTGTTATGTTTGTGGTCTTCCATTGCTATCTTCTCCATACTGATTCTGAGTGTTTAAGATAGTGTCTCTGCTAGTAATTACCTCGACTTTAGCAGGCCATACAGGACTGTTTTTATTTATTTATTTATTTTATTTAACCTTTATTTAACCAGGAAACAATACCATTGCAATTAAAAACCTCTTCTTAAAGGGAGTCCTGGCCAATAGGCAGCAAAGTTGCACTTAAAATTACATTCACATTACACAATAAAATGACAGGATGGACATCAAGTAAAACCGTCATTGATAACTGAGCCTCCTTCAAATGCTGTAAGTTTAGATTTAAAAACATTTAAGGATACAAATTCAGTCAGCTTCCAGTCTCTTTGTAGCATGTTCCAGGCACAAGGAGCTACAGTATGTAGACAAAAGCTTTCCCCCCCATCTCAGTGCGAGTAAAAGGAAAGAGAGGAATTTCTGATCGTTGGATCTCTGAGTAATTAATGTACAAATGTAATGGGGTATTAGTCCCAGAAGAGCCTTGTAATAAAAATTGTAACAGTTACACTGTCTCCTAGTGGACAGAGAGTAAAAGTCACAGTCATGGCTATACAGTTTGTGATGAACCTCAAAAAAGAATGGTAAACAGAGACAGGAACAACTAGCATTCATATAAAAAAGATCATTATGAGCTAGCACAGATGAAAAATGTGGCAGAGACAAAGCACTTTTTACATCTAAAGAAAAAACATATCTAATTATAGGAGAAAAACCCCAATTTAAGTTTAAGTTTCTTCACCAGTTTATCAATAAACGGTTTGAAAGTGAGAAAGTCATCAATTAAAACCCCAATGTATTTATATTCATGCACCACTTCTATGACATTCCCGTCAAGCGTGGACACCACCAAGGGAGTTTGAGGCACCTCACTCATCCTCCTCTCCGGCAGGCCGTCCCACAAGGCCGTCCTCGTCTCAAGCATCGTCGCCACCGCGACCTCCGGCTGGCATGCCGCACAAGCAGCCATCAGGTTTCTGTACGCGGCTCCCTCAGTGGCCAATTCATGGCCGCCCTTTGCGTTAACAGCAGCACTTGGCCTTGTTGACCGCCGTTCTGTGGTCGCCCGCCTCACCTGCTGCAGTGGTGTTCGACTCGCCGCCGCCACCTGACTCGTCCCTGGTGGATTCAGGGACACTTGGCCTGGGGACCCACCACCAAGTCCTCTCCTGCCCTCCCGTTACTTTTTAACTTTTTCATAGTTTTTTTTCTGGGGACATCTTGGATCTGTCCTTAGGGGGGTATACTGTCATGATTGTTGCCCGGATAATGTTTTGTTTAGTTAAAGACTATTTGTTCTGTTTCAGCACCCCTAGGGTTGTGTGTTCTTGGTCTCTAAAGGTGCTGATTAGTTTCACCTTAGTGTTTGGGACGCTTACCTGCTTCTGGGCACTAATCAGACAGCTACCTATTTCTGCTTTTCGCCACCCTCAGTCTGGCTGTCTTGTTTGCTTCATGCAACAGTTACATTTGAGGATTTTTGCTTCTTTGCTCGTGTTTTCTTTATGCAGCTTCTCCGTTAGCTTTGCCATAGCTTCCTGTGTAATCGGCATGCTATTCTGTTTATTTAATATAGGTTTTTTAAACATAAGATCATTGTCTCCCAAAACGTTATTAGTTAATGATATTATCAGAGACAACAATCTTAACGTCATCGGTCTCAGCGAAACCTGGCTTAAACCAAACAACTTTTTTGCGCTAAATGAGGCATGTCCTCCTAACTTTACACATGCACATATTGCCCGTCCGCTTAAAAGGGGTGGGGGGGGTCGCACTAATATACATCGAAAACTTTAACCTTAGTCCTAACATAAATAATAAATATAAATCGTTTGAGGTGCTTACTATGAGGTCTGTCACAACGCTGCCTCTACACCTGGCTGTTATCTACCGCCCCCCAGGGCCCTATTCGGACTTTATCAATGAATTCTCAGAGTTCGTTGCTGATCTAGTGACACACGCCGATAATATAATCATAATGGGGGACTTTAATATCCATATGAATACCCCATCGGACCCACCGTGCGTAGCGCTCCAGACTATAATTGATAGCTGTGGTCTCACACAAAAAATAAATGAACCCACGCATCGCAATGGTAATACGATAGACCTAGTGCTTGTCAGGGGTATCACCGTTTTCAAAGTTACGATACTCCCGTATACTAAAGTATTGTCCGATCATTACCTTATAAAATTCGAGGTTCAGACGCATTACCTTATAAAATTCGAGGTTCAGACGCATCTCATCTCTGAGCTGCAACCTTATCGTGGTAGAGGAGTTTGCGTGTCCCAATGATCCTAGGAGCTATGTTGTCCGGGGGCATAAAGCCCCCTGGTAGGTCTCCCAAGGCAAGCAGGTTCTAGGTGAGGCATCAGACATAGAGCAGCTCGAAGACCTTTATGAAGAAGAAAAATCATGGACCTAGATTTCCCTTGCCCGGACGCGGGTCACCGGGGCCCCCCTCTGGAGCCAGGCCCGGAGGTGGGGCACGATGGCGAGCGCCTGGTGGCCGGGCCTGTTCCCATGGGGCCCGGCCGGGCACAGCCCGAAGAGGCAACGTGGGTCACCCCTCCAATGGGCTCACCACCCATAGCAGGGGCCATAGAGGTCGGGTGCAATGTGAGCTGGGCGGTCCGATCCTCGGCTACAGAAAGTAGCTCTTGGGACGTGGAACGTCACGTCACTGGGGGGGAAAGAGCCTGAGCTAGTGCGCGAAGTCGAGAAATTCCGGCTGGATATAGTCGGACTCACTTCGACGCACAGCAAGGGCTCTGGAACCACTTCTTTCGAGAGGGATTGGACCCTCTTTCACTCTGGCGTTGCCGGCAGTGAGAGGCGACGGGCTGGGGTGGCAATTCTTGTTTCTCCCCGGCTCAAAGCCTGTACGTTGGAGTTCAACCCGGTGGACGAAAGGGTAGCCTCCCTCCGCCTTCGGGTGGGGGGACGGGTCCTGACTGTTGTTTGTGCTTATGCACCAAACAGCAGTTCAGAGTACCCACCCTTTTTGGGAACACTCGAGGGAGTACTGGAAAGTGCTCCCCCTGGTGATTCCCTTGTCCTACTGGGAGACTTCAACGCTCACGTTGGCAACGACAGTGAAACCTGGAGAGGCGTGATTGGGAAGAATGGCCGCCCGGATCTGAACCCGAGTGGTGTTTTGTTATTGGACTTTTGTGCTCGTCACAGTTTGTCCATAACAAACACCATGTTCAAACATAAGGGTGTCCATATGTGCACTTGGCACCAGGACACCCTAGGCCGCAGTTCCATGATCGACTTTGTAGTTGTGTCATCGGATTTGCGGCCTCATGTTTTGGACAATCGGGTGAAGAGAGGGGCGGAGCTTTCTACCGATCACCACCTGGTGGTGAGTTGGCTGCGATGGTGGGGGAGGATGCCGGACAGACCTGGGAGGCCCAAACGCATTGTGAGGGTCTGCTGGGAACGTCTGGCAGAGTCTCCTGTCAGACAAAGTTTCAATTCCCACCTCCGGAAGAACTTTGAACATGTCACGAGGGAGGTGCTGGACATTGAGTCCGAGTGGACCATGTTCCGCACCTCTATTGTCGAGGCAGCAGATCGGAGCTGTGGCCGCAAGGTAGTTGGTGCCTGTCGGGGCGGCAATCATAAAACCCCTTGGTGGACACCAGCGGTGAGGGATGCCGTCAAGCTGAAGAAGGAGTCCTATCGGGTCCTTTTGGCTCATAGGACTCCGGAGGCAGTGGACAGGTACGGACAGGCCAAGCGGTGTGCAGCTTCAGCGGTCGCGGAGGCAAAAACTCGGACATGGGAGGAGTTCGGGGAAGCCATGGAAAACGACTTCCGGACGGCTTCGAAGCGATTCTGGACCACAATCCGCCGCCTCAGGAAGGGGAAGCAGTGCACTATCAACACCATGTATGGTGCGGATGGTGTTCTGCTGACCTCAACTGCGGATGTTGTGGATAGGTGGAAGGAATACTTCGAAGACCTCCTCAATCCCACCAACACGTCTTCCTATGAGGAAGCAGTGCCTGGGGAATCTGTGGTGGACTCTCCTATTTCTGGGGCTGAGGTCGCTGAGGTAGTTAAAAAGCTCCTCGGTGGCAAGGCCCCAGGGGTGGACGAGACCCGCCCGGAGTTCCTTAAGGCTCTGGATGCTGTGGGGCTGTCTTGGTTGACAAGACTTTGCAGCATTGCGTGGACATCGGGGGCGGTACCTCTGGATTGGCAGACCGGGGTGGTGGTTCCTCTCTTTAAGAAGGGGGACCGGAGGGTGTGTTCCAACTATCGTGGGATCACACTCCTCAGCCTTCCCGGTAAGGTTTATTCAGGTGTACTGGAGAGGAGGCTATGTCGGATAGTCGAACCTCGGATACAGGAGGAACAGTGTGGTTTTCGTCCTGGTCGTGGAACTGTGGACCAGCTCTATACTCTCGGCAGGGTTCTTGAGGGTGCATGGGAGTTTGCCCAACCAGTCTACATGTGCTTTGTGGACTTTGAGAAGGCATTCGACCGTGTCCCTCGGGAAGTCCTGTGGGGAGTGCTCAGAGAGTATGGGGTATCGGACTGTCTTATTGTGGCGGTCCGTTCCCTGTACGATCAGTGCCAGAGCTTGGTCTGCATTGCTGGCAGTAAGTCGAACACATTTCCAGTGAGGGTTGGACTCCGCCAAAGCTGTCCTTTGTCACCGATTCTGTTCATAACTTTTATGGACATAATTTCTAGGCGCAGTCGAGGCGTTGAGGGGTTCCGGTTTGGTAACCGCAGGATTAGTTCTCTGCTTTTTGAAGATGATGTGGTCCTGATGGCTTCATCTGACCGGGATCTTCATCTCTCGCTGGATTGGTTCGCAGCCGAGTGTGAAGCGACCGGAATGAGAATCAGCACCTCCAAGTCCGAGTCCATGGTTCTCGCCCGGAAAAGGGTGGAATGCCATATCCGGGTTGGGGAGGAGACCCTGCCCCAAGTGGAGGAGTTCAAGTACCTAGGAGTCTTGTTCACGAGTGAGGGAAGAGTGGATTGATTGATTGATTGATTGATACTTTTATTAGTAGATTGCACAGTACAGTACATATTCCGTACAATTGACCACTAAATAGTAACACCCGAATAAGTTTTTCAACTTGTTTAAGTCAGGGTCCACGTTAATCAATTCATGGATCGTGAGATCGACAGGCGGATCGGTGCGGCGTCTTCAGTAATGCGGACGTTGTACCGATCCGTTGTGGTGAAGAAGGAGCTGAGCCGGAAGGCAAAGCTCTCAACTTACCGGTCGATCTACGTTCCCATCCTCACCTATGGTCATGAGCTTTGGGTCATGACCGAAAGGATAAGATCACGGGTACAAGCGGCCGAAATGAGTTTCCTCCGCCGTGTGGCGGGGCTCTCCCTTAGAGATAGGGTGAGAAGCTCTGCCATCCGGGAGGGGCTCAAAGTAAAGCCGCTGCTCCTTCACATCGAGAGGAGCCAGATGAGGTGGTTCGAGCATCTGGTCAGGATGCCACCCAAACGCCTCCCTAGGGAGGTGTTTAGGGCACGTCCAACCGGTAGGAGGCCACGGGGAAGACCCAGGACACGTTGGCAAGACTATGTCTCCCGGCTGGTCTGGGAACGCCTCGGGATCCCCCGGGAAGAGCTAGACGAAGTGGCTGGGGAGAGGGAAGTCTGGGTTTCCCTGCTTAGGCTGTTGCCCCCGCGACCCGACCTCGGATAAGCGGAAGATGATGGATGGTTCAGACGCATGTTCGGCAAACTAATAATAATAATAACTGCTATAGCAGCCGCAACATTAATACAACCACAACGACCACTCTTGCTGACCTACTGCCCTCGGTAATGGCACCATTCCCAAAGTATGTGGGCTCTATTTATAACCTCACTAACAACTTTAACGACGCCCTGCGCGAAACCATTGATAACATAGCACAGCTAAAGTTAAAAAAAGGCTCCAAAAAAGCGCACCCCGTGGTTTACAGAAGAAACTAGAGCTCAGAAATTATTATGTAGAAAGCTGGAACGCAAATGGCGCACGACTAAACTTGAGGTGCACCATCAAGCATGGAGTGATGGTTTAATAACTTATAAACACATGCTTACCTTAGCTAAAGCTAAATATTACTCAAATCTCCTCCACCGTAATAAAAACGATCTTAAATTTTTGTTTAGTACGGTAGCATCGCTAACCCAACAAGGGACCCCTTCCAGTAGCTCAACCCACTCAGCTGATGACTTTATGCAATTCTTTAGTGAGAAAATTGAAGTCATTAGAAAGGAGATTAAAGACAATGCGTCCCAGCTACAACGGGGTTCTATTAACACTGATACGATGGTATATACGGCGGATACTGCCCTCCAAAATAGTTTCTCTCGTTTTGAGGAAATAACATTAGAGGAATTGTTACAACGTGTAAATGGAATAAAACAAACAACATGTTTACTTGACCCTCTTCCTGGGAAACTGATCAAGGAGCTCTTTGTATTATTAGGTCCATCAGTGCTAAATATTATAAACTTATCACTCTCCTTGGGCACTGTTCCCCTAGCATTCAAAAAAGTGGTTATTCATCCTCTTCTTAAAAGACCTAACCTCGATCCTGACCTCATGGTAAACTACCGACTGGTGTCTCACCTTCCCTTTATTTCAAAAATCCTTGAAAAAATTGTTGCGGAGCAGTTAAATGAACACTTAGCGTCTAACAATCTATGTGAAACCTTTCAATCCGGTTTCAGGGCAAATCACTCCACGGAGACACACCTCGCTAAAATGACTAATGATCTATTGCTAACGATGGATTCTGATGCGTCATTTATGTTGCTGCTCCTCGATCTTAGCGCTGCTTTCGATACTGTCGATCATAATATTTTATTAGAACGTATCAAAACACGAATTGGTATGTCAGACTTAGCCCTGTCTTGGTTTAACTCTTATCTTACTGATAGGATGCAGTGTGTCTCCCATAACAATGTGACCTTGGACTACGTTAAGGTAACGTGTGGAGTTCCCCAGGGTTCGGTCCTTGGCCCTGCACTCTTCAGCATCTACATGCTGCCGCTAGGTGACATCATACGCAAATACGGTATTAGCTTTCACTGTTATGCTGATGACACCCAACTCTACATGCCCCTAAAGCTGACCAACACGCCGGATTGTAGTCAGCTGGAGGCGTGTCTTAATGAAATTAAACAATGAATGTCCGCACGCTTTTTGCAACTCAACGCCAAAAAAACGGAAATGCTGATTATCGGTCCTGCTAGACACCGAACTCTATTTAATAATACAACTCTAACATTTGACAACCAAACAATTAAACAAAGCGACACGGTAAAGAATCTGGGTATTATCTTCGACCCAACTCTCTCCTTTGAGGCACACATTAACAGCGTTACTAAAACGGCCTTCTTTCATCTCCGTAATATCGCTAAAATTTGCTCCATTCTGTCCACTAAAGACGCTGAGATCATTATCCATGCGTTTGTTACGTCTCGCCTCGACTACTGTAACGTATTATTTTCGGGTCTCCCCATGTCTAGTATTAAAAGATTACAGTTGGTACAAAATGCGGCTGCTAGACTTTTGACAAGAACAAGAAAGTTTGATCACATTACTCCTGTACTGGCTCACCTGCACTGGCTTCCTGTGCATTTAAGATGTGACTTTAAGGTTTTACTACTTACGTATAAAATACTACACGATCTAGCTCCATCCTATCTTGCCGATTGTATTGTACCATATGTCCCGGCTTGAAATCTGCGTTCAAAGGACTCCGGTTTATTAGTGATTCCCAAAGCCCAAAAAAAGTCTGCGAGCTATATAGCGTTTTCCGTTCGGGCTCCAGTACTCTGGAATGCCCTCCCGGTAACAGTTCGAGATGCCACCTCAGTAGAAGCATTTAAGTCTCACCTTAAAACTCATTTGTATACTCTAGCCTTTAAATAAACTCCCTTTTTAGACCAGTTGATCTGCCGTTTCTTTTCTTTTTCTTCTATGTCCCACTCTCCCTTGTGGAGGGGGTCCGGTCCGGTCCGGTGGCCATGTACTGCTTGCCTGTGTATCGGCTGGGGACATCTCTGCGCTGCTGATCCGCCTCCGCTTGGGATGGTTTCCTGCTGGCTCCGCTGTGAACGGGACTCTCGCTGCTGTGTTGGATTCGCTTTAGACTGGACTCTCGCGACTGTGTTGGTTCCATTATGGATTGAACTTTTCACAGTATCATGTTAGACCCGCTCGACATCCATTGCTTTCCTCCTCTCCAAGGTTCTCATAGTCATCATTGTCACCGACGTCCCACTGAGTCATTATTGTCACCGATGTCCCACTGAGTGTGAGTTTTCCTTGCCCTTATGTGGGCCTACCGAGGATGTCGTAGTGGTTTGTGCAGCCCTTTGAGACACTAGTGATTTAGGGCTATATAAGTAAACATTGATTGATTGATTGATTTATATTCCTGACTCATTTATGGACAATAAAGCATTTTCCTACCTGCACAATGCCTCTGGAGTTCCATCTGCATCCTGGGAAAATGATTCGCGCATTACCATGCGACCCAATCGTGACACACACCCCTTTATGAACAGTGATACATTCCGAACAAATGCTCTCGTATTTAATACACTGGGTCCTGTTTTCTAAATAGTTTCCGTATGTTCTGACAGTCCAATTAAAAACAGCCTGCATTTTAAAATAGCATGGTCTACGGAGTCAAACACTTTGGAGGGATCAATAAAAAGTGAGGCACAGTACTGTTTTATTTTATCAAGCGCTACAATGATGTATTTTACCACTTTCACTGTAGCAGTGATAGTGCTGTGCTGTTTCCTGAAGTCTGATTGATATTTACAAATAGTTGTATCTTTTATGTACGTAAGGGGTGGAAGGAGACGACACTACGAAGGAACTCAGGTCACCAGGTTTATTGTAACCTTTGATGATTGTGTGGGAGGTGTATGCTACTCTACATGTTGGTTACAGCACTAAGTGTGGAATTAACCGTGTAAATAATACCGGAGGATGTTGTACGTGTGTGAAGGATGAAGTCTTCATCAGTCCAAGAGGGCGAGGCACAAAGGAAGTCCAGGGACAGGCAGGAGAGAAGTGACAAAGTCCGTGTCCAGACAAGGGTCGAGGATCGAAGGGGGCAGTCCAAAACCCAGATGGAGGTCAAAGCACAGAGCGAGCACACGGAATAAGACGGGTACTGCGAGGGAAACAAGGGACATGAGTCAAAAAGACAAAAGGACATGGTGAACAAGGGCGAGGGCAACAAGAGGGAAGCCAGAGACGTAATGCTTACTACTGAGAGTTAACGACCGTCTGGCGTAGGTTCCAAGGAGTGACTGGTCTTTATGCTGTCCTCGTGATTGCTGCCAGGTGCGCTGATCGCTGACAATCTGCAGCTGCGGCAAAGCGTGGGCGTGAAGCGTTCGGCACGTGCGGGGGCGTGTCCTGGCATGCTGCCAGACAGAATGTTGGAGGATCATGCTGCGAGAGAAATGAGGGTTGGAGACCACGCCTTGACAGTATTTGAATAGAGGAACTCATTTGACTGAACACAAACAAGAGATTCCAGAATTTTTGATAAGACACATACATTTGATATTGGCCTATAATTAGAATCAACTGCTGGATCAAAAGCAGATTTCCAAACTGATGGCATTTTTTTGTCTTTAACTGACAGATTAAAAATAATTGAAAGTGGCTCTGTTAAACAATCAGCTGCCAGGTAAATCACCCTCAGAAGGGAGATGTTAAGAGTAAACACGTACGCAGAAACTTTGTTCTGCTCACGTCTGTAATGGCTGCCAGTAATAAAGCAAATACAAAACATGTACAATTACACAGTATTGACACAAATATTGATGCACTGCGCTGCAGTATTATTATACAAATATACACTCAAATAACAATCGAGTAGATTCTCTACTTATTTGCATTAATAGACATAGTGTAACAGTAGTGGAAGATGTCTCAATAAGTAAATACAGAAATTCACCCAAATTCAGTAGGCCTATACTGCTTTAGTAACAAAAGTCACTTATCCGTCTTTAATACTAAACAGACTACACTGAAGTAGTCCCAGAAACTCTGGTAAATATACATTTCAGCAGAAATATACACTGAGTAATCATTAATTCGACATCGGCAGTGTCATTAGCTTGATCGTTTATAAAGCCTTGACTGAAAAGACACATATCATACAAATATACCCTTTCAAACATGTTTAAACACTATAAAGATACACTCGGGTAAAAACGGTTTACATAAAGACACTTGTACAGTACCTGAGAAGGGAGATGTTGGAGTATACAGATACATGAACACAACTTTGTTCTGCTCACGAGTATGACTGCAAAGAGGAAGTCAGGTGTCCCCTAGTATGGCTCCCAGTACAACACGCCCCCTACTGGGCCCTCCAGTACTACAATGGCTAGATCTTACTGTGCTATTTATAATCCCTGTATTCTATTAGTGCCTACATTTACATCCTGTCACACCAGCTTTAAAGAATAAGGCTCAATCAAGTCAGGTCCGGGGACTTTCTGTGGTCCAGTGTTTTTGGGGGTTTAGGCACTTTAAGACAAGTAAAAGGAGCAAAATTAAAAGGATCTCCAGATAACACGGGACAGGCTGTACAAGGATTATTTATAGTTGTGTGATGATCCGTTGCCCGGATCATAGTTTGTTTACGTGTTGATTCACTTGTTGTTTAAGTTGGGTTTCAGCACCCCTGTTTTGTGCTTTAGTTACCATGACGGCAAATTGTTTTCACCTGCCTCTAATTAGTGTTCAGGATGTTCACCTTCTCCTTTGCACTAATCAGAGAGCCATTTAGTTTGTCCTCTCGCCCAAGCCAACAAAGTATCGTTATAGTTCTTGCTCCCAGTTCGTGTTTTTGACTGGCATCAGAAGCCGTGGGCACTGTGCAGCATATTTTTGTCTGCATTTAAGAATAAAACGTTCTTCTTACATGCAAGCTGCTTTTTGACATTCCTCCGCATCTTGGAAAGACGACCTCCGGCATCACGATGCCAGGCGTACGTAACAAGTTGTCCCTTTTGAATCAAATAGAGAACCGTACGGTATAAATGCTGGTTAAAACAACTCAAGACTTCAGTTCAATCATAAACTGGCACTGATTCTTGAAATACAAATGTGGGAAAAGTTGCGTAGTTTTTTTTCACAGACAGAGATTTGATCACCTCACAAAATTGATTTGGGTTGTTGAGGTTCTCAGTTGTGACAGACCAGAAATATTCTGATTTGGCCTATTTGATAAGCAAAGTGCATTGATTTTGAAGCGGTCTAAAGTATGACCAATCGTTGGCAGAGTTACTTTGTCTTGCCTTATTCCATGTCTTGTTATACACTCATGAATGATGTCTGCCAGTTCTGGAGAAAACCAGGGATTTTCTCTTGCATTCACTGTGTATCTATTAATAATTTGCATAAAAATGTCTTTGAAAAATATTCAAGCTAGCTCAGACCACATAGCTAGCTATGTTCCCAGTACACAATAGACAAAACATGATGAAAAGTGTGTTCATTTAAATTAAAAAAAAAATCCTTCTACAAACAATACGATGTTTGCGCTTCAGAATCTTAGTATTTCTACATGCAGCCATAACATGCATGATCACTGTAATCATTACAGAATACACCCAAGGAAGAGAATCTATGAGGCACATTAGTTCAAATCAAATCAATCAAAGTAGATTTATCTGGCATTTTGGGATTGTGCCTGGTGGGAAAATTGACCAACTGGGTGAGATTAACAGAATTATGAAACCTTTTAAATTCATCAGTAGCTGCATTTAACCAGTCCTGCCATAAGTAATTCAGTGTCATTTACCTTATCTAAAGGCTGTTACAAGGACTCTAGTGGCTCCTTTGAAGCAGATGGAGGCCTGCAACATCAAACCACAGTAATATGTAGTGTTTTAACTATTTCAACATCATTCCATTTGTTTACTGATTGACTGGGAAAGAACAACTGAAGCATTAAATCTGGATTTTACATAAATACTTTGTGGGGGGCGTGGCCTGCGGACCTGCAGCGAAGCGGTGTGTGTCGACCGGCTTCAAGATTAGCGACAAGTGCGTAGATGACACACCTGGGCCGGTTTATCTGATCACCTGTCGCTCTGTTAAAAAGCATCAGCCGGGAAGGAGAGGGTAGTTGGTGGTGGAGTGCGAGCAAAAGTGATACGGACGACACACTGGAAGGAAAACAATTTGTGTGCTCAATGGAGAAAAAGATATTCTCATTACAAAATAAATCATTGTTCAGAGCCACGAACGCCACCGTCATGTCAATGATTGGTGGTCCAAGGAACCCGGAGGAGAGAGTATTCCACATAGTTTTTTTGGCCTATCAGTGCAGTATAAATCATACCCATTAATGTTAATTTCTTTATTTGTAATGAACTTTTTAAGCCAAATGGAAAACTTGGCGTAATAGTTCAATACATTATCAATACAACAGCTGCCCCTATTAAATTCACCCAAATTCTGACCATGTCCATCTTTGGTAGTAAGCTCCGTACATTCAAATGAACATATTTAAGACCAGACCATGATTTAAAATCAGAGGATGTGTGGGAGCACTGAAGCTCGAGTCCAGGATTTGGTTACACATTTCCAGACAAACGTAAAAGTAAAGCAATCAACAGCCTCTGTTACTTTTGATTCTTTGGCAGGCTGAAGTCCCTCCATTAAAACAACACTAGCCTAGCTTGGGAATACAGGTGTGGGACATACACACACACACACACACACACACGCACACGCACACGCACACACCACGTCATCCTCCAGCACTACTGAGGGGGGGAGACGGGTGTATAACGTATATAACATTCCTCCCTCTGTCCAGGTTTCCGGCGCTGCGCAACAAGGGCTTCCCCCGCAGATGGCACCTCGAACGCCAGGGCCGGTGTGCTGGGGGTGCGGCCAACCTGGTCACGTGCGCAGGGAGTGCTCGCTGATGGAGGTGGGGAAGGTGATACGGGTGGTCGAGCCCCCAGCACCCGCCTCCGATCCAGGGGAGGCGCACTGTGTCCCGGTAAGGGTTCAAGGGAGTATATACCGGGCAATGGTGGATTCGGGGTGCAAACAAACCATGATCCACCAAAACTTGGTTCGGCCCGGGGCGTTGAGGCAGGCAACACAGGGGCGAATTAGATGTATTCATGGGGATGTGCACATGTATCCCATTGTTCCAGTAGAAATTTGGCATCGGGGACAAAAGCATAGTGTGAAGGTTGCTGTAAGTGCGCACCTTACGCCTTCCATAATATTAGGGACAAATTGGCCGGGGTTTCCACTTCTTGTAACGCAATGTGTGGGGAGGCGTTCACGGACCGTAGGAAAAGGGAGTATCCGCGCGGTTCTCAGTGGCGAGGCGGGGCCTTCCGCCACTGCTGAGCAGGAACCGGCGGGGGCTTCGCGGGACGCCCCCCGGCCCCCCTATTGGCATCCTACGGAGGATTTTCTTCTCGAGCAGTCGCGAGACGAAACTTTGCGTGCGGCCTGGGACCAAGTCGACTATATCGACGGTCAGCTAATGCGCCCGGGAGCGGCGCGGGTATGCCCGCATTTCTCCATTATGAGAGATAGGCTGTATAGAGTGACCCGTGACACTCAGACGGGAGAAGACATCATCCAGTTGCTGGTGCCGAAACGCCACCGGGAAATGGTTTTCCAGGCGGCGCATGTGAACCCAATGGCTGGACATATGGGTTACGACAAAACACTCAACCAGGTAATGGCCCGGTTCTATTGGCCGGGCATTCGGGCAGATGTGCGCCGCTGGTGCGCCGCCTGCCCGGAATGCCAACTGGTAAATCCAGCGGCCGTCCCGAAGGCGCCCTTGTGCCCATTTCCACTTATAGAGGTCCCATTCGAAAGAATAGGCATGGACCTCATCGGGCCATTGCACCCGAGCTCACGCGGATATCGCTTTGTGTTAGTCCTAGTGGATTACGCAACGCGCTATCCCGAAGCAGTGCCTCTGCGTTCCATCTCCGCAAGGAGCGTAGCGCAAGCGCTGTTTCAAATTATCTCTTTCGGGATCCCGAAAGAGATCCTGACCGACCAAGGCACGTCCTTCATGTCACGCACAGTCAAGGAACTATACGGATTACTGGGTATCAAAGCGATCCGCACCAGCGTGTATCACCCCCAAACAGATGGGCTGGTGGAACGCTTGAACAAAACGCTAAAAACCATGATCCGTAAGTTCACGCACAAGGACAAACCAAATTGGGACAAATGGCTGGATCCCCTCATGTTTGCGATGCGGGAGGTACCCCAGTCCTCCCTAGGTTTTACACCATTCAAGTTGTTGTACGGCAGGAAGCCGCGTGGAGTGCTGGACATAATTAAAGAAAGCTGGGAGGAAGGTCCGAGCTCCAGTAAAACTGAAGTCCAGTACGTTATGGACTTGAGAGCAAAACTACACACTTTGGGGCACTTATCACGGGAGAATTTGCTCCAAGCCCAAGAACGCCAAAAACGCATGTACAACCAGGGAACCCAGCTGCGAAAATTTGCACCCGGAGAAAAAGTCCTTTTGTTACTTCCCAGTTCCAGCTCTAAATTACTTGCGCGATGGCAAGGACCCTTTGAGGTCACACGGCAAGTGGGGGATGTGGACTATGAGGTTCGGCGCTCGGACCGAGGCGGAGACACCCACATTTACCACCTCAATCTGCTGAAAGCATGGAAGGAGGCGGAGCCTGTTTCCATGGTGTCGGTAGTAAGAGAGGAGGAGGAGTTGGGGCCAGAGGTCCCGCGCTCTGCCCCTTCCCCTCCCCTCCTCTGTGATGATCACCTCACGCTCAGAGAGAAAGCGGATGTTGCAGCGCTGCAACAGCGCTTTTCTGATGTGTTCTCCGCGCGGCCCGGCCGCACGAACCTCATCCAACATCACATCGAGACCAGCCCGGGGGTTACAGTGCGGACTCGACCATACAGACTTCCCGAGCACAAGTGCAAAGTAGTTCGGGAAGAATTAAAGACCATGCTGGAACTGGGGATGATAGAAGAATCCCACAGCGCGTGGTGTAGCCCAATCGTTCTGGTGGGAAAGAAGGATGGCTCCGTACGCTTCTGTGTGGATTACCGCAAGGTGAATGAGGTGTCACGTTTTGACGCGTACCCAATGCCCTGGGTCGACGAGCTCCTGGATCGGCTAGGCACTGCTCGCTTTTTCACCACACTGGATTTAACCAAGGGCTACTGGCAGATTCCCTTATCACCAGAGTCCAAGGAAAAAACGGCCTTCTCCACTCCGGAAGGTTTATTCCAGTTCGTGACACTGCCGTTTGGTTTGTTCGGTGCCCCCGCCACGTTCCAGCGTCTCATGGACCGGGTGCTGCGCCCCCACGCGGCATACGCGGCGGCATATTTGGATGACATCATCATCCAAAGCAGCGGCTGGGAACAGCACATGCAGCGGGTGGGGGCGGTGATCGAGTCCCTGAGGCGGGCGGGGCTCACCGCCAACCCGGCGAAGTGTGCGGTTGGCCGGAGGGAGGTACAGTACCTGGGGTAACACGTGGGGGGGGCAGGTGCGCCCACAGGTAGATAAAACAGCTGCGATTGCGGCCTGTCCACCCCCCAAGACAAAAAGAGAGGTGAGGCAGTTTTTGGGCCTGGCGGGATATTACCGCCGCTTTATTCCACGGTTCGCGGACTTAACCAGCCCACTAACTGACCTCACCCGAAAGGGTGCCCCAGAGCTGTTCCAGTGGACGGAGCAGTGTCAGCGGGCGTTCGAGCAGGTAAAGACGGCACACTGCGAGAAACTGGTACTGTGTATGCCTGACTTCACCATCCCCTTTTGTCTGCAGGCGGAGGCATCGGGCAGGGGGCTGGGGGGGGTGCTGTCCCAGCGGGTGGAGGGTGTCGACCGCCCCATTCTGTACATCAGTAGGAAACTCTCAGACCGGGAGGCGAGGTACAGTACGGTGGAGAGGGAGTGCCTCGCCATCCGATGGGCGGTCGGAGCCCTCCGTTACTACCTGCTGGGGCGCGCCTTCAGTCTCTGTTCGGACCACAAACCGCTTCAATGGCTCCACCGGATGAAGGATGCAAACACACGGATCACCCGGTGGTACCTTGCATTACAGCCATACAACTTCCGGGTGGTCCACAGGCCGGGCGCGCCGATGGCCGTGGCAGACTTCCTCTCTCGCCCTCTTGGGGGTGGCGGGGGGATGGGGGGGGGGGGGGGGCGGGGGGTACTCGGCGTGGCCGGACAGGTGCCCGGCCTGAAAATGACGGTGGAGGCCTGTGGGAGGCGGGGCATGGTCACGCGCCGCCTGCTGGCAATGGCATGCACAGGAGCCGGCTGGAAGCAAGATGGCAGGTGAGTGGATACCTCAGCTGGAACGAGTTATCTAATCACCTGTCTCTATTTAGCAGCGTTGGTGACTGCAGGGCGGGGCTGAGGACGCCAGAAGGGTTGTGGAAGGACTGAGCGAGTTAAAATGTTTGTGAGTGAACGAACTAAGACTGAAAAGACTTGGGGAGTGAACGAAGAAGATGAACTGTTGTGAAAATTAAAAATGAAAAGAAAATCCTTTTGGGAACAAACAAAAGAAGAACTATTGTGTGTAAAAAGATTAAAAAGAATTGTCAACTTGAACTCCTGCTGTGATCCTTCGGTCCTGAAGACCCCACGACACAAACCTGTCACAAGGTGCAATAAAAGAAATTAACAAAACCTACCAAAAGACACCTCTGAAAAAGAAAGGTAAGCTTACTTACTAAAGCTATTTAATTAGCATAAACCAAAAACCTGCCTACCTACTCTAGCCAAAGAGGGGGTCCAAAACCCGACAAGGGTGACAGTCACTACTATGTGGAATGTAACACGCCCACCTACAAGAATGAACATAATGTTTCATTCAAACAAGTCGCTATGTTTGGGTTACATTGAAAATAGGTGTCCATATATGTACACAATTATTTCCCCCACATGCGACCAACCTCTATTTAAATTGCTGGATAAAGTTGGGAGCAGCCCAAACTGGAGCACTGCAGAGCAAAGAAGGTTTGCTCAATCAAACCTTTTGCTTGAGCTCTGCCATCTCTTGCTCCCTCTGGTGGATCTGGCATTGCGCTATCTCCAGCTGCCTCTTGGCATCTCCCAGTGCAGAGAACAGATCCAGCTTGATCCCGGTCTCTGCACTCAGGCTATTCTCCTAGTGCTGCGTCTTCTCCCGCATGGCGGACAGCGCCAACATCAGCACCTCTGTGTCTTTCTTGTTCTTGTACTTGGGCAACTCCTGACACTTGCCCTCCAGATCCTGAATCTGCTCCTCTTTGAGTTTTATATCCATGGTGAGCTTCTTGCACTCAGTCTCCAGCACTATAATTCGACCACGCTGTGAATCGTTGGACGTCACTCTTGTAGTTGCACCCACAGCCATCACCCTGGCAGCCGTGGCCTTCTCCATCTTCTTCCTCTTCCTCTCGTCAGCCAGATATTTTTCAGCCAGGATCCGACCTTCCTGCTCGGCTTTTAGCGTCTTCTCCAACTGGAAGATGGTCTGCTTATATTTCTGTTTGGCCCATGCAGCATGACAGTTTGCTGCCAATTGACCTTTTCTATGACAATAAAAGCACTGTTGTTCTTTAGCACGAGCCCTGGCTTGTGATTAGGAAAAAGACGGAGCGACAGGAGGTTTCTCAGGAGATGGCCTAAACCCAGTTGTATTTGTCAGAACATACTCAGCAGAAAAAACTGATGCATCTCTCAATGTGGTAACCTTTTGCTCATTTAGGTGCACCACACATCATTCTGGAGCGCGCTTTTTAAAAGAATCTAGTAGGACAAGTTCTCGAAGAGAGTTAAAATCTGTGGCCTTGCTCGCTTTGCACCATCTGTCAAAACGAACGCTTAACTCTCTGGTAAAGCCCACAAATGTTTGTTCTTGTTTTTTTCGATAATCCCTGAACTTCGGTCGGTAAGCTTCAGGCACTAATTCAAAGTCAAAACGTTGTTCCATAGACAAAGGCCGTACCGATCACTTTACTCTGCGGTAAAGTTGCCCAAATCTCCTTAGGCCAATGCAGAGCCGTGGCAAGCCTTTCAAATATCTTAAAGTATGCATCCACCTCAGTTTTCCTAAATTGTGGAATACACACTTGTCTCCTGATGTCATAGGTATCTGATATAGGTGAGGGATTACTCTGAGTGGTTGACTGCACAGCAGCCATTTCCAGCTCCAGCTTTCGTAGCCTTATCTTGCTCTGAGCCTCAATCTTAGCAATTGTCAACTGATGTTCAAACACCCGTGCCTCCCGTCTGTCATTTGCCTCAAGTTCAAGACGAGCCAACCAGACCTTCAGCCTAGCCCCTTCCACCAAACCGATAGTCCGGGAACTGACTGCCGAAAATCTTTGAAACTTGGGGAGGGTAAGTAGTACTCTGCCTACAGCCTTGTCATCTGAAATGAGGACTACAGAAAGAAGCACCCACTGCCGCATCACTGCTGGTACCACCTGAGGACAGAGAAAACACACCAGGCGTAACTAGCTGGTCCCACACCTTGGACTTTATGTCCTTTTTCAAAAAGACATTTGTGTGCCGCAAATAAAAATTCATTCCGCCTTACGGCAGCTATCAAATTATTCTGACGATTTACAAATAAACTCATCTAATTCAAATACTTGTGCCATTGTGGTCTATCGCGCACACACAAGTACGCCAAACAAACTACAGGCAATTCACATTCAAGAAATCCCTGACGAGCCCCAAATTTATGTTACGTTCCCAGATGGCCCAGAGTCTAGGGATCGTAGGAGAACGCAACATAAAAGTGTACAAACCAAATGAGGTGTAAATTAATAACACAGAATCCAAGAATTGAAAACAAAAATAGAGTTATTGAAAAGTAACCATGGTGGAGGGTTAATACAAGACACAACACTAGCCTAGCTTGGGAATACAGGTGCTGTCACATTCACAGTTCATCGCAATGTTCACACATACTTTCAATTTAATTCTCTATCTCCAACATCCTCATACCATCTACCATGTTTTCTTGCCTTATTTTCTAAGTCACTTACAATTTTTCTCAAGTAGATTTTAATTTCTGTTAGAGATCACTCAGGCGGCGTGTCCCCTATGGTACACTCCGATTTGTGTAACCAGTTATCAATCATTGATTAATTGATTGGTTAATTGATTAACCTGTTTGCTTCATTGGGGTGCTACAGCAGACAGTCTTGTACTTCTGATGTCAAACAATGTAGGGCTGATGTCAGTATCAAAGTATATTAAGAGATATCTTCCTGTTGTTATTTTAGGGTTCCTAAGTCAAAAGTCGGAAATGTTGTGAACTGGACTCATAGTCAGGTCAGGTCTAAGGACAGTAGAATCCTGTTGCACAGAATCAGTAGAATAATAACACGTAAAGTGGTTACACTTCAGTTTAACTCTAAATTAAATAGTTTGTGTACTTTAAGATGGTTAAATTTAATTATATTTGTTGTGTTGGTTCCCACCCTCTTTCTTTTGGAATGTGAGTGAGTTAATTAGATTTAGCTGAGGTCGCTTCTACGTTTTCCTCCCTTGCCCTCTTTTTGTTTTTAACTACGCAAAAAAGGAGGTAGAATGATGGGTTTCTTTCACTTGTCCTCTCCAAAGACGCAGTGGAGAGATGCTTCTAAAGCCGACTAAGTTTGCAAACATACTCCTTTCTGCTTCTTTTTTCTAGGAGACAGCTTGAATGTTTCTTGATAGTGTCAGACACACAGACAGAATTTTAGAAGAATATAAACAATAATATATTTTTCAAATGTAGTTGTTTATAGATGTATAAAGCCAGTCGATAGTTTTCCGATCTTTTTAATTGTGTCTGGAGGTGAAACCTTGATGCTAATTTCAACCAATGATTGGAAAACTAGTGCGATGCCCTGTTCAGCGTCAGGTCTGAGCAGATATTGTCGTCTTTCAGTCAGATTTTGGTGTGATTCCGACCGGGTCGCAATTTTTATTCAAACCAACGTCATGTTTGTGAGAGGCCCACAGGTTGGTCGGCACTATAGCCAATAGTGAGGAGATGATGTGTATCTTGTATCAGCTATTTTCGTTCCAGTTGAATATCCTGGGACAATGCTTAACATGTCCTTGGACTTTACAGTTCCTTGAATCTTCTTGTGGTTATTTGACCTCATGACACTCTTCAATATGTTGACAAGTTTGACACGAACCAGCCTCTACCAGCAATTGAAGGCCCTGGGAGACTTTCAGGAGAGAGGACATTACAACGACAAGGAGTTTAGAGTCCATGTTGCAGTCAGGGCTGGGCGACATGGCCTTTTTTTAATATCTCGATATTTTTAGGCCATATCGCGATACAAGATGTATATCTTGATATTTTGCCTTGGCCTTGAATTAACACTTGATACATATAATCACAGCAGTATGATGATTCTATGTGTCTACATTAAAACATTCTTGTTCATACTGCATTAATATATGCTCATTTTAAACTTTCATGCGGAGAGGGAAATCATAACTAAGTCAATTGATCAAAACTGTATTTATTAAACAATTATTAAGCAATGGCACAAACGTTCATGTCATTTCCAAAACAGAAAGTGCTATATTGTCAGAGACATTTTAAGTGTCAAATAAAAATGAGCTGCATAATAGGAAATCAAATAGTGTTCGTCCTTTGCTATGTGGTAGGTAACTAAGGACGTAATTAAATTCTGTTGTTGACTATTTTTTTCATACGGTGTTGCTCTGGAAATGTTTGCCTCGCCATTTTGATGGTGTGGGCGTGTGGCACCAAATGGAGATGTTGACATGCGGAGTAATCGCTCTTTATTCTCTTGTAGGTGACTTTTCAAATGATGCTACATATTAGCAGTAATGCTATGTTTTGTAGCAACGCTTTTGGCCAACAGTTGACAAATTACGGTTGTCCGTTCGATGTATTCCCGCTTGAAGCCAAACCACCACCGGACGATGAACACCCTGCTGTTTTTCTTGTGAATTAATTTTTCTTTCATTTGCACTTTCTTTCTCTCGTATTACCACTCGCACGGCTCTGCAAGCATTACAGCTAACGTTACCTATGCTCCTACCTCTCTGCTTGTCGAGGGCCTATACGTATGTGACGTATGACGTGACAGTATGTGACGTATGTAAGGTGCGCTTGTTGTCTGTGAGAAGGAGACACAGGAAAGAACGAGAAGAGCCTGTAATGTAATGCCCGCAGCGAATAGTAGCTGCATGAAAACGTATACTCGAATATCACGATATGGTCATTTTCTATATCACACAGAGACAAACCCGCAAAATATCGTGTATATCGATATATCGCCCAGCCCTAGTTGCAGTACACGAGCTCTGGGTAATGTTCATCTTCAGCGGCTGGTTGTTCAATCATAGATGCTTGAATGGTAGGCCCAGCAACGGGAGTCATATCATGTCCACCTGCCGCACCCTGCGTCTCTTGCGGGTATGGGCACAGGAGTGAAGGTGGTGGCATGGGCATTGTGGCATCTTCAGGTGTAGAATGGGCATTAAGGACCAGTAGTTCTTGGGCAGGCGGCTGTTGTTTTGGGCGCGGGCGGCAGACCCAGTCGTCATTCAAGTCCTCTAAAGGTCCAATCATAAACAACCTCAGACAGGTCTCAGAGGGGCAGAGGATTTGTAGGGCGGTGGAGGAAAAAATGGTTAGTGGTAGGGAAATAAAAGGGCCCTTCAGTCAATTGATAGAAAGCAAGATAAAGGAGTAAATCAAAGGAGTACATGTGACTATTAAGAGACTGTTTGCGTTTGGATGGGGGGAAAAAACAGAAAGTGATTCTTTGTTGTTGCGTTTCGAGAAAAAAGTATTGCCAAGACGCATTGCGATAGATTATGTGAGCTATTATGTCAGAGCGTATGTTCCACTGCCTACAAAGTGATATAATTGCCTAAGATTTGGACACACAGCGAGAGTATGAGCTAAACGTTGTGGACGGTGTGGAGGAGAACACGAATATGGAGAATGTGTTAGTACTTTGAGACCTCCGATTTCAGGAGGTGGGGGGTATTTGGGGGGGCGTGGTCGGGGTGGGGGCGTGGTTGGGGGCGTGGTTAAGAGGGGGGAGTATATTTACAGCTAGTATTTCATATATATATATATATACATGTATGTATATATATATATATATATATATATATATATACACATATACACAGTATATATATAAGAAATATTTGACTTTCAGAGAATTCTGACTATATATATATCTATATATATATATATATATATATATACATACACACATATATATATATATATATATATGTATATATATATATATATATATATATATATATATATATATATATATATATATATATATATATATATAAATAAGATAAATACTTCAATTTCAGTGTTCATTTATTTACACATATTCACACACCTAACACTTATCTACTCATTGTTGAGTTAAGGGTTGAATTGTCCATCCTTGTTCTATTCTCTGTCACTATTTTTCTAACCATGCTGAAAACCCTCTCTGTCGATGCATTGCTGTGTGGCACACACAAAAGTGCTTTCATCAAATGCACTAGAGTCTGGAATCTTCCATCTCTCCCTAGCATGGCCCAAAACCGGTCAATCTTTGCTTCCTGAGGAAGATCTTCACTGCCAAGCACTACTTCTTCCCGGAGGCTATCCAGGTCCAATCGCAGCTGCGGCTTGGAAGTTACAAGCGTATTTCTTCATCTTACTCCTCGTCGGCGTCGCCATGGCTGTATCTTCTTCGTTCTTCTGCTTCGTTGACTGATTGATTGATTGAAACTTTTATTAGTAGATTGCACAGTTCAGTACATATTCCGTACAATTGACCACTAAATGGTAACACCCAAATAAGCAGTTCTAAGTTAATTATTATTTGCAAAAAAAAATTAAAGTTTATGAGTTAGGACATCAAATATCTTGTCTTTGTAGTGCATTTAATTGAATATGGGTTGTAAAGGATTTGCAGATCATTGTATTCCGTTTATATTTACATCCAACACAATTTCCTAACTCATATGGAAACAGGGTTTGTATGTAGATCAGTGGTTCTCAAATGGGGGTACGCGTACCCCTTGGGGTACTTGAAGGTACACCAAGAGGTACGTGAGATATTTTAAAAATATTCTAAAAATAGCAACAATTCAAAAATCCTTTATAAATATAATCATTGAATAATACTTCAACAAAATATGAATGTAAGTTCATAAACTGTGAAAAGAAATGCAACAATGCAATATTCAGCATTGACAGCTAGATTTTTTTTGTGGACATGTTCCATAAATATTGATGTTAAAGATTTATTTTTTGTGAAGAATTAAGTTCATGAAACCAGGTGGACCTCTTTTGCAATCCCCAACGAGGGCACTTTAAGTTGATGATTACTTCTATGTGTAGAATTTTTTATTTATAAATGAATCACTTGTTTATTTTTCAACATGTTTTTAATTATTTTTACATCTTTTTTCCCATGTAGTTCAAGAAAGACCAATAAAAATGAGCATTATTTTGCACATTTTAATAAATCAGAAACTGATGACACAGTGCTGTGTTTTACTTCTTTATTTCTTTTTTTAACCCAAAATGCTTTGATCTGATTAGGGCAGGGGTGGCCAACTAGTCAGAGACTAAGAGCCACTTTTTTTTCGGTGTTACTGCAAAGAGCCACATCATACACATGGGTACACATGAACATCATATTTTAATCATGTATGCACGCATACACAGACCTCTGCTCAGCCAGATCTAATGAAAATAACCACACCAACATGATAATATCAGTAATTTTCAACAGTTAACATTGTGTGTCTCAAACACACATACTCCCAGTTCAAGCAAGTCCACAAACAATAATAGAATAATTTTCAATAACATCTTTCTCTTACTATGCTGCTTAGTGAGACTTCTGGCATTCCTTATCTTGAACAATCCTCTTCAAATCTGGCTTGTATTCTGTTGTTGCCACTCTAATCAATTCTTTCAAATGAGTGTCAGTCAGAACAGATCGATGCTTTGATTTCACATGTTTCAGGGTAGAAAACACAGACTCGCAGACGTACGTTGACCCAAACATGGACAGTATCTTAAGCGCAGCTCGTTTGATATTGGGGTATTTTTCAATTGGCACAGTTTTCCAGTACTCAACGGTCCCTTCCCTTAAAACAGCTTTCAATTGATCCTCCTCACAAAGGTCGATCATCTCCAACTCAGCCGCAGCTTCATCTGTGACGAGCGGGGCTTTCAAACAGTCTGTCTCCGCATTAAATGGGTCGACGAGGAACGTAATCTGTGGTCTTTTCAGTTGTAGATCACAGAACCGGGTCACAAAGCTTTCGTGCAGGTTTGCAACCAGTGTTGCATATCTGTCTCTTTTCTTTTTCAGGGCGGCGCTCGTGACTTGCTCACTGGCTTTTAGCAGAGTATGAAAATGTGTTAAATCTCCCTTTTGAATATGCGCCTCGAACAGCTTTAGTTTGTTGACAAACGCAAACACACTTTGCACCATGTCAGGGAGCATTTTTAACTTACCCTGCAGGGTCAGGTTCAGTCTGTCCAAGTGACACAGCATGTCGACTGAAAATGCCAGATCCATAATCCACTCGAGGTCTGAGAGCTCAGGATAGACCTTGTCCTTCTCTTCCATGAACAGTTTCACAGCATCCAAAAGCTCAAAGAAGCGAGAGAATACCTTGCTTTTTGAAAGCCACCTCACAGTGCAGTGCAACGGAAGGTCACCTGGAAGCCCGTGGTCCAGCTCAGCAATGAGATTCCTGAATTGCCTGTGGTTAAGCGCATGTGTGCGGATGTAGTTGACAATTTCCATCACTGGCTTCATGACGTTGTTTAAATTCAATGATTTAGACACGAGTTGCTCCCTGTGGATGATGCAGTGGAAATTCCAAAAGTCGGGAAATGTTTGATCAGCTTTGCACAGCCCCACAAGACCGTTCACGGATCCGATCATGGCTGGCGCTCCATCCGTGGCTATTGCAGTTAGTTTTGGTATGGGCAGATTTGCTTTTGCAAACGCAGCCATCATTGCTTCTTTCACATCTATGCCACGGGTTCTGTCTTTTAGTGTCACAATATCAAGGAATTCTTCTTTGATCATACATTCATTTGACACAGACCGTGCAAATATTGCCAACTGAGGTTTGTCTTGTATGTCACAACTCTCATCCAATGCCACACTAAAATACTCACATGCTTAAAGGTCAGAGTGCAACTGTGATTCAACAGCTGTATTAATATCTGATATTCTGCTTTTAACACTGTGGCGGGAAAGTTGAACGTCTGATACGCTCCGTTTTAGTTTGTCGTCTCCAGGAGCCAATATTTCAAAGGCGTCAATGAGGCATTTTTTAATGAAGTCCCCTTCGTTGTATGGCTTTTTACCCCGTGCTATGTTCCAAGCCAGCTGATATGATGCAAGCGTTACTGTCTCCGAGTGTTTCGTAAATTTTTGGAAAAACTGCACCTGCTTTTCTGCCTGGCTTTTCAAAGCGACCAACTTGTTCTTGCGAAGTTCAGTCCCTTTTGGAAATTCCTGTTCGATGTTAGGGTGGAGTGAGCTGAAGTGACGCTGAAGATTTGAAGCTTTGAAATGCGCTAATGCTCCGTGACATATAAGGCATATCGGCTTGCCATTACGTTTAACAAAAAAATATAAACTCTCCCACTCTGGCAAAAACGTCCTGTGTTCTTCTTCATATTTTCGTTTGACTGTGCTTTTTTTCCCTGCCATTTCAAGAGGTAACTTGACGGAAATTGTTTACAACACAAATGATGTCACACCAAAGATTCTCTCGGCGCTCGTTTGACGTCACTCAAACAGGCTTACATGTTCAGTGTGCCATCTAGCTGTAGGAGGAGTTAATGACAGCGCCAGCCAAGCATTTTTGACGCATGTCATGTGACAGCTCATGAAGAGCCGCATGAAACTAGTTAAAGAGCCGCATGAGGCTCGCGAGCCGCGGGTTTGCCAGGCCTGGATTAGGGGGTACTTGAATTAAAAAAAAATGTTCACAGGGGTTACATCACTAAGAAAAGGTTGAGAACCACTGATGTAGACCACAAAGAACTGTTTTAAATTTATATTCAAATCTGGTCCCCTTTAAGAGGGGCTACATTTATGTCACTTTTCCACACACATTTCTACTCTATTTTGCATTTTTACCTAGTAAAAGTGGAGCTTGTCACCGAGATACATTGTGGAAAACACATCCGCTTCTCCTAAAGGTGAACACGGTGCAGCTATTTATGAGAGGAAGCGTGTGGGACGGGGAGAGAAGACAAGAGCCTTTTGTGTGGGACCTGCAAAATGTGAGAAATTATGTTAGTTTCTCCACATTTCCGCTGCATAAATCTAAGTGATAAGAAGCTCGGTTCGGAGCATGCTAGCGGCATGTGCGTGTAATCTGATAATACACGTGAGTGGGGGGAAATTATTAAAACATTTTTATCCCTGCAAAAGGATTTACCATTGATTACGCTTCGTCTTGCTTCTTTGACGGTCCCTCAGGTAGCCACCAAAGCTGCAAACGCCTCATCATGGGCGGCCCCCACTGCCCCTTCGCTGTAAGTATGGGAGTCACTCAAGCGTCTCCGGAAGGGACTATGACTCACTGCACCGGTTGCACATAATCTGTTATTTCATCTTGGTGACAGAATTGTCTTCATGGTGTGTGCTGTAATCCTTTAGTCGGTTGGAATGTGTTTTGGTTTGTTCTGCACGGACAGAATAAACAACTATACTAAACGGACATAAGTTGTCATTTATTTAAGCAAGAAATTTTGCATGCAAAGCATTCATCTTCATGGGGACAGTTTGAAGAAGGCCGTTTTTCTGTTCCTAGTACACAAAGCAGAGTCCATCAAACCACTCCTGGACTAGTTTGATGAAAATGATGACCAGACCATCAAATAATTTTAGGATGAGGTCCAACAACTAATGTTAATACAAATTATAGGACCCCCAACCGCAAACTCAACTGTTCTAAGAATTCCTTTTTTTTTAACTCAATGAAATTCTACAATAATGCTGCTTGAGGCTGAAGATAGGAAAATCCATGTTTTAACGGTTTTGTTATTGTGACTTTTTAACATACCGTACTTTTCGGAGTGTAAGTCGCAGATTTTTTCATAGTTTGGCCGGGGGTGCGACATATACTCCGGAGCGACTTATGTGTGAAATTATTAACACATTACCGTAAAATATCAAATAATATTTATCTCATTCGCGGAAGAGACGAAGAAAATATCAGCAATCGTCACACACACGTCAGCAATCGTCTCACATTCGTCAACCAATAAGAATTCGGCGGGGGGTGTCATAGCAGAAGTGCATTGTGGGTAATGGAAGGCTAACTGCTATGTTATATGCTACTGCCGTAGCTATTAAGATGGATCATTTCAACGTTGGCGGTAACTTATAAAAACTGAGAAGGGCTGAACAAAAATGGAACCAAAAAGGAAATAATGTACTGCAGATTACAAGCTGAACGTAATAAAATATGCAGCAGAAAACGACAAGAGGAAGCAGCGCATACCTTTGGAGTTGGCAGAGTTGTTTAGAAGCAACATCGAGGAAGAAGATTTCATCAGATTTATTGATTAGAAGTGACAGATTGTTTGGTAAACGTATAGCATGTTCTATATGTTATAGTTATTTGAATGACTCTTACCATAATATGTTACATTAACATACCAGGCACCTTCTCAGTTGGTTATTTATGCGTCATATAACGTACACTTATTCAGCCTGTTGTTCACTATTCTTTATTTATTTTAAATTGCCTTTCAAATGTCTATTCTTGGTGTTGGGTTTTATCAAATAAATTTCCACCCAAAATTGGACTTATACTCCAGTGCCACATATATATGTTTTTTTCCTTCTTTATTATGCATTTTCGGCCAGTGCGACGTATACTCCGGAGCGACATATAATCCGAAAAGTACGATATGTCTTTTAGTACACAACTTTTCTATTGGTGGATAGACGGGTGGTGTGTATTGTTACGGGATATGTGCAATTGTGTTATGTCTGTGTTTTTAAAATGGTGTGCTTGTTGTCAGTGGCGGGCCGTGCGTTTCTCACTTAGGCCTTCAATGATTACCTCTCAAATTACCATCATTTATATCACCACATGACCATTGCCGGAGAAAAACTATACAGAAACACATTTACGCACTACTGAGCATTGAATCACCACCAACAGTGTACAAAACAGGTGATTTTCTGGCGCATACATAAATTAATAAGCCCGCATCAGCAATTAAAACATATCGTATGTGGTACTGTCAAAATTTAAATTGCAAAAAACATATTAAATGTGAAAAAAAAAAAGAAATTAAATATTTTAACTTAGGATTTGTAGCATATATTCGAGCTACCGGGGTTGGCCGACATCGTCACACAAGATGTAGTTTCTCTTTAATTATCCTTCTTGAAAATGGCCTTGCAAATATGTGTTGACTTGTCTAATCATAAAAGATGCAGACGAGGCGTGTTGGCTGCATACTTGCCAACCCTCCCGATTTTTCCGGGGGACTCCCGAATTTCAATGCCCCTCCCGAAAATCTCTCGGGGCAACCATTCTCCCGAATTTCTCCCGATTTCCACACTTACGACAATATTGGGGGCGTGCCTTAAAGTCACCGTCTTTAGCGTCCTCCGCAACCTGCCCTCAGGTCTGCTTTTTCCCTATACAAACAGCATGTCGGCCCAGTCACATAATTTGTGCGGCTTTTACAGACACGCATAAGAGAATGCAAGGCCTTCTTGGTCAACAGCCATACAGGTCACACTGAGGTTGGCCGTATAAACAACTTTAACACTGTTACAAGTATGCGCCACACTGTGAACCCACACCAAACAAGAATGACAAACACATTTGTGGAGAATGTCCGCACCGTAACACAACATAAACACAACAGAACAAATACCTATAACCCCTTGCAGCACTAACTCTTCTGGGACGCTACAATATACACCCCGGCTACCACCTAACCCCGCCCCCCCCCAACCCGCCCACCTCAACTCCGCCAAATCTCCCGAATTCTTCTGCCTCCAAACACAACGAGTTGAGTTTATACCAAAAAGTTCTATTTTGGTTTCATTTGACCACATGACATTCTCCCAATCCTCTGCTGTATCATCCATATACCCATTTTGGTATAAACTCAACTCGTCGTGTTTGGAGGAAGAAGAATACTGAGTTGCATCCCAAGAACACCACACCTACTGTGAAGCATGGGGGTGGAATCATCATGCTTTGGGGCTGTTTTTCTACTAAGGGGACAGGACGATTGATCCGTGTTAAGGAAAGAATAAATGGGGCCATGTATCGTGAGATTTTGAGCAAAAACCTCCTTCCAACAGTGACAGCTTTGAATGGTTGATCAAATACTTATTTTCCACCATCATTTACAAATAAAGTCTTTAAAATTCCTACACTGTGAATTCCTGGATTTTTTTTTTCACATTCTGTCTCTCACAGTTGAAGTGTACCTATGATGAAAATTACAGACCTATGTCATCATTTTAAGTGGGACAACTTGCACAATCGGTGGCTGACTAAATACTTTTTTGCCCCACTGTATGATTTATTTATGCATAAGAAGTAACAAAAGAATACTAGGCACAACATAAAAATGTTGAATAATTTAAATAGTTGTATTATATTTAATTTTCAAATTGATCAAAATAAAACAGTGCATTTTGCATATTGTCATGGTATACTCGCACCACTGGGCTACATTTTATATTGCAAATTGACAGTATATACGACCCAAAAAAACAAATAACCTTATTTTTTAAGGCATGAATAATTACTGCATTTTGTAAGGTGTATATTAATGTTGTTTGTTGTTCACCAGGATGATCAGCAACATTGTCTTGGATTGTCTCATTGTGCTTGTTGGTATTGGCATGATGAATACAATTTTACTTCCGGTATCATGGTGCCCTGATACTTTTGTGCAATGGAATCTGTTTAATTTGGCTCTGCTTACTGTATGTTGCCACTTGTGTATGTCGAGTTAACTGTGTTATCGATATTCAAAATTTCCCATTGAAGTCAACATTGACATACAAGGTTCTTCACATCAAATTTATTGTGGACATTTTGTGACGATCGGTTCTATTTCCTGCTTGTCCCGCTGAACGCTGTTTTCCCCTCATCTGCTGTTGATTGCCAGCCAGTCCACACCTGGTGCTAATAAGCAGGCTTCCATTTATGCCACCCCCGCCTGCTTCTCAGTGCTCGAGGATTGATTTATGTTTGTGAACCGTTACATGCACGACTGCTTCCTTCTTTGTTCAAGTGAATTAAATATCATCTTACCTGATCTTCACTCTCCTGGTTCCTGCATCTTGGGGTCACTACAACTGCAGCCATGCGAGTTCCTCACACATGTTTTTTAATATTGGCAACTTTCTCATTATCCCTAAGTCACAACATACTTTAACTACTGTCTAGTTACACAGCATTAAAACTTTCTGTTCAGTGCAAAATAAGCTTAAAAATAAAAGGCACAAATGGCTGTATTAATGGGGCCGTATACAAGCTTTACACAGATCAGGGTGCTAACTTTCAAATATATTTTACACATTATATACTGCACATTTACAGCTTTTAGGACTTAACGATGTACACTATGTGCTCACATAACATGTGGACGAGCGTTAGCTTTGTGTCTTCTTAGCTACTGATAGCAATTTGAATAGTTTTAACTATAATTGAATGTATATTTTTTCATAACAAGACTGCAAATTGTAAGTTGATTTTCTAAATCTGCTTTTGTGTGTGTGTGTGCGCACACTCCGGGGATGTACGTGTGTACGAGGCAGGAATGTGTGTCAGGCCTGAAAAATAAACATTAAAATAATGTTCTGTTGAACCGCTGAATGGAAACATAAGCTAACCGGTGCCTTTCTCGTTAAATGTAACTGTAAGCAGCTACTATGGTCACTATAACTGGGATTCTACAGTAATATGTTTTTTTTTATTGTCACTGAAAAAAAGATTTGTGCTTGTATGAAAGCTTTATTGTCATTAAAGTCAAGACATTACAACCAAAATCCAGCAGCAGCTCTGTCAGGGAGTATAACATAGTGTAATGTCGGTGGAATGACAATGAGGCTTGATGACTGTGCACAAATCAGTTATTTAATGGCGTCTACAAAACAGCACTGTATAATTACAGCAGGAAACACGCCAAACTTAAAGGCGGCCAAAGAGGCTCGGAACCTCCACTGCGTCCTACAGTCCAACTCCTGAATCAAAGCTCATAACCACACAATATTCACTGTATCAATCAATCAATCAATCAAAGTTTATATACATAGCCCTTAATCACAAGTGTCTCAAAGGGCTGCACAAGCCACAACGACATCCTCGGCTCAGATCCCACATCAGGGCAAGAAAAAACTCAACCAATGGATACAATGAGAAACCTTGTTGGGGACCACAGATGTCAGTTATTAGTGTTAGAGTCCAGTCCATAGTGGAGCCAGCAGGGGATCATCTTGAGTGGAGACAAGTCAGAAGCGCAGAGATGTTCCCAACTGATGCACAGATGAGTGGACCACCCTGGGTCCTGACTTTTTTGAACAGCTAGCGTATTATCTGTGGTCACCTAATAACCTCTTCACGCTGGAGAGGGGAGTAGAGCCGAAAAGATACGGCAGATCAACTGGTCTAAAAGGGGTGGGGGTCTATTTAATGGCTAGAGTATGCAAATGAGTTTTAAGATGGGACTTAAATGCTTCTACTGAGGTAGCATCTCAAACTGTCACCGGGAGGGCATTCCAGGGTACTGGAGCCCGAGTATAAAACGCTCTATAGCCCGCAGACTGTTTTTGTGCTCAGGGAATTACTAATAAGCCGGAGTTACTTGAATGCAGATTTCTTGCCGGGACATATGGTACACTACAAGCAGCAAGATAGGATGGAGCTAGACTGTGTTGTATTTTATACGTCAGTAGTAAAACCTTAAAGTCACATCTTAAGTGCACAGGAAGGCCATGTTAAGCAATGTCAGCTAAGATTTATCTGAGAGCCAGATGCAGATATCAAAAGAGCCACAACTGGCTCTAGAGCCATAGGTTCCCTACCCCTGTGCTAGACATACTACTTTACTACAATATAATATGAAAACAGAAGAATATAATTATGCACAAAGACCATGTCACCAATCTGATTCATATTATTATACCTATCATATTATTATCCTTATTATTGGGCGAGATGAGCAGATTTTAGCACTTTACCATATTGACCCGGAGCCTAGTGGTTAAGAGTGTCCGCCCTGAGATCGGTTAGTCGTGAGTTCAAACCTCGGCCAAATCATACGAAAGACTATAAGAATGACACCCATTACCCCCCTGCTTGATACACAGTAACAAGGGTTGGAATTGGGGTTAAATCACCCCAAAACATTTTGGGTGGGGCTACTACTGCGGCCCACTGCTCCCCTCACCTCCCAGGGGGTGATCAAGGGAGATGGTTCAAATAAAGATAATAATTTCACCACACCTAATGTGTGTGTGACAATAGTGGGTACTTTAACTTTATATAAAACTTTTTTTTTCCCTTGGAAACAGTTGGTCGCATTATTGTGGCTCTAATGTCGAGGTTTATCCATGTAAACCAGGGGTCTCAAACTCAATTTACCTGGGGGCCACTGGATGCATAGTCTGGGTGAGGCTGGGCCGCAAGAAAATTTATATTTTTGTAAATATTGCATACTCCTCAGCATGTCTAGTTGTATAACGACATTTCAAATTGTATCCCTTGTGCACCGCAACTTTCTCTGTGCAAATAAGACACGTCGGGGTGCCCCTGTGCTCAACAAAGAAATATTGCATCTCCCACTTTTCCTGGAATTGTCTTTGCACATCACTAACCTTTCTCTTCACTGCAGGCTTTGAAAAAGACACGTTTGGGGTCGTGGAATATATTTGTATTTAGCCGACGCACGGAGAATAATGTTATGTGTGTAGTTCCGCTTTTCCTCCCTACAGCAACACGGCAGTCGGCGGATAATAGCCAGGAAAGTACCGGGATAGCGAGCGCAAAAAAGTGACGGCTCCCGGAGTGTTATAGAGGAATAAATGTAGTGTTCATGGTGTGAGGCAACGCAAATTAAACAATAAACAAAACAACGGTTTGAATTGGTCCAGGTTATCGGGGACTGTTATTACTGACGGACAGGTGCAACGGTGTGACTGCAGCCAGGCATGTAAGAAAACCCTTGTCTACACGGCAACGTCTCTGTCGCTTTCACTCATCTGCCGCTTTTCCACTAATACAGGGGTTGGCAACCCAGAACGTTGAAAGAGCCATTTTGGACCTAAAAAACACAACGCTGTCAAGCGCCATTCATATAAAACTTGCGGGCCGCACTAACATTAAAATTTCATATTAAGGTGGGGCCGAAAAATAACGTCTCGCTGGCCACAATTGGCCCACGGGCCGCGTGTCTGAGACCCCTGATGTAAACCAACAGGCTGTTGTGTCCGATATTTGTCACCAGACCGCTCCTCCCAAAAGGTGAATCACGCACTGCGCGTGGGGCCCCGCCATCCGTGTTGGGCCGTTTTTTGCGTGAAGAAGCGCATGTAAAATGTATGTGTGGGGGGAGGCGTTGCCAGCCCTGCCTGCAGGAGGAAAAGGCTCCACCGCTGTCCATGGTACTGAGAACAAGCACCATCGGGCAGGGACGAGGCATGTGCTGACAGCGAGACACAGCTGGCAGGTGATTAGATTTCACAGGTGGTATGTGTTAATCTAATCATCTGTGGTCTTTTACAGTAAGCGGCCGGGAGCAGAGGGGGAGAGAGGATACTGACGTGACTGAAAAGTCACGTTCTGGGAGAGAAAACTTTTGATAAAAAAACATATGATCTAACTCTGTTAAAACCTGCACGCTTGGATTCTGTGAAATGTCTGTCAGTGGGACCGTGAGGAATGACAGACCGCGTTATATAAAATTTTACTGCATCATTTACTCGATTACTGATGAGAATGGAATTAAATAATTACCCATTCAATTATACTCGCCCCCGTGTCGGACACCGTCAGTGCCCCTCTCAAAAGTGGATGGTGCTAGGATTCATTATGTCAAAGTAGAATTGAGAAGAAATAAAAGTCTATATTTTAAAGATGTTATAATTATTACTTTTAACACAGAAGAAATATTCAACATTTTTACAAATTATTTGTTTTTGTACTAATTGAAATTTGATTAACAAATTATAAATATTGCTTCTTATAAGCAAAGAGTGAATAGTTTTTTGTTTTTATCGGGCTTGAGGGTAGGGCTTGATTTGCCATTTCTACATGCGCTGTGTGTCTTTGGCTAGTCCCGCATTGATATCTACGATTATCGGAGCAGGCGAACGAAGACCCATCTCTTAAAGGGGAAATGCACTTTTTTTTTTAATTCTACCTATCATTCACAATCATTATGTGAGACAGACTGAAGCTTTTTTAACATAAACATGGTCTCATTCTAGGTGGCTAGCAATGCAGAAAAGGGGAGCAACCAATTCTACCTCTAAATTACTACAAAAATGCATTCAAAAATGTTAACAATACTTCATTTACCTTCCGTGACCTGTATAATAACCAAGTTGTAGCGACATTTTTATTGATTTGTGGAGAGTTGTGAAGTTGTTTTAGAAGGCTTTGAAGGCTACAATGGTGACTCTTTTTAGCTACATCTTCCAAGTGTTTTTTTTTTTAAATCAACTTTTACATCGTAAAAAAAAAGATGTGCTCTTGTCTCTCATAATGATTGTGAAAAATAGGCAAAATTTCCAAAAATAGTGCAGTTCCCCTTTAAGCGATCTACCATATATGGAGATATCCGCCGATGTAAAGAAGGCAAAATATGTCACTTAAGTCTTAAATTAATTTGGAGGATGTTTGGAAAAAGGCAAGATTGTTATAAAAATATCACCACCATGCCTCCATGATTTAATTTAAAATGTCAGGATCTATGAGGATCCCAGATACACAAAAACAGGGACCAGAAAATGGGATTTTGCAAAATAGGACCCCTAAAGAGAAAAGAGTTGGGTTAATACAGTATTGTGCGGCACAAAAAAGAAGTGTATTGCTTGGGTTGACTTTCACATAGTGACACAACCTAATAGGCAACTCTTTACAAGTTTCCATGAGAGCAGACAAGATGCTCCAAAATGTTCTCGCCGATGAATGGGAACAATTAGCTTCTATTCAGGTGAGATTTTTTTGTTGGAACTAATTGATGGAAACCTTGTGACTAAGACAGTGGTGTCAAACTAATTTTAGCTCAGGGGTCGCATTGAGAAAAATATGTGCACACACGGGCCTGACTATTAAAATAATGGCATTAAAACTAAAAACTAAAATAAAGACAACTTCAGATTGTTTTCTTTGTCTTATCTTACTTTGGCCAAAAATAGAACAAACACATTCTGAAAATATTACAATAAAAATATATTTTTTTCAATACCGGCAGTGGTAAAGTTTAGATCCACAAAGGAAAGAAGAAAGTGAATGAATATTTATAACTGAATGAATTACACATGCATAAAAAAAATATTTTCTTTTGTATAATCATTTTTTATGAATTAAGGAACGTTTGTGACAACCTTTTTTCCAAAACACAAGATAGAATGTTAGATATTACAGGATAATGCATACATGTATCATTGGTTTTCAAAACGGTTACAAAAAAGTGGGACCCCAAAAATTTAGTGTGGACATTTCTAAATGGGGTCCCAAGGACCCCATCAAGTCAAAAAAATAGGGTCCCTGGGGGCCGGTTCCAATACTAATCGAATATCATCCATAGATACATGTAATTCTACCTACTCAGTGGCCTACATACCAAAGACTATAAAAATGGGACCCATTACCTCCCTGCTTGGCACTCAGCATCAAGGGTTGGAATTGGGGGTTAAATCACCAAAAATGATTCCCGGGTGAAGCAACCGCTGCTGCTCGCTGCTCCCCTCACCTCCCAGGGGGTGATATAGGGTGATGGGTCAAATGCAGAGAATAATTTCACCACAACTAGTGTGTGTGTGTGTGTGTGTGTGTGTGTGTGTGTGTGTGTGTGTGTGTGTGTGTGTGTGTGTGTGTGTGCGTGCGTGCGTGCGTGCGTGCGTGTGCGTGCGTGCGTGCGTGTGTGTGTGTGTGTGATTGTGTGTGTGTGAAAATCATGGGTACTTTAACTTTATATATATATATATATATATATATATATATATATATATATATATATATATATATATATATATATATATATATACTGTATACCTTGACTTTGACGCCCCTGGACTGAAAGGATACATGATGAGTAACATCTTCCTTCTTGTGTACTCCAACAACTATAATCCCCACATGGGAAAGGGGAGGGAGGTATTCTTGTCGAGCGCTAAAGTGTTGTAACAAACTCATGCATTAAAGATGAACACAATTGGCGCCGACTAAAGAGTCATACACAATCAGCGAGGTCGTGGCCAAACTGATGGTTACATGAGCGCCCGGCGGAAGACATCAAAGTATTTTAGGAATTCAGGTCTTGCTCGGAGACGGTTTACAAAGACGTTTAGGAAACCAATATGATTAGAGGTTCCGCTCCAGACAATGTAAAACCTGTTTAGTTTTAATTAGCTTGTATTTGCATGCTCACTGAGGCTATGGAGACACTTTTTATTGGATTTTTACCTATCATTATGAGAGACAATAAGACAAAAAGGTTAATTTTATTTGTTTTTTAGCATGTTCCAACATTGGTGGACAGCTAATGGGAGCAATCAATTCTACCTCTAAGTCACTGCAAAATGCATTAAAAAAACAGTCAAATGTATTGTATGTACGTTCCGTAACCTGTGTAATAACCAATCTGTAGCGACTTTGTCATTGTAAGAGCAAACACTGAGGAACTCTCCTTCTAGTGTAGTACACATCGCCGTGCTTCGGTATCAGCTATAAAAGCTAACTACGGCAAAAGATAAGCTAGCCTCTACGTCAGCACGAAACATGTTTTAGTTTGTAATGCAAAACACTGTGATAGAACACCAATCTGTACTGACTGAAAAACATGAACAATCATTTTACAGTGTCGGTAGAGTATTAGCCCACATTTCATGTTTTGATTGTACACAGCGAGCCAGACAGCGTATGTACTGTAGTTGTAATAGCCCTCATAACGGGCTGCGTATATCATGATCAATATTAAAATGTATGTTTGGTCCAGGTGGCAGGGGACGTTTTTTCTAGTTTATTTGGATAGGCACTCCATTTATGTTGAAATCGCATGGCTTTAAATTCCAAATTTTGCAGCATCTAAATTTAAAGTTAAAAGTTGAAGTACCACTGACAGTCACGCACACACTAAGTGTGGTGAAATTATCCTCTGCATTTGACCCATCCCCTTGTTCATCCCCTGGGAGGTGAGGGGATCAGTGAGCAGCAGTGGTGGCCGCACTCGGGAATCACTTTGGTGATTCAACCTCCAATTCCAACAATTGATGCTGAGTGCCATGGAGGGAGGCAATGGGTCCCATTTTTATAGTCTTTGGTGTGACTCGACCGGGGTCTGAACTCAGGACCCACTGATCTCAGGGCGGACAACCTAACCACAAGGACACTGAGCAGGCCACTAGTTATTCTAGTCACTTTCACCTCACTCTCTCGGCTTCCGTCTGCTCCAAAGTCTCACTCTATTTTGTGCTGGCTTCTATAAGTGAAGTGAACTATATTTATATAGCGCTTTTTCTCTAGTGACTCAAAGTGCTTTACATAGTGAAACCCAATATCTAAGTTACATTTTAAACCAGTGTGGCTGGCACTGGGAGCAGGTGGGTAAAGTGTCTTGCCCAAGGACACAACGGCAGTGACTAGGATGGCAGAAGCGGGGATCGAACCTGCAACCCTCAACTTGCTGGCATGGCCACTCTACCAACCGAGCTACACCACCCCACATTGATGTGTGCAACACCTGATTGCAAGGCATACTTGTTCAGCAGCCACACATGTTACACTGATGGTTGTGATATAAGTAACTTTAAAACTCTAAAAATTCATCCTCTAAAAAATTAAGATTGTGAATCCTCATTTGTCATTTGTCCAAAAATAGTAGCCTTTTTTGTTTCTTACCGAATTTTCCATGATTAAAACACACTCGCATTTGTTTCCAGAAGAAGAAACACACAGTTGTTGCCAGAAATTGGATGTGCACTGCTATGGAAACGCAAGCGCTAACCAAATCAGTCCCGGTGTTCTGACAAAGAGTGATCCCCGTTGGACTTCATGCTCCCCTGGTATCTGCGCATGCATTTATTCCAAATACTGCATTACACCGTGCATCGATCGAACATTTTACATGAGTACAATCTACACAATAAACGATCAGATGCACAATTTATATTTTCCCGGTTTCATGTAACGATGTTGAGTTCAAAAGCCTTTCTGCATCCCTTGGATTCATACGCCTGCGCATGAACTCCAATGGGGAGCACTTTTCCCGCAATGATTACCAATCCATCCATTTATTACTGCTTGTCCTTTTTAGGGTCACGGGGGGTCGCTGTTTTCGGGCGGAAAGCGGTGTACACCCTGGACAAGTCGCCACCTCATCGCAGGGCCAACACAGATAGACAGACAACATTCACACTCACATTCACACACTAGGGCCAATTTAGTTTTGCCAATCAGCCTATCCCCAGGTGCATGTCTTTGGAGGTGGGAGGAAGCCGGAGTACCCGGAGGGAACCCACACAGTCACGGGGAGAACATGCAAATTCCACACAGAAAGATCCCGAGCCTGGGATTGAACCCATGACTGCTCAGGACCTTCGTATTGTGAGGCAGGGGCACTAACCCCTGTACCCTCGTGCTGCCCTGCAATGATTAAAATGACCAAAACATGATAAATATTGAACATATTACATATTGTTATGATTGTGTCTGTTAGCACATTATTTATAGACTTGCAGTGTGTATATTAAATGGAAGGTTTTGAAATTGTCTTAGAGGGCTTTGAAGGCTACAACGATGACTCCTATTAGCTATGTCTTCCAAGCGTTTTTTATCATCTTTAAAATCCTAAGAAAAAAAAAGAAAACGTTTTTGTGTCTTATCATGATTGTGAACAATAGGCAAAATTCCCCAAAAAGTGCAATTTCCCTTAAATGTGTGCTTCTTATTTTCATGGCGCCATTGTAGTGGCTGCTGGTGGCAGGAGCTCTGTGCTTTTGTATCATCCTTTTGTGTTCCTGATGTTTCCCTCTTGTTTTCATGTGGGGTTTTTTTGCCTTTTGGTTCGGGACCGGGCTTCACGGTAGAAGAGGGGATTAGTGCGTCTGCCTTACAATACTAAGGTCCTGCAGTCCTGGGTTCAATCCCAGGCTCGGGATCTTTCTGTGTGGAGTTTGCATGTTCTCCCCGTGAATGTGTGGGTTCCCTCCGGGTACTTCGGCTTCCTCCCACTTCCAAAGACATGCACCTGGGGATAGGTTGATTGGCAATACTAAATTGGCCCTAGTGTGTGAATGTGAGTGTGAGTGTTGTCTGTCTATCTGTGTTGGCCCTGCGATGAGGTGGCGACTTGTCCAGGGTGTACGCCGCCTTCCGCTTGATTGTAGCTGAGATAGGCGCCAGCGCACTCCGCGACTCCAAAAAGGGAATAAGCGGTTGAAAATGGATGGATGGTTCGGGACCCTTTAGGGCTGTGTGACAAGGGGTGGCACTTTCGTGACTTCTGCGATGGTTTTTTGTGAACTTTTGTATCTGCCTACCGGGAAGCCTTTTAGCCATGGACACCAGCTGCTGGGTCTCTGCCACACCAGAGTCCGTTTAGAGAGACAGTAGGAGATGCGGATAAAGAGACAGGGCCTCGGAGCTGGCGCTGAGCGCCGGGACGGACAAGCTTTACAGGTATCGGACACCTCGATATCCTTAAACGCATCCTTGCTCATTCATGCAGACTGGACACTGGCCGAGAATTTGTGGGCAGCCGAGGGTAGAGTCGGGTCTCTTGGTTGCTTTGTTGGGTCTGCTCCCCCCCTCACCAGCGTCTACCTGTTTCTCACCATTTTTGTAAGGGGTGCCGGAAGTTGGCAGACCTGTAAGCGATCTTGTTTTGTCTCGGTGACGATCTCCCACCTCGATCCTCTGTTCCTTTGCAGGAAACACCACACCTTGGCTCAGTGGTTTACACTCTTTTATTCTTTTTACAACAGTCTATTCAGGCCGGGCAGTCGTCCGGCCGCGGCCACTCCCCCCCCCCCTCCCCTGGACGAGAGAGGAAGTCGGCCACGGCCATCTGACTCCCCGGCCTGTGGACCACCCGGAAGTTATAAGGCTGTAGCGCAAGGTACCACCGGGTGATCCTCGCGTTAGTATCCCTAATGCGGTGGAGCCGCTGGAGCGGTTTGTGGTCCGAATAGAGGCTGAAGGCGCGCCCCAACAGGTAGTAACGGAGGGCCCCCACCGCCCACCAGATGGCGAGGCACTCCCTCTCCACCGTGCTGTACCTCGCCTACTGGTCCGACAGCTTACGGCTGCGATATAATACGGGGCGGTCGACCCCCCCCACCTGCTGGGACAGTACCGCCCCCCAGCCCCCGACTCGACGCGTCCGCCTGCAGACAGAAAGGGATGTCAAAATTAGGCATGTGCAGCACCGGCTCCTCACAAAGTGCTTTTTTTACCTTCTCAAATCCCTGCTGGCACTGCTCCGTCCACTGGACCAGTTCGGGAGCACCCTTTCAGGTGAGGTCAGTTAATGGACCAGTCCAATCCGCGAACCGCGGAATGAACCTCCGGTAGTACCCTGCCAGTCCCAAGAACTGCCTCACCTCTTTTTTTGTCTTGGCAGGTGGAGAGGCTGCGATCGCCGCCATTTTGTCCACCTGCGGCCGCACCTGCCACCCCCCCAAGTGGTACCCCAGATACTGTACCTCCCTCCGTCCAACCGCGCACTTCGCCGGGTTGGCAGTGAGCCCCGCCCGCCTCAGGGACTCGAGCACCGCCCCCACCCGCTGCATGTGTTGTTCCCAGCTGTCACTCTGGATGATGACATCATCCAAGTACGCAGCTGCGTATGCAGCGTGGGGCCGCAGTACCCGGTCCATTAGACGCTGGAACGTGGCAGGCGCACCGAACAAGCCGAACGGAAGTGTTACGAACTGGTACAAACCGTCCGGAGTGGAGAAGGCCGTTTTTTCCCTGGACTCTGGTGATAAGGGAATCTGCCAGTAGCGCTTGGTTAAATCCAGCATGGTGAAAAAATTAGCAGTGCCCAGCCGATCTAGGAGCTCGTCGACCCGGGGCATTGGGTATGCGTCAAAACGTGACTGATCATTCCCCCTGCGGTAATCTACACAGAAACGCACGCTCCCATCCTTTTTCCCTACCAAAACAATGGGACTACACCATGCGCTGTGAGATTCTTCTATCACTCCCATTTCAAGCATTTTTTTTAATTCCTCTCTCACAACTTTACGCTTGTGTTCGGGGAGCCTGTAGGGCCTAGACCGCACCGTAATCCCCGGGCTAGTCTCAATGTGGTGCTGGATGAGATTCGTGCGGCCGGGCCGTGATGAGAACACGTCAGAAAAGCGCCGCTGTAACTCAGCTACCTCCGCCCGCTGTGCCAATGTGAGCTGGTTGTCACAGGAAAGCGGAGGGGTGGGTCCAGATTGCGGGACCTCTGGCCCCAACTCCTCTTCCTCCTTCACCACCGTCGCCATGGAGACAGGCAGCCTGTCTCCATGCCTTCAGCAGATTTATATGATATAATTGTGTGTCCCCCCGACGGTCCGAGCGCCGAACCTCGTAGTCCACATCACTCACTTGCCGTGTGACCTCAAAGGGTCCTTGCCACTTTGCCAGTCATTTAGAGCTTGAAGTTGGAAGTAATACAAGCACTTTTTCTCCCGGTGTGAATTTACACAGTTGAGTCCCCTTGTTGTACGTGCGGCGCTGACGCTCTTGGGCACGGAGCAAATTCTCGCGTGACAAGTGCCCCACCTGGTGGAGTTTTGCTCGCATGTCAAGGACGTATTGTATTTCATTTTTGCTGGAGCTTGGACTCTCCTCCCAGCTTTCTTTAATAACGTCCAAGACTCCGCGAGGCCTCCGGCCATACAATAACTCGAACGGTGCAAAACCAAGCGAGGCCTGAGGTACCTCCCGCATCGCAAACATGAGGGGATCCAACCATTTATCCCAATTTTGTTTGTCCTCGTGAATAAACTTACGGATCATTGTTTTCAGTGTTTTATTCAGCCGCTCCACCAGCCCATCCGTTTGCGGATGATACACACTGGTGCGGATCGATTTTATCCCCAATAATCCGTACAGTTCTTTTATTGTGCGCGACATAAAGGACGTGCCCTGGTCAGTTAAGATCTCTTTCGGGATCCCAACTTGGGAAATGACCTTAGACAGTGGTTGCGCAACACTTTTGGCAGAAATAGAGTTTAGCGGCACTGCCTCGGGATAGCGCGTTGCGTAATCCACAGGGACTAAAACAAAGCGATATCCCTGTGTGCTCGGGTGAAATGGTCCGATGAGGTCCATGCCCATTCTCTCGAAGGGGACCTCTATGAGGGGTAATGGGCGTAATGGTGCCTTTGGAGTGGCCGCTGGATTCACCAGCTGGCAGTCGGGGCAGACGGCGCACCAGCGGCGCACATCCGCCAGGGGGCCTGGCCAATAGAAACGGACCATGACCCGATTAAGTGTCTTGTCATACCCCATATGTCCAGCCATCGGGTTTTCATGCGCCGCCTGGAGAACCATTTTCCAGTGGCGTTTTGGCACCAACAACTGGGTGCATTCCTCCCCTGTTTGCGTGTCACGGGCCACTCGGTAAAGTCTATCCCTAATTACTGAAAAATGAGGGAATACCCGCGCTTTCCCCGGGCGCACCAGCTGACCGTCCATAAAGTCGACCTGGTCCCAGGCCTCGCGCAAGGTTTCATCACGGGACTGTTCGAGGGGAAAGTCCTCCATAGTTGACCATCGAGGAGCCGGGGGGGCCTCCCGCGAAGCCCCGGCCGGTTCCCGCTCGGCACTCCCGGATTAAACCGCGTCGCCACTAAGAACAGCGCGAATATTCCCCTCTCCTACTGTCCGTGAACGCACCTCAACACATTGTGCCAATAAATCTCTGAACCCCGGCCAATTCGTGCCCAAAATTACGGGGTGCGAGAGGTGCGTACTTACAGTTACCTCGACTTTATGTTTTTGTCTGACATATGCAATTTCCACTGGTACAATCGGATATTCGTGCACATCCCCATGAATACACCTGATTTTCACCCGTGTTGCTTGCCTCAAAACCCCGGGCCGAACCAGATTCTGGTGGACCAAGGACTGTTTACAGCCCGAATCCACTATCGCCCGGTATGTACCCCTTTGTAACCTTACCGGTACACGGTACGTCTCTCCGTGATCGGGCGCAGGTGCTGGAGGCCCGACAACCCGCATCACCTGCCCCACTTCCATCAGGGAGCACTCCCTGGCCACGTGACCGGGCTGTCCGCACTCCAACACACCGGGCCCGACATTTGATTTGCACTCTGTGAGGGAAGCCCTCTATCTGCAGCAACGGCACCCTGCAACAAAAAAACACCAGTTAGTTTGTGATTTTCCCGCGTCCCCCTTTTGTGGTATGTGTGTGTGTGTGTGCATTTTTCTTTCTGTCTGCCTGGGGAACCTGTCCGTGTTGCCCAGGCGGTGTTGCCGGGAGACTCAACACCGCCCGCTGCGCCACCGCCGTTGCTTCGAACACGTCAAGGAAGGTTTGTGGATCCTCCCCCTCCACCATGCGCTTCATGGTCGAGGTTCCTCCTGTTGTCTCTGCCCTGTCGATCAAGGTTTTCAGCAGCTGCGCCTGCTGCTGACTTGCCGCTGACACTTGCGCCAGCACTTGGCCAAGCGCTTCCAGCGGGGTTGGTGCTGACATTTTCTGTGGGTCCTTTTTTTTTTTTTGTTGGGCGCCACTGTGACGATCTCCGACCTCGATCCTCAGTTCCTTTGCAGGAAACACCACACCTTGGCTCAGTGGTTTACACTCTTTTATTCTTTTTACAACAGCCTGTAATATTCAGAGTTCATTTTCAGCGTTTCAGCTTCTGTCTCTCACGCTCAACAGCGTGCTCCTCCGTCTGGCTCTCACTCCCAGTTTGCCAGCCCCGCTCATGGTTTCCAACGCTGCTGACAAAGGAAACAGGTGATTAGATAACTCATCCCAGCTGAGGTATCTGCTCACCTGATTGCTGCTTCACGACCGGCTGCCGCACATGCTCCGCCCGCAGGGGACGCATAGGACACGCCCCTCTCCACAGTCTCCCTGTAATGTTTGTCTGATCTTGAATAGGACTGTGCTGAAAATCTTAATTTCCTCCATGGGGATTAATAAAGTACTTCTGATTCTGAAGATGGTGCTGCCGATGGCCACCATGGTACGGCACAGTCTAACAAGTCCAATTCTTTGTGTGTAAAACATAAATAAATAAAGCTGATTCTGAATCGGATTCTGAATAATCATGGTGCTCGACCATAGCCAATCCTGCAACAGTCCTCTGAATGTGCAGGCGTTTGATTCCCAATACGAAAAAGAATACTGCATTTTATTCAGGTCATCAATCAGTCTGAGCTTTAGTTAGTTGTCACTGAATCGATTAATCTCCGCAGAGGCACGCTTGGATTAGTTTGATGTGGAAGAAACACATCTAATCTTTGGGTTGAACAACAGTAGTTCTGTGCCTGGGTGACTTTTGCTTGTTTTCACAGATCAAAGCAGTAAACTCCAACACCCGAGGCTGCAGCTATCTTTTATAGCACCTTTAAACCCTCACCAGTATGTTTCACATACTGTACTGCATGTACACACACACACACACACAAACACACAACTACACACACACACACACACACACACACACACACACACAAATCTGCCCAAGGCGTTACAATAGTAATAGCTGGACAACTGCCTTCATGGGCATTATTGTTTCAAAAAAGCTGTTGTCTAAATGAGCTGGAATGTTACATGCTACAACACTTTTAAAAATGAAAATACAAGGATTCCAGATCAATACTGTGATAATGGTTTACTACAAATAAAGTGACCCAATAACCAGCAACAAATTCATGAAAAATGTTCCCTACTTGCCGTTTGAAAGTGGATTGTGTGTGACATAGATGGAGAATCAGGCTGGTGCACCTGAATCCCCTTCACATCTCATCCCATCTCAGCCTCTCACGCAAACACTCGTCATGTTTTGTTCTTGCTTGTCGGGTGAATTTAAAAAGGAAGCATGGGACTTTTGTTTTGTTTTGGAGAGGGGGCAAGGGTGTTCATACTAGGGTTGTCCTGATACCAATATTTTTGTACCAGTACCAAAATTATTTCGATACTTTTCGGTACTTTTCTAAATAAAGCGGACCACAAAAATGTGTATTATTGGCTTTATTTTAACAAAAAATCTTATGGTACATTAAACATATGTTTCTTAGTGCAAGTTTGTCCTTAAATAAAATAGTGAACGTACAAGACCTCTTGTCTTTTTTTTAGTAAGTAAGCAAACAAAGGCTCTTTATCTGCTGATGTATGCAGTAACATATTGTGTCATTTTTCATTCTATTATTTTGTCAAGGACAAGTGGTAGAAAATGTATAATTAATCTATTTGTTTATTTTTTGTTAATATGTGCTTACTTTCTCTTTTAACATGTTCTATCTACACTTCTGTTTATATGTAATAATCATTTATTCGTCAGTTGTTTGCATGCTTTACATGAGTTTTGGATGATACCACAAATTTGGGTATCAATCCGATACCAAGTCGTTACAGGATCATACATATACATTTTTTTTTAAAGAAAAAAGATGTTGTGATGCCAAAAAATGTCTACATAATCATAGTAGTATCGAATAGATACACTCCTGTACTTGGTATCATCACACTGGATGTCAGGTGTAGATCCAACAATGGCGTTTGTTTGCATTTTGACACCGGTGAGCTACGGTGTATAGTGAAGCATGTTTAGCTATTCCTTGTCCTGCGGGGATGATACTTGTAAGAAACTTACTTTATCTGTCGCCATGGAGACAAGGATTAGTGATTTAGAAGTAGCTAAAACACTGCAGACTGCTTTTTTTTTTCGTACCATACCGCCTCTGAAAAGTACAAATGAAGTAAGTTTCTTACAAATATCGTAGGAAATTTAGTTCATTTGTACTTTTCAGAGGCGGTATAGTACCAAAAATGATTCATTATTATCGCGGTACTGTACTAATACCAGTATACCGTACAACCCTACGCCTGTGTCATCTCTCTGGTAAGAAAACCACAACGACAAAAAGAACAAGGAACCCAAAACTCATCACTAAGATTGTTTTCGATTGCCAGGGACAAAAGTGACAGAAATGCTTTGACTCTGTTGGAGTTCAACCAGAAATTAGTTGTTTGCACTTATTTCATGAAATCCCATTCACTGATACGAGTATAGCTTGCGATGAGGTGGCGATTTGTCCAGGGTGTAATCCGCCTTACGCCCGATTGTAGCTGAGATAGGCACCAGCGCCCCCTTGTGACCCCAAAAGGGAATAAGCAGTAGAAAATGGATGAATGGATAGATGGATGGGATATGAATATAGCACCTTTCCATGCCTTTGATAACAAGATACTTCTTGAGTTCTGGCACACAGACACTCAGCACTCAATTGGTTGGCTTTGTGATAAAAATAACAAAAAGTGGCCTCTCAAAACTGAATATAAAGGTTACTGGAAGTCTTCTCCGATACACTGGCTCCTGCTTTTTGAGTCCTGCTGTTACATTATATCAGGAAAGGGCGCAATGTAAAAATACAACTATATGCCAGAGTGAAGTGGCCTCAAGGTTGGGGAGTATACCTTCCCACCAATTCGTCACGCTGTGCGCCCGCTCGGTCGCGGAATAGTGTGGATCAAGTAGCTGACAGGTGGGAATAATTCCACGGGAGTGAAGTGTGCTGCACTGTGCCTACTTCACTGGACGATCACTGAAGCATAGCAATAAAATGTAGAGAGCTGACGCGTACAGTGGGGATGTTCTTTATATATGCAGGTTGAGTCCCTTACAAAGATATGACCAGTCCATCCATTTTGTGGTATTTTAAGCTTTTTTAAGAAACACATTCAGGAAAAAAAACATCAACTCAGTTTTATAAATACATTTGTATTTCATTGTATGTGTTTCTATTAATACTAATCTAATATAGATGAATTAGTGTATGGGGTTTCCTCAAGGTTTCAGTTTGTATCTGTGTGGATTTTTTATCTATATAAATCATGGGTGTCAAACGTACGGCCCGCGGGCCGTATCAGGCCCCCAAACAGGTTTTTTCCGCCCCGCGGGATGAGTTTGCTAAATATAAAAATGAGCCGAAATTTTTGAATGAAAGAAACGGCTGTTCTGAATGTGTCCACTAGATGTCACAATAGCAATTCCGTGTAAGTTTGTAGATCAGGGGTTGGCAACGCGGCGCTTTGATCACTCTGATGTGGATCAGCTGCTTACTTGCCGACACTCAAGATTTTTCCGAGAGGTTGTTCGAATATCAGTGCTTTTCCCAGTAAATTCCCTGGACTAGCATTCTCCGGTTTTAACCGCCCAACTATTTTGAGAGCGTGTCATGATGACAATGCTTTTGACGTTCTCATACACGTATCGTCGCACCCGCCTTCACCTCATGCTATCTGCGTGCCTGCCAGCCACATGTAGCATGCGGCCCCTGATTGCAAACATCATCAATTGCAAGGCATACTTGTTCAACAGCCACACATGTTACACTGATGGTTGTGATATAAATAACTTTACCACTTGTATTGATATGCGCCACACTGTGAACCCACACCAAACAATAATGACAAACACATTACGAGAGAACATCCGCACCGTAACACAACATAAACACAACAGAAGAAATATCCAGAATCCCATGTATCTCTTCCCGGCTACATTATACAACCACGCCTACCTTAACCAACGCATGGAGGGGAGATGGCGGGTGTATAATGAAATAATTGAAAATAAACACCAATTAGTGGACTGATGAACATAATCACATCATTTATTCAGAAAGTTTAAATAACGACTAGAGATGTCCGATAATGGCTTTTTTGCCGATATCTGATATTGCGATATTGTCCAACTCTTAATTACCGATACCGATATATACAGTTGTGGAATTAACACATTATTATGCCTAATTTTGTTGTGAAATCTGAAGTTGTCTTTGTTTTTAAGTTATCGTGCCGTGATTTTACCAGTCCGGCCCACTCGGGAGTAGATTTTTCTCCATGTGGCCCCCCATCTAAAATGAGTCTGACACCCCTGATATAGATGATTTAAAAAAGATATCTTTGAGAATAAACAGCCTCTTATGTTTGCACATGATACACGTCTTAATAGCACATTTTGATCTTCATTGCTGGACAAGAGACACAAATGAAGAACTGTCTAATATTTGTGAATTTTTTTAAAATAATTGTCTTTTAATAGCGCTGTTTGCAACTTTCTAACAGTTTCATTTTTCAAACCAAAAAATACAACAAGAACACTGTCAGGTTCAAACACTGATGACATCTATTAAACAGGACAAGAAGCAAAGAATCAATAATTCAATTCGGCTCAGTGATGAGAAACGTGTACATCGGTACCCTTGTACAGTTTCATCACGCTGTGCCAACAGATTGCACGCCTCTTTCTTTTATTTGGACGGGGTCGTAAACAACCATCGCCTTTGATTACAAAACAGTTCAAAAGAAAAGATTTGTTCAAAAAAGAGGTCGTAAAAGAGTTCAAAATGTGGTTTGTAGAAGAGTTAAAAAAAGAGGTGCGTAAAAGAGTTCAAAAAGGAGGTTCGTAAAAGAGTTTAAAAAAAAAACGGTCGTAAAAAAAAGTTCAAAAAGAGGTTAGTAAAAGAGTGCCGGGAGGGGAGTCAGGCCCTGCTTCCTCTCCGCTTTGTAATTCTTGGGTCAAGACCATATATTTCTGTTGATTACAATACATTAAAGAAACAGAAACCCCTTCATGTGCCCCCCCCCCCCTCCCACGCACACACACAAAGTGGAGTTTTACAAGCCTTCTTCTTGGTAGGTTCAAAGACATGTTTTTGCTTCTCGTCTGGAACTCATATCACGTTTTTGTAATACCTTAAATACAATTATTCTAACAAACACCACTGACCATTTTAGTGGATTAACATAAAGATGAATATTTTTCACATTTTCTTATTATATTGAATTAAAAAACGGCATGTCAGCCCGAGTGCACATACACACTAAGCAGTCCAAGAGAAGCAACAAACAATTTGCAGTCATTTTGCGGTCATAATAGAACATACAATGATAGTGTTGTTTGTTTAGCTGCTCTGCTGCCTCCTTTCTGGCCCTATTTGTAGTACCTGGTTTTGGAATACCAGGGTGAAGCCACCCACACACACCTGCAGCCAATTTGCTACTGGCCTCCTTAAGCCGCTCTGCCAGTCGTGTAAGTGTCAGTTGATTGTAGATTTTTCACTCACCTCCAAGGACTTCTTCCACTCGCTCAGCGTTTCCCAGTAAACATAATTTTCTTTCTTTCGTGACTTTATTCACACTTATCTTTCCAGTGGTTCGGTTTCACCATTCCTTCTGAGTGCATCTTTTGTTCTCCTCTCCTTTTTGAGTGCGCTTTATGTTATTTTTCGGCCTTTTTCTTATGAACATTCTAATTTTTGCTTACTGTTTCTTCTCTGCTTTGGGGTCCTACTGTCATTCAGCGGCTTGAGTGGCTTAGAAAGAAGCACATTAAGATCCTGGAGTAACCAAGCCAGTGTCCAGACCTAAATCCCATAGAAAATCAGTACAAAGAGCTGACATTTTGAGTTGCCAAGCAACATACCTAAACACACTCCGGATTTGGAGAGTATCTTTAAAAATCCCTCCTGTGGGCATAGCTGTAATTTCATAACCTGTACCTTTACTTTGTAAGATGGCACAAAATTAGCAGGGGATCAAATATTTAGTGTCCCCCAGTGTAAACTCCGAGAGGTACTTACATTGTGCTCAATGAGTGTTTATGAGGAAAAACTACAGAGACACAGCTGTTCACTTGCGCGCCATTTTTTCCAAACTAATTAGGAGCATGCTTCAGCTTCAGGCATGCGAAATATTCTGAGTGCAAGTGTTGGGAAGCAGCGGAAATCTCTCGGGGGTCTGCTCCGTCGGCAATTGATAAGAGGCTTACATTTTCAAGCCATATAAAAAAAAAACTTTTTGCACACAAATGGGATTCATTTCATCATTGTGCAGCCAAGCATTGTGGCTGGCATCAGAAGCGAAGAAAATGGGAAAACGGCCCGGGGTATCTGTGTCACAGTCCACACATTCCGGCTGTTGTTTGGCTTTGTCTGTATTTTGTCGTACCCTGCTTTTTAACGTCATGGCCATGACCATGAACAATTTGCTCTTATGCATTTCATGTATGTTTACATATCGGATAGCTTTGCCTCAATTTGGAGGAGAAACCAGGGATGAGGCATTTAAAATTGAAAAAGGTCCTTTCAACAATGCTGAAAAAATGTGCTTCAACAAGACTGCATCATTTGGGCATAAATACACAACCTACAGTATGTTCAGTCCACAAGATCCACATCTACATTCTGGAAAAGAAGATACAACCAATCTGCAGACTTGAATGAAGTCATCTTTTTACTTTGAAGCCTCTGTCTCCCTCGCGATGAAGAAAGTGATGTTGATGTGCTGGTGTGTGATATGCTTGCAAAAGCATCTGGGTGGACTAAAGACAGGCCCGAGATTAGGGATGCATGATGGTGGATGAATTGGCTTCCTGTGAGCTCATCACTATGCTTGAGGGAGCCAAATTGAAATGAATGATTGTGTTAAGCTGTAATGGATTGAAATGACACCCGCCTTACACATTCGCACACACAGACTCACTGGTCACATTTAGTCTGCCTTCATTAGCTCGTTATAAGCGACTGTTTTGGGGGAAGCGGTTGTAGAACCATACTCTATTCCAGGGGTCACCAAACTTTTTGAAAGCAAGAGCTACTTCTTGGTTACTGATTAATGCAAAGGACTACCAGTTTAATACACACTTAAATAAATTGCCAGAAATAGCCAATTTGCTCAATTTACCTTTAATAAATAAATCTATATATATATATTTTTAAAAATGGGCTGTTCTGTCTGTCATTCTGTCGTACATTTTTTTTCCTTTTACGAAAGGTTTTTTGTGGAGAATAAAAGATGAAAAAAACACTAAACTGAACGGTTTAAAAGATGAGAAAACACGAAGAAAAAAAAAGAAAATTAAATTTTGAAACATAGTTTATCTTCAATTTCGACTCTTTAAAATTCAAAATTCAACCGAAAAATATGAAGAGAAAAACTAGCTAATTCGAATCTTTTGGAAAAAATTTTAAAAATAATTTAGGGAACATCATTAGTAATTTTTCCTGATTAAGATTAATTTTAGAATTCTGGTGAGATGTTTTAAATAGGTAAAAATCCAATCTGCACTTTGTTAGAATATATAACAAATCGGATATATTTCTAACAAAGACAAATCATTATTTCTTCTAGATTTTCCAGAACATTTTTTTTTTTAATTCTAAAGACTTTGAAATCAGATTTAAATTTGATTCTACAGATTTTCTAGATTTGCCAGAATAATTTTTTTTTAAATTTTAGTCATAAAAAGAAATATTTCACAAATATTTTTCATCGAAAAAACAGAAGCTAAAATGAAGAATTAAATTAAAATGTATTTATTATTCTTTACAATAAAAAAAAGTAAATTCACTTCAACTGTTGCAATCCGTTACTCGGATCTTCACATATTGTTTATTGTTCCATTGTCTCATTCTCCATCTGACCAGCTTACTTTCTGTTTAGTCAGTCACCTTGGTTACACATAGATTTCACCTGCTCCTCGTTTTCTACACACACCTGGTTCTCCTTGATTACTCCTTATATAAACCTTTCTCTTTTCTTTGTTCAGTCTGGGTTCATAATTTGCCTTTGAGCCACAGTATCGACTGACTTCACGTATGTATATTCTTGCTAGCTTTTCACGCTAAGCCTTTGTTTTATTCCAGCTCTGACGCTGATGAATTGTTTTTCCTTTTTGTGTGCCTTTAGTGCCAGTCTTAGTTTTTCTGTTTTCTATTCCTAGCTTTTATGCTAGCGCCCTTGGTTTATTTTGTCTGTTAGCTCCAATATTTTTGTTCGTAGCCTGATTTTGTTAAGTTTAATAAATCATTTAAACTTACCAGTGCTGTGTTCTTGTCGACGCATCCACGGAGGGACAAACCCGGCATTAGTATGCCAATCAGTCATTACATCAACATTGATTTAAATTTATCAGGAAAGAAGACGAATGAATTTAAAAGGTAAAAAGGTGTATGTGTTTAAAAATCCTGAAATCGTTTTTAAGGTTGTATTTTTTTCTGTAAAATTGTCTTTTTTAAAGTTATAAGACGCAAAGTAAAAAAAAATGAATTTATTTAAACAAGTGAAGACCAAGTCTTTAAATTATTTTCTTGGATTTTCAAATTCTATTTGAGTTCTGTCTCTATTAGAATTTAAAATGTCGAGCAAAGAGAGACCAGCTTGCTAGTAAATAAATTTAATTTAAAAAAATAGATGCAGCTCACTGGTAAGTGCTGCTATTTGAGCTATCTTTAGAACAGGCCAGCAGGCGACTCATCTGGTCCTTACGGGCTACCTGGTGCCCGCGGGCACCGCGTTGGTGACCCCTGCTCTATACTGCGTGGAGAAATTTGACATTTTCAACCCACTACACTAGGAGGAAACGAGAAATGTTTGACAAAATATTTCTTATTAGTGAAGCTACAGTCCATGATCTCCTATTTTTTCTCAAGACTCTAAATTAAATGAGTGGCGCCCCCTATGGTTTGTGGTCCAAATGCATGAGAGTCCTGCTGGAATACATGGAAAACATGTTTAAAAATCCCTCAGACAAATACTCAGTGACTTAAAGGCATTTAATTGTTCAGATCCAGGCCCCTTCAAAGATGTTCTGCTTGATGTTTCCGAACAAAACTTAATAAGACTTTATTTATTTTATTCATTTTATTTGTATTAAGGATCCCCATTAGCTGGTTACCACAACAACCCACTAGTCTTTCTGGGGTCCACAACTCAATACAATCACAAGTAAAAGCATATAATCATAACTACACAATACAGACAAAAATTTAAAAAATAAAAGCACCAATAAGAAAACAGGCAAACAATTTGCAGTCACAGAATAATAATTACCATATACATATAACTACACAATATAAAACAAAACAAAATCATCAACAAGCAAACTAATTTAAAGACTCAGATAAAATATTAGTTTCTTTTTAAAAACCTGTGTACTTTCAATGCCGGTGAGAATTTGAGGCAGGTTATTCCAGAGAGGTACAGATCTATAAATAAAAGATTTCCGCAAAGCATTCTTCCTGGGACGAGGGAGTACCAAATGCCCCTCACGGGACGCACTGGTATTATGGTTATGTATAGTGTTACTGTGAACTATTTGGGCCATGAGAAAAGCAGGAGTTTTACTACCGGTTTACAGGCAGGTGCTCATCAACCCCCTTAAGGTGTGTACCAAATGTTACAGTGATTCAGCTAATTAAGTCGAGGCAGTTAATGAGGTTGAACTTGGGGGTGTAATGACTCTGATACCCAGTAGTGTATTTGTCAGAAAAAATAATAGCACAGCCTACAGAGAAGAGGTCAATGTTTTGACAAATTGTCACCATTTTTTCTGTTGCACTTTTGGAATAACTAAGTAATACTATGGTGTATTTTCTTCAAATGCTCTGGGACGTTTTGAACCACCACAATGACATAGAAGCCTAATATGTGGATTAGGAAGCTTTTGGCTCGTGTTGGCAAATCAATTCTGAAAAGGTCTTTGAATATATTATGCCCTGAAAATGATGTGATGATTCAACCCGTATTTTGCTACAAATTAGCTGTCACAGTAAACACAGAAATGCAAACTGAAGTACATTCAAGTATCAGCCCTGCAATTAACTGTCCTTCCCTTATTAATCTGCATAATGGATATATTTAGTATGGCATTACTCAGCTCTCTGCATAGCTAATTGACAATAATGTAATTAGCACAAGGTGTCTCACAGACACGCGCAAACACAAGTCTCTTGAGAATCCAGCGAAAACAAACAAGGATTGACAAAGGAGCAGGCGTCACATGAAGACAGATTAGGAATCAGGGCTTGATCAGCTCAGGTTCAAATAATAACACCAAACTTTTTTTTATTTATAAATGGTTGATTTATATAGGGTAGTAAGGTAAATTGTTGTACCTGACAAGTTTCGGCTACCTTGCTTCTGCAGCCTTTATCAGAGGTGTCACGTAATGTTAGCGTGACGTTGTCTGTGACGTGTTATATGGATTGTACCATCCCTCCTGAAGTGGTGGGATGGCGGTGTCCCCTGTTGTGCATCGGGGGTAGGGCGGAGCGCCCCCTGTCGTCTGGATGTCTACCAAACGGCCGGGGGCGGCCCTGCAGGACTGTGTCCCAGGTGTGGGATAGTTGGTATGTTCTTTCATCCCTGTTGACAGTCTTTGGGGCCCGCTTCCTGATTTCAACCGCCTCTCTGATCCACCGATGGAATTTGTTGCTTTCCATTCTAATGACCTTGGCTGCCTCCCAGTACATTACATGGTTTTCCCTCTTGCAGTGATCTAAAAAGTTGGTGGATTTTAGATTCTCCTGCATTGCTTTCATTCTCGTTGCACGGGTGAGCATTCCAGATGTTTCCTTTTCACATTTTTCTGGTGTTCCTTTCTTCGTGTCGACCTTTCTCTCCTATGTATATTTTATTGCATGTTAGGCAAGGGATCTCATATATCACATCACACTTTTTGTCAGGTGGGATCTGATCCTTAGGGTGTACTAGGATTTGGCAAAGCTTGATGTGCGGCTTCACTGGTGTGCTGATGCGGTGTTTCCTCATTGCTCGCTGTATGCATTCTGTGACGCCCCTGATGTATGGAATGGTGACCATGCTCAGGTTCTCAGGCCTAGAGCCTTTCTTCTTTTTTCCTCCTTGTTGTTCCGCTGGACCTCTCGTTTGCCTTTGTTAATGGCCCAGTTTGGGTACTTGCAGGCGTTGAGCGCCTGTCTTATGTGGTTCTCCTCCTTTTCTCTGTCATGGTTGTCTGTGATCAGCTTGGTATGATCGTATAGGGTGTGGACTACTGACAGTTTGTGTGCTGTGGGGTGCTCTGATGTCCATAGTAAGTATTGATCCGTATGTGTGGCTTTTCTGTATATTGTTATCTTGATGCTTCCATCTTCAATGTGGTTGATTTTCATGTCCAGGAAAGCGATGGATCTGTACTCTTCCTCTTCATGAGTGAACTTTATGTTTCCCGTCTCGTCTATGGTGTTTAAGTGGTCTGTGAGAGTTTTTGTGTAACCGGTCTTGATCTTTTCCAGGATGTCGTCCACATAGCACCTCCAGAGGGACAGTCTACATCCTTCGGGAGCGGAGGCTAGGGCTTTGGCCTCCAAGTCCTCCATGAAGAAGCCACTCATGAGGGCTGAGATGGGATGGGGTCTCCCATGGCAAAACCTTCCTTCTGTCGGTATAGGGTCCCTCTGAACAGGAAATATGTAGACTTAGCTACGAATGATAACAGCTGGACTATGTTTTCAACTGTTAGGTTTGTTCGTTCACGGAGTGTTGAGTCTGCTTGCAGGCGGTTCCGTACTATGTTTATTGTGACGTCCACTGGTGTTTTTGTAAATAGGGAGACTACGTCGTTCGATATGAGCATCTCGTCTGATTCTACTTTTACAGTGTTTAATTCTTGTGCCAGCTGCTTTGAGTTTTTGCAGTGTTGCTTTGTCTGGCCTAGGAGAGGTTTTATTATCTCGATTAGGGCTTTGGAAAGGTTGTATGTGACTGAGCCTATGCTGTCAACAATTGGGCGACTCGCCCTACCCCCGACGCACACCAGGGGACGCCGCCATCCCACCACTTCAGGTGGGATGGTACAATCCATATAACACGTCACAGACAACGTCACGCTAACATGACGTGACACCTCTGATGAAGGCTGCAGAAGCAAGGTAGCTGAAACTTGTCAGGTACAACAATTTACCTTACTAGCCTATATAAATCAACCATTTATAAATACACGTCAGTAGGCTAAATGAACCTCTTCAACAAATAACACCAAACAGCGTGTACAAACTGTAAAATTGTGTGTGTTATTCATAGCCGTGTTGTGTGTGATCTACTAAGACTGTGTTTACAATTGAAAAGTAATTAAAGTAAGTTTTTGTGTGTATTATGCGGCTTTCACCACGGAGACACTCGATCATTTACTGCAAGTCCACTTTAGAAAAAAAACCACCAGCAGACACCATAACGCATCAATTGAATTTGTTTTAATCAACCCTTTAAGTTATCCAGCAGCAATATAATAAACAAACAATATTTTGCTACATACCCAGTATGTCTATTATTTTTATTTTTGACACTCCATATATGGTGACAAGCATACCCAGGTTAATATGGATATTAAAATCTTTTTTTATAATTAAAATATCTGCGTGCGTCAATAGATCAGCCACACCTCTGGAAATATACTGATGAAGTCCAAATATGGCCCAGGGGGGCGGTAGACAGCAGCTAGGTAGAGAGGTAGCGGTGTGATAGACCTCATAGTAAGCACTTCAAATTACTTATATTTATTACCTTGATTAGGGATAAGGTTAAGGTTTTCAATGTATTTTAGAACGACCCTTCTAACCTTTTATGGGGATGGGCAATATGTGCATCCGTATAGTTAAGAAGAGATGCCTCGTTAAGCAGGAAAATTCACCTAGTTTGAGCCAGGTTTGAGAGATTGTTGCCTGTAATGACCTCATTAACTAATAACATTTTGGGAGACGATCGGATTTTTTTTAAACGTATAGGTAGTTGGCTGTTTTGAGAATTTTTTGTAAACGGTATCCATAGTAGTGATATTAATAACATTACGTTTATTTTGTGTAGTGCGCCTTAAATCATTTCGATCATATCTAGGAATTGATTTGATGGGGATCTTCAGATTGTTTGCTTGGTGCTGCCATACATTGAACGCATCATAATTTGCAACCTCAGTAGAATGCATGTTCACCTCTGGCAAAGTCACTACAGAAAAAACATTATGTGAGTTGTGTATTATTCTACAAGAAATGCTATGTGTGAAGGAATTTTCCAGCCTAGCGCTGGTTCGTTCTAGCTGAACTGCCTCCACACCCGGACTAACAAACACTGTAACACCGGCGGGCCAGCTCTAATGCTAAATTGATATTGCCTCAAGGGCCAAATTAAATTACACGGCGGGCCACATTTGGCCCGCGGGCCAGAGTTTGACACCCATGGGTTAGGGTGAGGGCCATCAATCATTAGCAAGCTCGGTTTTCTCCAGAAAGAGGGCCAATTATCAATAAACGTTAGTCCCTTTTCTCTACAAAAACTAGTCAGCCACATACATCACATCTTACATAATCAAAAGAAAACTGCAAAAAAGCTTCAAACCAATTAGAAATTGGTGTTATTGCTGAATATATACAGTTTTGTGAAAATATGAGCATATGTTTGGACACAAGGGGAAAAAAGGACTTAAATTAAATTATTACAAGTGTTATAATCCACTGCCCGGATCATATTCTGTTTGGGTTTTTGAGTCATCTGTGTTTTCTGTTGGTTTTGGACTCCTTCAGTTCCTATTTGTGCACCTGAGTTGGTTACCTATAGTTACTTAATATTTTCACCTGCCGCTTGTGTTCTGGACGCGCACCTGTTTGCAATCACTGACATTATTTAAGCCTGCCTTTTCCAGGCAGTCAGTCTGGCTTGTTTATTTTGCGTCACGCGACTATCACGTAAGTGTTTGCTTGTCTCCTAGTCCCCTGCCAGTTATCGTAGTCTGTGCTAAGTGTAGCCTTAGCTTCCGGTGCGCTCGGCGCCTTATCCAGTCGGTTTGTTTTCTGTTTTGTACCTGTTCTGTGTTATTTTTACTATTAAATCAAGTCCTTACCTGCAAGTCCTGTCCGGATTCGTCCTTTGCATCCTCGGAGAACCAAATCCCGCATCACCATGCGACCCGGCCTGACAACAAGGCCAAGAAAGCTTCCTTGAGGAGCTCCAGATGAAAAGGAATAATTATTAATGTTGCATGCAGCTCCTACCACTTGTATTTTTTCTATGTTCCTGCTTGCCTGCTACCAATTTAAATACCATTTAAGATAAATGTCGCAAACTGTTTTAATTAAAGGCACTGCAATTCAATGCACACTCACCCCCAGGGGTGGCTTCTAAATAGAAGAGGACTCGTACATCACCATGGCAGTGGGCTGCAAGCATCTTCACCCAAATCGCTGTAGGTATTGCGATGAGACGCATTCCTATCTCAGAGCGAGTGTGCGTGCGTGTGTGTGTGTGAGAGAGCGTGAGGCCAATAGAGTGAGAGAGAGATTACAATCTGTGTTGACTGCGGGACAAGTGTTCACCTAAGAGGGTTCTGCAGCACAGCATCGGAGCAAGAATATACATGCCATTATAAAAGGACAATATAAATGTATATATGGACAAACTCCAGCCCCTGTTTAGGAATACATCCATAAAAAAGGAATTACTTTGATTGTGATTACGAGGTGCAATAGGGAGCAACCAGCTTGGAACAAAAGGCAGATAAATCTACAGCAGGGATTGGGATCGAGTACGGACACAGAAACCAAAATATATGAACTCATTACAGCATGTTCATTCCTTCCTGTGGATGCACAAAATGTGTTTGTCTCATGTTCAGAAACTATGGCTCTGATAAAACATGGCAGTGTGAAATGCCATTTTTATTAGTGAGCTTTTTAGTGCAGTGTGCTGTGTTGAGGGCAGAGTGCTGAAGACGCTGGAAGCAGATCGCCAATCTAGTTTAAAGTCGGGTTGTACGGTATACCTGTGTTAGTATTGTACTAGGATACTATTGAATCATATTCGGTACTATACCGCCTCTTAAACGTACTGGTCCCCCAACCCCCGCCCCCCGCCGTCATCACGTCATATCATTGCTGGTTTACGAGCAGAGGAGCATGTTTGGCAGTGCACAATTACGGACTACCTACAAGCAGACACAGTGTGTGGACAGAAAAGGGAGAACGGATGCATTTTGGCTTAAAAACTAACGATAAAGGTGAAGTTGTAACACTGAAACACCCTCAGGAAAAGGTGCTTTAAGACATGACTAGCTAGCGGCTAACATCAGCCGCAGTCGGCAGTGTTGTAGCTACTTCTACATCACGAATCCTCGACTCCATGGCGACAAATAAAGTACATTTCTTACAAGTATCGTCCCTGCTGGACGAGGAATAGCTAAACATGCTTCACTACACACCGTAGTTCACTGGCGACAAAGTGTAAACAAATGCCATTGGTGGATATACACCTGACATCCACTGTAATGATACCAAGTACAGGAGTGTTTCTAGTCGATACTAGTATGATTACATTGATATTTTTGGCATCACAACATCTTGTTTTGTTTTTTTCCGATTTATATCAATATTTTTAAAATCAGGAAGTATGTCGCTGGACACATGAGGACTTTGAATATGACCAATGTATGATCCCGTAATGAAATGTGTGGTATCATCCAAAATAATGTAAAGCATCCAAACAACAGAATAGTAACTGATTATTACATTTTAACAGAAGTGTAGATAGAGCAGAGTCAAACCAAAGACTATAACAATGGGACCCATTATCTCCCTGCTTGGCACTCAGCACCAACGGTTGGAATTGGGGGTTTATATCACTAAAAATGATTCCCGGGCGTGACCACTGCTGCTTCTCACTGCTCCCCTCACCTCCCAGGGTGTGATAAAGGGTGATAGGTCAAATGCTGAGAATAATTTTGTCACACCTAATTTGTGTGTGTGACAATCATTGGTACGTTTAACATGCTAAAAGACAAATTAAGCAGATATTAACAGTAAATGAACAAGTCCATTAATAATTCATTTTCTACCACTTGTCCTTAATAATTTTGACAAAATAATAGAATTGAAAATGACACAATATGTTACTGCATATTTCAGCAGACTAAATTAGGAGCCTTTGTTTGGTTACTTGCTAATAAAAGAAAAGTTGTCTTGTATGTTCACTATTGTATTTAAGGACAAACTTGCAATTGTAATTTTTTTTAATAAAGCCAATAAAGCAATTTTTTGTGGTCCCCTTTATTTAGAAAAGTATTGAAATAATTTTGGTACCGGTACCAAAATATTGGTATCGGGACAACATTAGTTTAAAAAAACTATTACACTACAACTTTGTACAGCCTGTGTAATTTATGTAAGTGTAGCATTATTATTCTTGCTAATTGGAGTATAAAATACATAGAAAACATACAGGGAGGCGCATAGAGTGGCTTATCATCTCTATTAAGACACAGGCTTGTCGCTGCCATCTTTCTCTAACAAGGTACTACAGTGGCCAGGAACTTAGTACAAAACAATCCCACAGCGGCTGAGAGACTTTTTAAACCAAAATATAATAATAAGACTTTTTACAAAGTACGAGCTGCTTCCTGGAAAAGGATACAAATGGATAGATGAACTAAGAATCTCCGAAAAATTGCCTGGAATTCAGTACCAGAACCCACCCTGCTAATTATGAGTTGGCATTAAGCGATAACAACACCTGGCGGGGTTTCGGGCATTCAAGGTCAGAGTCAGAATTTGACTCTGATTTTTTGGTGCTTCCAGATCAGCTTGGAATTAATCATGTCAGAACCTCCAGGGTCAAAACACTCCGTGAACACCTAGTCGAGTTTGCCCTTGCAAGAAGTCTTTGCAGGATATACCCCGGCTGCCCCCAAGCTGGGATCTGGTTGGAGGTGAGAGCGCTGCTCCCCAACATAAGCCACAAATTACTTCTCTCATCATGTCAGAGCTGACTATACTGGCTCTGTTGCCCCCCTTAAACCACTGCTGAACGACCTACCATCTAAAGTCCGGCGTCATGCGGTTTTTCCTGTGGGCGAACAATCTGAGAACATCCTCTTCGCTCCAAGTCCTGGCTCGTCTCCTGTGGAAGTCCTGGCTCTTATCCTATGGTGTTAAGTCTTTGTGCAATGTTTCTTAGTCACACACAAGCGCCAATGTTACACTTGGGCTTCCATTAACAATGCAATACATTAAACAATTTAACAAAGTTTTCCAAAATAAGTCAATTCAAGTTATGGAAACAATGCCAACATAGCACTGCCATATCCAATTTTGAAGTCACAAAGTGCATTATTTGTTTTAACATGCCTCAAAACAGCAGCTTTGAATTTGGGACCTGCTCTCCCTGAGAGAGCATGAGGAGGTTGAGGTGGGCGGGGTTTGGGGGGGCGAGGTTGAGTTGGGGGGTGTAGAGGGTTTCGGGGGGGGGGGGGGTGTATATTGTAGCGTCCCAGAAGAGTTAGTGCTGCAAGTGCTTCTGGGTATTTGTTCTTTTGTGTTTATGTTGTGTTGCGGTGTGGATGTTCTCCCAAAATGTGTTTGTCATTCTTGTTTGGTGTGGGTTCACAATGTGGTGCATATTAGTAAAAGTGTTAAAGTTGTTTATTCGGCTACCCTCAGTGTGACCTGTATGGCTGTTGACCAAGTATGCGTTGGATTCACCTAATTGTGTGAAAAGCCCGAGATGTCATGTGATTGGGCCGTCACGCAAAGGCATTGCCTTTAAGTCACGCCCCCAATATTGTTGTCTGGATGGAAGTCGGGAGAAATTCGGGAGAATGGTTGCTCCGAGAGATTTTGGGGAGGAGCACTGAAATTCGGAAGTTTCCCAGGAGAATCGGAAAGGTTGGCAAGTATGACTGGTTGACGCAACTGCTCTGTACGTCTCCCTACCATCTGTGTAGCACTCTGTACACCAGCGTTTTAAAAAGTCATTAATTTTACTTTTTGAAACAGATACCCATAATTTTAAAGCATTTATCGGCCGATAATATCAGCAGTCCAACGTTATTGGACATGTGTATTTAAAATAGTTTGAAATAGTGGTTCAGTATTGTGACAACAGTGGCATTAAGACTATGGCCATGATCATCAAAATTATAGCAAATAAAGTCTTGACATGTCTCACTTTAAACTAATGTGTTTATATCAAATAATAGTTTCACATTTAAAGTTCAATTGCGGACATGAAAGAAAAACTTTTTCCGCCTGTATAATTAAAGTCATAATTGAACACTTATACAACTCAATCTAGACATTATACATGTTTATACATCATGGTACTTGTTTTGGGCAATGTGTAATAGACTACAACAAAAAAGTCTACATTTCTTTACATTCTATTTTCTTTAAGCCAGTACCTGGTTTTCAGTGTTTATTTTGATGATTTATATTTTTTCTCCCTTTTATTATCAACAACCTATTCTCCCCTAAAGAAAATTAGGTAATATCTAGTCAAAACAAAGGCATGTTGACTAAAACATGAGAAAAATAACTGACATTTTTGTCAACAAATAAAAAGATGGGTGGGTCAAGTTTGTAATATATCCAATCACAGCTCCTCTGAAGCGCACATATGAAATAGGGGCCGGCAGTTGCTAACAAATGAGAGCCAAACAGAAGATTTCCTTGTGGGATGAGAATGTTGAATTTCTCATCGCAAAAGCAAAAATAGATAGATTTAGCATATTTCACATTATAATATGTGTATGCACAAGAACCGGAAACAGCAAATGCACATCGTTTTAACTTACAGTTTTGTAGATGATGTCACAACTGTAAGTTAAAACGATGTGCATTTGCTGTTTCCGGTTCTTGCGCCCTTGTAAATAAATTGTGATAAAGGCATGCATGGTAACCCTGTTACACACATACTGTACATACCTGCTTTGCCAGAAACGTTGCATAAAAGAAGAGAAAAAGTGCTTGAAGGACATTTAACCTACTCAGTGGCCTAGTGGTTAGAGTGTCCACCCTGGCACTCAGCATTAAGGGTTGGAATTGGGGGTTAAATCACCATAAATGATTCCCGGGCGGGGCACCGCTGCTGCCCACTGCTCCCCTCACATCCCAGGGGGTGATCAAGGGTAATGGGTCAAATGCAGAGAATAATTTCACCACATCTAGTATGTGTGTGACAATCATTGGTACTTTAACTTAACTTTAATTTATTGGCATTTATCTGTATAGCAAAACATGACTAATTACATCATTCCTGGCCATAAGACCATGCTACTACTAAAATGTTGTCTAATTTCATTGAATAAATCCATCCATCCATCCATTTTCTACCGCTTATTCCCTTTCGGGGTCACGGGGGGCCAGCGCCTATCAATTACATCATTCCTGGCCATAAGACCATGCTACAACTAAAATGTTGTCTAATTTCATTGAATAAATCCATCCATCCATCCATTTTCTACCGCTTAGTCCCTTTCGGGGTCGCGGGGGGCCAGCGCCTATCAATTACATCATTCCTGGCCATAAGACCATGCTACAACTAAAATGTTGTCTAATTTCATTGAATAAAACTAAATCAATTTAGATGACTAAAACTAGACTAAAGCTAAAATACATTTTTGTCAACTATAACTCAAACTGCTGTCAAAATTAACACTGCTAGCTTTTGAGCCCTACTTAAATTATCTGAATGTGAATACGTCTGTGATGGTGATCCTGATTATTGTTAATGTTTCTTGTTATCATTTGAATGTATGTGTACACCGACCAGACTGAAATCCGCCCTTGATATATTTACATATCTACAGTTCAGGCCAAAGGTTTGGACACACCTTCTCATTGAATGTGTTTTCTTTATTTTCATGACTATTTACATTGTAGATCGTCACTGAAGGCATCAAAACTTTTAATGAACACGTGTGGAGTTATGTACTTAACAAAACAAGGTGAAATAACTGAAAACATGTTTTATATTACACTTTCTTCAAAAGAGCCACCCTTTGCTCTGGTTACTGCTTTGCACACTCTTGGCATTCTCTTGATGAGCTTCAAGAAGTAGTCACCTGAACTGTTTTTCACTTCATAGTTTTGATGCCTTCAGTGACAATCTACAAAGTAAATAGTCATGAAAATAAAGAAAACGCTTTGAAATGAGAAGGTGTATCCAAACTTTTGGCCTGTACTGTATATGTTAATAAAAATAATATGTCCTAATATTAAATAAAGAGAAACACAATTAATAATATTGTCATTATTTTAAGTGTTAGTTTTTTAACCAATTCCCTTGATCAACCCTGGAGAACAGGCCTTGACCAAGTTTGGTTCCATTTAAGCTTTCTTGTCTGTAATAGGGCAGTTTTTCTTTCTTCATGTGTGTAATAAAATGATTAGTCTCTTCATTATTTTAATTTGGCCTTTTGTGAGCAAAACAACAATCCATATCTTTGGGCCAAAGGGAAGGCTAACAAATCAATTTTAACGGCGTCAACAAGCAGCATCAGCGATAACGCTTTATTATTGGAGGTCCCTCTCCACATCATAGTCATCCCAGCACACCGCCAAAACGAATGCGTCATCTGGAACCGACTGGCAAACGCTCCAGCATGGTAAGTGCTTCATGCTGGCTTGTGGCCACCCTTTATTACAAGAACAATTCCCTCCCAACTCCATGATTCTCCACACCTATCCATTTCTATCAGCCGCATGTCTCCTCTTGATTGAACATTCCACTCCAGGTTTCTCCAAAGCGATCCGGTCAGTTGTTCCAATCCCAAAGAGTTCCTTGTTGCATTTCCCCGAAGCTGACCCGGTCACTCAAATGAAGCAGAAATGGCAGACAGGCGGGGCCAAGGTTGATGGTAATTCATTTGCGGGGAAACAAGATGCGAAAAGTAAAAAAAAAACACTTAGCTTGCACACACACTTTTGTTTCTCATCGTGCCGCCCCGATTGTGGCCACGCTTTGTCAAGGTGAAGCATTTGTTTGGATTTTGTTTCATTACCAAAGTGGCTTGTTCTCCTTGACTGACTTTTAGAGGATGCCCTTGCACAGACTTCAGCTCAAGAGTAAGCAGATTAGGACGGTAACAATGGCTGATATAATTGTGTTTACGCTGTACTACTCTATTAGTATATAATATTAGGAGGATAATTAAAAGTAACACATTTCTTGCCCCACTTGGGGGCTGCAGATGTCAACACAACATTCACCCGTCTATTCATTTTCTATAGTTTATCCTCTTGAGGGTTATGAGTGAGCAGGGATGGCGTGGTTCAGAAGGCACATGAACCACAGGGTTCCAAGTTTGATTCCTATGGCCGGTGTGTCCTTGGGCAAGACATTTCACCCACCTTGCTGCGCTAACACTCCTTTAGTACCACTAACACGTGTGTATGAATGTTCGGTGGTGGTCGGTAGGCACAAATTGGCAGCCACGCTTCCGTCAGTCGACCCCAGAGCAGCTGTGGCTACACTTTTAGCTTAAAACCATTCACATGTGAATGTGGAGTTTAGTGAATGAATGATTGTTTTTCAGTTCTCTGTGAAGCACTTTTTATTATTGGCTGGAGTCTGGACTAGTGTTCTACCGGTACCAAAATGAATTTCGGTACTCTTCGATACTTTTCAATACTTTTCTAAATAGAGGGGACAACAAAAATGTCATTATTGGCTTTATTTCAACAAAAAATCTAACAGTACATTAAACATATGTTTCTTATTGCAAGTTTGTCCTTAAATAAAATAGTGAACATACAAGACAACTTGTCATTTATTAGTAAGTAAACAAACAAAGGCTCCTAATTTAGACTGCTGACGTATGCAGTAACATATTGTGTCATTTATTCTTCTATTATTTTGTCAACATCATAAGGACAAGTGGCAGAAAATGAATTATTAATCTACTTGTTCATTTACTTTTAATATCTGCTTACTTTATCTTTTAGCATGTTCTATCTACACTTATGTTGAAATATAATAATCACTTATTTTTATGTTTGATACTTTACATTAGTTTTGGATGATACCACAAATTTGGGTATCGATGCGATACCAAGTCGTTACAGGATCATACATTTGTTATATTCAAAGTCTTCATGTGTCCAGGAACATATTTGCTCAGTTTATAAACATAATATGAATTTGAAAAACACTAAAAAAGATTTTGTCGTGCTAAAAAATATCGATATAATCATAGTAGTGTCGACTAGAGACGCTCTTGTACTTGGTATCATTACAGTGGATGTCAGGTGTAGATCTACCAATGGTGTTTGTTTACATTTTGACGCCGGTACGCTACATTGTGTAGTGAAGCATGTTTAGCAATTCCTCGTCCTGCAGGGATGATACTTGTAAGAAACTTACTTTATTTGTCACCATTGAGATAAGGATTTGTGATTTACAAGTAGCTAAAACACTACAGACTGGAGCTGGACATTAGCCGCTAGCTAGCTTAAAGCACCTCTTCCTGAGGGTGTTTCAGTGTTATAACTTCACCTTTACTGTTAGTTTTTAAACCAAAATGCGTTCATTCTCCCTTTTCTGTCTACACACTGTGTCTCCTTGTAAGTACTCCGGGATTGTGCGCTGCCGAACATGCTCCTCTGCCAGTAATATAACGATGTGACGATGACGGGGGGCAGGAAAGACGGTACTTTTTTTAGAGGTGGTATAGTACCGAATACGATTCATTAATATCGCGGTACTATACTAATACTGTTATACTGTACAACCCTAGTCTGAAATGGTCACTACATCACAGGATAAATAATGAAAAAAAATAATTTACAATTTAGAGTATCCTATTAGCCAAACATTCATGTTTTTGGATTGTAGGAGGAAGCCAGAGTATTGAAAGAAAACACACGCAAGCACTGGGAGAACATGCAAACACCTTGCAGAGATGCACAAATGGAGCGTACAAATGTCCTCGATTTTGTGCAGTGTGTCGTGTCCTGAGGGTATGAAAACATCAGAGAAACCAGAAAAGGCAGTGCCGAGTATTTGTTTTCTTATCTAGTCCGCAAGCAAGTATTTCCTCTCTGCTTTAGTGGAAAAGCAGTCAACACTCAGGCCATGTCCACATGAACACAGAGACTTTCAAAAACACATATTTGGGGTTAAAACAATGTCCATCCACACAAGTGTAGTTTCAAAAGTGTTTATGTCTACACACAAAAACATACACCTGCTGTCATGCATATTTTGTCCAATCACAAGCCTGAAAAAAGCAGCTTGACTTGGTGGCTTTACACCTCCTTTATGTTTATTTTGATTTATTCGACGTACACAATAACATGTACGTTATCTTCAAAACCAGCCTGCACCTACACAGAGCCCTGGGAATATTATTAAAGAGCGAATGCATGCCTGTGCTGCTGAAACCCGACTCAAATAAGCACGCATTAACGAGCCAAAGAAACCCTTTTACCTGTTTAAGTGCCTATATAAAGCTGCTGCAAAATTCTCGTGGCATTATAAAGCATTTTATCATCAATATAGTGATATGGTACATGTTTAATGAAGTTTACATTGTCTTTAACATCAGTACACTCTACAAGGAGGATGCCACATCATGTTTTTTTAGTTGCTTAGTCGCTGTTTACGCACGTGCACGGTCGCGCCCATCTACAAAAATGGAAGCAACGCAAGTAAGCTGATTTCATTATTTGTCGTTAAATAAGGACTAAAAACATTATATAATGTTGCACCTTTCTTTTGACACAGAGCAAAAAGTCTAGTTCGTCAAAGCTGTTCCATCAGGTGAAGGTTTAACAGTGATTGTATCCAAAACAGGTGGGAGTGTCTCAAAGCCCATTTTGCTATGTCTTTTAATCAATGTAAAGTGAGAAAAGCAGCATATTTACGTTTAAACTTACAGTCAGTCCTCTTATGGTGTGTGTTAAGGCAGCAAAGCAGTGTTGTTGAGCTTGGAAATGACAGCGCACAATCGTGACGTCACAACAAGTCTTCATTTGTGCCGGAGAGTTTTGGAACTCTACACTTTGGCCAGCGCTTTGGCCACAGAACTTTCCTCCAGAAGGTTTTATCTTTGTCCATGTGATGTAAGATGAAACAAAAATTGAGCTGTTTGGCCACAATACCAAGCAATATGTTTAGAGGAGAAAAGGTGAGGCCTTTAATCCCAAGAACACCATCCTTCCGTCAAGCATGGTGGTGGTAGTATTATGCTCTGGGCCTGTTTTGCTGCCAATAGAACTGGTGCTTTGGAGAAAGGGGACAATGAAAAAGAAGGATTACCTCCAAATTCTTCAGGACATCCTAACATCATCAGCCTAGAGGTTGGGTCTTGAGCGCAGTTGGGTGTTCCAACAGGACAATGACCCCAAACACACGCCAAAAGTGGTAAAGAAATGGCTAAATCAAGCTACAATTAAGGTTTTAGAATGGCCTTCCCAAAGTGCTGACTTAAACGTGTGTACAATAATAAAGAGACAAGTTCGTGTCAGAAAACCAACAAATTTAGCTGAACTGCACCAATTTTGTCAAAAGAAGTGGTCAAAATTTCAACCAGAAGCTTGTGGATGTCTACCAAAAGCGCCTTATTGCAGTGAAACTTGCTAAAATACATGTAACCAAATATTAACATTGCTGTATGTATACTTTTGACCCAACAGATTTGCTCACATTTTCAGTTGACCCATAATAAATTCATAAATTAACCAAACTTCATGAAGGTTTTTTGTGACCAACAAGTATGTGCTGTAATCACTCTATCACTAAAAAAAAAAGTTGTAGAAATTATTGGAAACTTAAGACGGACAGGACATTATGTTCTTTACAAGGGTATATAAACTTTTGATCGCGACTCTATCTGTGTTCATGTGGACATGGCCTCAGTGTTGCTTGGCTGACTGTTTGTTCGCAAAGTAGTCAATATAACATTTCCCGAAACGATTTTATACCATGACCAGTGTTGGTAATAACTGTGTTACAGTATAACAGCGTGATTTTTTTCAATAACGAGTTATCTAATTAATAACTGTTCCCATTAGAAAGTGAAGTGACGCGTTACCACAGTTTGGTTGAATAAATTGCAAAGTTTCAGGTTTCGGCCACACCTCAGAGAGCAAGGGTGAAAATGACAAAATTATCGGCAGCAGACCGTGAAAAAGGTAATGACATCTTTTATTATTAACTTGGAAAAAAGGAACAAACGAAAGGCGCTCTCAGCAGAGGTTCAAAAGTGGGCTATGAAAACAAAGTAAATAGGGACTGGGGCTCCTCCTCCTCGAACCACATTAAACCGAAAACCTACCGTTTTACATCTTCTGCTTTGAAAACACATCGTTATTTGGCACCCTCGTTGCCCCAGAAGGTCTCTGTCAATCATGAGAAGAGTGAACTTACCCCTTTTGAATAGTTTTTACCTCCGTTTCTTACGGTTTGTGGAGTTAGCTCTGGATTGATACCTGGACATGACAAAGGAGGTATTTGATACCTAGAAGAGTTGACAAGTTGTGTTTTTGTTCAATCCCATAAAGACTGTGATTTAAAGTTGAATCCTGGCTTTGTAGATACACTGAGACGAAGTCTAAGCTCATTGTGTTTTTGAAGCTGCATCAATTTCTCGACAATTTTAGACAAATTTAAAGTGTCTTGGCCAGAGGATTATTTGTGATTTGAACGTTTTCAGAATGTGCTTGTTCTATTTTTGGCCAAAGTAAAACAAAGAAAACTAATGTGTTTTGGTTTTATCCTGCCTTCTCCTTTCTTCATCCTCGCCGAGGGGCGGACCTCGTGGCACACTTGCTCGCAATTAGCCCGCCAGTATTTAGGCTCATCACTGACAGCTTGGCCTTGCCGGTTATTGTATTCTGAACCATTCTTGTGTTTGCGCCTTCTTGACCTCACCAGACCTGGTTTGTTGTCGCTTTTTATTGCTGAATTCCCTAACCTCTTCTATGTTTATTTCCCAGCCTCCCTAAGTTAAAGGGGATTCTTTTGTTGGACTCTTGCCCTGCTCAGTACACCCTGGCCTTTTCTCCGGCCGACCTCTGAGGAACCTATTTTTGTCAAGGTTACATGGTGTGCGCTTCTGCCCCATCGCCCTTAGTTATCCCTTTTGTCTCATTAAAAGTTTTCATTTTTGTAATTCCACCTTGTCTCACATCTCTGCATCCTGGGGTCACCCCCACCCACCCTCAGACCAAGACCTCAACAGAAAACAACCTAAAGTTGTCTGTATTTTTATGTTATCATGCTATAATTTTACCACTTGGGAATAGATTTTCCTCCATGCGACCCCTGATCTAAAATGACTTTGACACCCCTATTTCAGACCAGAGGGTAAGTTGTCCGACATTTATGCATGCATTATAGTTTTTTCCTGGAATAAGATAGGTACCGTATTTTTCGGAGTATAAGTCGCTCCTGAGTGTAGGTCGCACCTGCCGAAAATGCATGATAAAGAAGGAAAAAACATATAAAAGTCGCGCTGGAGTATATGTTGCATTTTTGGTGGAAATGTATTTGATAAAACCCAACACCAAGAATAGACATTTGAAAGGCAATTTAAAATAAATAAAGAATAGTGAACAACAGGCTGAATAAGTGTACATTATATGACGCATAAAAAAACAACTGAGAAGGTGCCTGGTATGTTAACGTAACATATTATGGTAAGAGTCATTCAAATAACTATAACATATAGAACTTGCTAAATGTTTACCAAACAATCTGTCACTCCTAATTGCTAAATCCCATGAAATCTTTTACGTCTAGTCTCTTTTGTGAATGAGGTAAGTAATATTATTTGATATGTTATGGTAATGTGTTAATAATTTCACACATAAGTCACTCCTGAGTATAAGTCGCACCCCCGGCCAAACTATGAAAAAAACTGTCACTTATAGTCCGAAATATACAGTTCATGAAATTAACTTACTCTAAAAGGTAAGACTAAATGATTTTTAAATGTATAAAAGTAAATACATGTGACTATAAAACATTTTTATCCAATTATTGAGCAGCCTGTATTAACATTGATGAGAACATATGAAATTCAATTTTGCCTCACCGCACATCTCCGGGGAAGCACACTCTGCAGGCTGTAACGACACCGTTAGGCGACCCAAGACAAATAATCTATTTACTGAATGTCAAAGTAAATCATGACAAATTAAGTCCACTTCCCTCGCGCTGGGGAAGATTCGATGACTGATAATTAAACTAAACAATATGACAAGTGCCTTCTAAACTAGCCCTCATATTCCTACGCAGTGCTTCATCTGTACCAGACATACCATTGTGTGCCAAGCACAGACCAAATATTTGCATGCCCACACTACCCAAATGCTCGCTCGGTTCTCTTTACACCTGCCATTGCTACCCAACAGACGGCCCACACCACCGACCAGAGCCAATATCCCGTCACTTGTCATAATGCATTCATTTGTCTTGAGACTGTTTACTGGGACGTCCACTTGTATGCGCCTGTCATTTCCCAGCTGTCATTCAAGCTAAAATGATATTTGTTTTGATACATGCAAAGGAAGAACACCGGAAAAAGCCGAGTTTTATAGTGTAAGGCAGATTTTATACCTCAATTTTATATATCAAAAAATCCTACCAGTGGCTGGAAAATGCAGCACAGAGGCACTAATCATGTCAGCACAAGAACAGGCCATAACCACAAGAGCCATACAGGCCAGGATCTACAAGAGTAGATCAGACCCAAGATGCAGACTCTGCAAAGAAGCCTCTGAGAGAGTCCAGCACATAGTAGCAGGCTGTAAGATGCTAGCTGGATCAGCGTATGTGGAGAGGCACAACCAAGTGGCTGGGATAGTATACAGAAACATCTGCTAGCAGTATGGAATAGAAGTATCCAAATCCCAATGGGCCATACCACATGAGGTGGCTGAGAACAACAGAGTCAAGGTTTTGTGGGACTTCAGCTTCCAGACTGACAAACAGCTCCTGGCTAACTAACCGGACATAGTGGTGGTGGACAAAGAGCAGAAAAGGGTGGTGGTGATAGATGTGGCAATCCCAGCTGACGCCAACATCAGGAAGAAGGAACACGAGAAACTGGAGAAGTACCAAGGGTTGAAAGAGCAGCTGGAACGGATGTTGAAGGTCCAGGCTAGCGTAGTCCATGTGGTAGTGGGGGCGCTTGGGGCAGTAGCCAACAAACTGGGAAAGTGGCTCCAACAGATCCCAGGAACAACGCCCGAAGCCTCAGTCCAGAAGAGCACAGTCCTAGGAACAGCCAAGATACTGCGCAGAACCCTCAAACTCCCAGACCTCTGGTAGAGGACCCGAACTTTAGGATGACACAGATACCACTCCACCGGGGTGAGAAGGAGATTTATTTGTATATATATCAATTTTCTACAGCTTGTCCATCTCTGGGTCACGGGGGTGCATTTGGGCGGAAGGCGTTTACACCCTAGACAACCTGCCATCTCATCGCAGGGCCAACACAGATAGACAGACAACATTCACACTCACAATTACACACTACATATTAGGGCTATCAATGTAAACGTGTTAATGCATGTGATTAATTAAAAAAAAAATTAAAAAAATAGCGCGTTACCATAAATTAATGATGATTATTCAAAGTGTATGTGTGGGGCGCATTCCACAGGCATTGATCATGTCACATACCAATGATAGAACGATGTACTCTGCACCCACTTTCACTTCAAAATAAACCTTGATGGAACTTAAGATTAAACTGAGGTAATTAGTCAATATTGCAGCGACAATCTTTCTTATCATCGGTGTACATTAAGTTTTTTATAGCATCTTAAGGCGAAACATGAACGTGAGGATGGCGCGGCTAGCGTGAATGATACTTAAATAGGGTTGCCAAACGTCCCTTGAAAATTAAATCGTCCCGTATTTAAAAACAAAAGTACACCTTCCCGATTGAGCTGTCAAATGACATACTTTGTCCAGTGTTTTTATTGAGTAAGTGTCATGATCCGTTGCTCGGATCATGTTTTATTTTAGTTTGACTGCCTTAGTTCTGTTTTCAGCACCCCTGGGTTTGTGTTTTAGTTGCCATGGGGGCTGATTATGTTCACCTGCCTCTGATTAGTGTTTGGGACGCTCACCTGCTCCCCTGCACTCAACAGGGAACTATTTATTCCTGCTTGTCGCCTCACTCAGTCTGGCTGTCTTGTTTGGGCTATGCAATAAGTTACGTGGGTATACTATTTGATTCCTGATTCAATGCTAAGTCTTCCTGTTAGCTATTTCCTTAGCTTACCGTGCAATTGGCAGGCTTTTCTTTTGTTTGTTTGCATTTTCATGTATTTTTGGATTTTGACTGAGTTATGGTGAATAAATCATTACCTGCACATTGCCTCCGGAGTTCCGTCTGCATCCTGTGGACAGTAAGTGGCCAACAGAGCTGATTATTTTGTTTCCATGTTCCCAGCTTGGTGCGCACTGTAAAAAAAAAAAAAGGTGAATCGTGACATCGTACGCCAGTCTTGACACATCACTTTCGCCAAAATCGCCAACAGGCACCGAGCAGGCATCTTGTCTGTTCAGCAGATAACTAAAGTGAGTGTATTAAAGTTCAAACGCAAGTGTTTTGCTGTCTATGGTTTCATTAAAGGCCTAGTGAAACCCACTACTACCCACCACACAGTCTGATGAAATATTAACATTGCAAAACATGCCAATGCGGCCGGTTTAGTTTACTAAATTACAATTTTAAATTTTCCCGGGAGTTTCGTCCCGGAAACGTCGTGTAATGATGACGTGTACGCAAGACGTCACGGGTTTTTAGGAAGTACGAGCGCTGCACACACACACAGCTAAATGTCGTCTGCTTAAACGGCATAATTACATAGTATTCTGGAGATCTGTGTGGCTGAATTTTTTGCAATTTGTTCAATTAATATTGGAGAAGTCACAGTAGAAAGATGGAGTTGGGAAGCTGTAGTCTTTAGCCACACAAACACACGGTGATTCCTTGTTTGAAATTCCTGGAGGTGAAACGTTACTATGTTCAAGCGAACATGAAACACGACGGAATGTCAACCAGCAGGTTTTGGTGAGAAAATTGTGGTTAAAAAGTCAGTTCTTAACGGAGAAAAGCTGAGCTTGTGCCTTCCATAGCTGCCGTCGACTCCCCTGAGACATTGGCGTCAAGACACCCGTGGACACACACTTCCGACTATCAGGTACAGTTAAACTCACTAAAACACTAGCAACACAATAGAAAGATAAGGGATTTCCCAGAATTATCCTAGCAAATGTGTCTAAAAACATCGGAATCCGTCCCAATAGTGTTTTTTTGTTTTGTTTTTGTTTTTGTTTTTTCTAGTCCGTAACTATCAATATCCTCGAACACGAATCTTTCATCCTCACTCAAATTAATGGGGAATTTGTCGTTTTCTTGGTCGGCCTAGCACTTTTTGTTGGAGGCTCCCATTAAAAACAATGTGAATATGTGAGGAGCCATCAACATGTGACGTCATCGTCTGCGACTTCCGGTAGAGGCAGGGCATTTCTCTTAGCACCTAAAGTTGCGAACTTTATCGTGGATGTTCTCTACTAAATCCTTTCAGCAAAAATATGGCAATATCGCGAAATGATCAAGTATGACACATAGAATGGACCTGCTATCCCCGTTTAAATAAGAAAATCTCATTTCAGTAGGCCTTTAAGCTCAATATTTATGTGAGCGTGTTTGTTTCGTCACTGAGTGCAGTTGGTCCGGGTTGATCACACGTCGTCATTCACTGAGGATACTACACATCCAGCTTGCAGCCTTCGCTAGGAGAAGAGAGGTATGTGGCAAGCTAAAAATATTAGTGGCGTGTCATTTATTCCACTTTAATGTATGATGGATGTATTTATGGATTATTTATTTCTTTATGATAATGAAGTCTAATGGTATACACATTATGGCAATATCTGAAACCCATCTTGACTCTTCTTTTGAGGATGTTGAATTAGCTGTAGATGGATACACAATTTTTAGGAAGGATAAAACAAGATATGGTGGAGGTGTAGCTGTGTATGTGCAGTCACATTCCTGTGAAAGTAAGAAATTATTTAATGTTGGCCGATGTTGAGGTCCTGTGGATCATGGTTCACCTGCCATAGACCAAACCCATACTGGTTAGTTGCTGCTATAGACCACTTAGTGCCAATATAAATAACCTGGATTTAATATGAGAGATGTTGGATAAATCTCGTGATGAGAACAGAGGTATATTTTACTGGGGACACAAACATTGATTGGTCTACTATGTGCCCGCTGAAATTTTTTTTGCTGTAGCTAATGCCTGTAAGCTGACAAAGACCCTTACACTACCAACCAGATCAACTATAAATAGAAATGGGCAAAAATCGTCCAAATACATAGATAGATAATGGGCAAAAATCGTCCAAATACATAGATAGATAGATAGATAGATAGATAGATAGATAGATAGATAGATAGATAGATAGATAGATGGATAGATAGATAGATAGATAGATAGATAGATGGATAGATAGATAGATAGATAGATAGATAGATAGATAGATAGATAGATACATAGATAGATAGATACATAGATACATAGATACATAGATAGATAGATAGATAGATAGATAGATAGATAGATAGATAGATAGATAGATAGATAGATAGACGGATGGATGGATGGATAGATAGATAGATAGATAGAGAGATAGATAGATAGATAGATAGATAGATGGATAGATAGATAGATAGATAGATAGATAGATAGATGGATGGATAGATAGATAGATAGATAGATAGATAGATAGATAGATAGATAGATAGATAGATAGATAGATAGATAGATAGATAGATAGATAGATAGTACTTTATTGATTCCTTCAGGAGAGTTCATTCAGGAAAATTAAAAATTCCAGCAGCAGTGTACGGAGTTGAGATAAATTAAACATTAAAAAGTAAATAATGGGGTTATAAAAGAAACAAAATAGAAAAATATTACAATAATAATACAAATAACAAGAAACAATGTGAATAAAAATATAACAGTAAAATAAGAATATAACAAGAGAAACTAGGCAGTAGTGACCATGTTATGAAAAAGTATTGCACGGTTATTGTTTTGCGTCCCCTGTCATCCTTGTACCCCCCGCCCCAGAGAGGAGTTGCACAGTCTAATGGCGTGTGGGACAAAGGAGTTTTTGAGTCTATTAGTCCTGCACTTGGGATGGAGCAGTCTAGCACTAAACAGGCTCCTCTGGCTACTGATAACGCTATGCAAAGCGTGACTGGCATCATCCAGGATGCTCACTCGTTTGTCCACAGTCCTCTTCTCTGCCACCGTCACCAGTGAGTCCAGTTTCATTCCGATCGTAAATCCGGCCCGCCTGATCAGTTTCTCAAGTCTGGAGCTGTCCTTCTTAGATGTACTGGCCCCCTAGCACACTACCATGTAGAACAGAATACTGGCAACCACGGACTGGTAGTACATCCACAAGAGTTATTTACAAATGTTGAAGGAGCGCAGCCTCCTGAGGAAGTACAGCCTGCTCTGTCCTCTCCTGTACAAGTGGTCCGTGTTAACAGTCCAGTCCAGCTTATTGTCCACCCACACTCCGAGGTACTTGAATAAGTCCAAGGCCTGTACCTCGACCACCTCAATCACAATAGGTTGTGACCTTGGACTCGACCTCCCAAAGTCAATGACCAGCTCCTTGGTCTTTGACGGGTTGAGTTGCAAGAGGTTCCTGTGGCACCAGAAAGCAAGTCCCTCACCAGGCTCCGAAACTCCTCCTCTCTGCCGTCCCTGATGCACCCGACAATGGCTGTGTCATCCGCTCCGGTGCTGCTGATCACAGTGTCAGACGTGATGTCCTTCAGTCTGACGTACTGTGGCCTATCGGTGAGGTAGTTTGAAATCCAGGCAACCAGGCAGGGGTCCACTCGCATTCTGTCCAGCTTGTCCTGGAGAAGGCGGGGCTGGATGGTATTTAAGGCACTCGAGAAGTCCAGAAACAGCATCCTCACAGTCCCATTTCCCTTATCCAGGTGTGAGTGGGCTCGATGCAGCAGGTAAAGGATAGCATCCGCCACACCAACACCTGCCTGGTACGCAAACTGCAGGCTGTCCTGGGCATGTTGCACCTGTGGTTTGAGGACGCTGAGAAAGAGCCGCTCCATTGTCTTCATTTTATGAGAGGTGAGCGCCACTGGTGGTCTGTAGTCGTTCAGCTAACTGGGGCAGTTCTTTTTGGGAACTGGAACGATGCACAACGTCTTCCAGAGCGTGGGCACTCTCCCCAGGTGTAGGCTGAGGTTGAAGATCCACATTGAACAACTCTTCGCTAATGTTCCTGATAGATGCACTAAAACAGCATCAATAGTTCTTGGCTTTACAGACCACAACTTAATTGTAATAAAGAGGAAGCCCAAGCTCTCCAAATCTTCTAGTGTGATTATACATAAAAGGTCTTATAAATATTTTAATGAGGTAAAATTTAAATATGATGTGAAACATGTTAACTGAGAAACGGTGTGTCTTGAGGAGGATCCGGAAGCTGCTTTGAGCACATTCATGAAGTTATTTTTGCAGATTGTAGATAAACCAACTTTTTAGCCTGGTTACATTGCTTCATAAGTGCTTTGAGCTCATTCCCTAACAAAGGGGTGCCATTTGCCCTGACAGTTGTTTTCCTATCAGGAAAACAACTGACCCTAACCAGGTTGAAAAGTTGGCGAACTCTTTTGCGCTACTTTCTGATGAGATGATCTATCGTAAATTAAGAAATTGTGTCACTAAAATAAATAGAGGTAATACAAATATATATCATCATATATATATTATCATATACAAATATATATTATCATGTAAAACAAATTCGTATATAGAAGTTGATGGAGCTTACCTGACTAAGCCAATGGAAATTGACACAAATTTAAAGATTACTTCACAAACCAGGTGGAAAATCTGAGAGTGAATATGACGCCTTCTAATGGCTCCTCCTCATGCACATTAATTGAAAATCCTATAATGAAGGGTAAAAGCTGCAGGTTCCATTTTGTACCAGTTAGTAGTTCTGATATTGAGAAATTGTTGTCATCATTACCATCTGATAAACTTGCTGGGACGGACAAATGCTTGATGGCAAATTGTTAAGAATTGCGGCATGCCATGTATCAACTCCAATTTGTCATATATTTAATAAGTCATTAAGATACGGAGTCTGTCCTGCTGTTTGGAAAGAGGCCAAGGTCATCCCTCTATCCAAGTACAAAAAGAAATATTTCACTGGTAAAACAGTAGACCAATAAGCATACTTCCTGTTCTTAGTAAATTGATGGAAAAAGTTGTTTTCAAACAAATTCAAGATTACATTACCTCCAACAAACTGATGTGGTGTTCCTAGCACGCTTACAGGCAAGGTCACTCAACTTCTACTGCTCTAGCTCAGCTGACTGATGACTGGTTGTCTCAAATAGATGTCAAGAAAATGATTGGTACTGTCCTGATTGACTTTAGTGTGGCATTCAATGTCTTAGATCACGACATAATGATCTCTAAACTGAGAAAATATGGTTTTAATAGTATATCACTTTCTTGAATGTTGAGCTATCAGGAAGATCACAGAGAGTGTGTTTTAAATGGTAGCCTATCTGAACGTAGTACAATTACTGTGGCGTGCTTCAAGGAAGCTGTTTAGGTCCTTTACTCCCTATTATTTTTACTAATGATCTTCCCTGTGTTACAACAAACACCAATATGGTTACGTATGCAAATGACACAACTCTGTACAGTAGTGCCTCTACCTTGAATGACCCTAGAAAATAACTTAAATCAGGACTGAGAGAGAGTCTCACGCCGGGTAAAAGATAGTAAACTTGTTGTGATTATTGACAAAACAAAAAGCATTATTTTTGGATCCAGGCATACGCTTGTTGATGACCCTCAGTCTTCATATTTCAATGTCAGAAGTATCTATTGGACAGGTTAAAAAAGCAAAACTGCTTGGTGAGCTATTAGACAGTCAACTGTCATGGTCGGATCATCCATCCATCCATGCTTCCCGCTTGTCCCTTATGGGGTCACGGGGGTTGCTGGAGCCTATCTCAGCTGCCGAAGGCGGTGTACACCCTGGGCAAGTTGCCACCTCATCACAGGGCCAACACAGATAGAACTGACAACATTCACACACTAGGGCCAATTTAGTGATGCCAATCAACCGATCCCAAGGTTCATGTTTTTTGGAGGTAGGAGGAAGCCGGAGTACACGGAGGAAAACCCACGCAGTCACAGGGAGAAGATGCAAAACTCCACACAGAAAGATCCCGAGTCTGAGATTGAACTCAGGACTACTCAGGACCTTCATATTGTGAGGCACATGCACTAACCCCTGTTCCACCATGCTGCCCCTGGTCCAATTCACTTTATGGTATTTTAATGAAAATGGTAAGAGTTTCAGCCATGGCCAGAAAGTGCTCCACCGACTTGACATCCTCAACCATGGATCAAGTCATACAGTCCTTGGTGTTTCTGTCATCTTCATTACTGTTCTATAATATGGTCCGCTACGACTAAGTCCGACATGAACAAAACTGCAACTTGTTCAGAACGGAGCGGCGGGACTGGTACTTAAACGTTTTTTACGCACTAATATTTCATATATGTATTCACGCCTGTCCTGGTTTTCCGTTGAAAAAAAGATGCATCGTAGTCTCCTTATGTTCTTTAGAACTATCCTGTTAGATCAATCAACAGAATACTTTTACAAACAGTTTTTAAAATCAACTAACACATATTCATGACACTAGGAATGTCACCAATGGCTATTTGGCACTTCCTGCTCCCAGGACCAATCCCCTCAAACATACAGTTATGTATGGATGTATATCATTCTGGAATCGGTTGCCATCTCACATTCATCCCTTACAAAGTAAACTGTCATTCAAGACAGCTTTGAAGATACACCTATTGCAGCTGCCCACGTAATATGAATTTTTAATACCGGCTTTTCTTTCGTACAATGTTTGGTCATGTATGTATTCTTTGCATTTTTATTTTGTATGCTCCTATAAGGACCCCAGGAAGACTAGCGGTCGCCTTGGCGTCAGCTCATGGGGATTCATTCAATAAACAATAAACAAGGAAAAATGTGTTTGTGTGTGTGTGTGTGTGTGTGTGTGTGTGTGTGTGTGTGTGTGTGTGTGTGTGTGTGTGTGTGTGTGTGTGTGTGTGTGTGTGTGTGTGGTGCTTTTTTTTTTAATGATACATTGCACATTGCAAAGAGACAATAATCTCACTGAGAGGAGATCTTCATAAATAAAGCACAACTGAAACGTTGCCATTCATATTAGTGAAACAAATAACTCACCTTGCTTTTTGTCACGGTAGTTTTCATAGTGATGAAGGTTGGAGACCTGCTCTATCACAAAGCTGCACTTATCGGCTTGGCATCAAGGGTTGGAATTGGGGGTTAAATCACCAAAATGACTCACGGGCGCAGCCACCGCTGCTGCTCCTGGGCGTTGAGCAAGGGAATGGGTCAAATGCAGAGGTTAATTTCACCACACCTAATGTGTGTGTGACTATCGCTTCTTTAACTGTTTAACTTTTTTTTTTTTTTAAGCAGGGCATACCACTGTTAAACAAATATGTTTATTTTTCTATGTTTATGTTAATTTTTTATTGGTATTTTTTTATATACATCCATCTTCTACCGCTTATTCCCTTTGGGGTCACGGGGGGGCGCTGGTGCCTATCTCAGCTACAATCGGTCAGATGGCGGCATATACCCTGGACAAGTCGCCACCTCATCGCAGGCATTTTTTTTATATTCAAGACAAAAAAAATGTACACTTAATTCTTACTGTATACTTTCACTAGGTTTTTAGCAAATCAATGACTTGCAGTTCACTAAGACATTAATAAAATGTCCCCATATGATATTCAAAATACAAAATTGCATTTGTGTCCAAATATTAGGGTATTTTTAAAGAACATTTTATTCATGCAAGCAAATAATAACGTATAATTAATCACAGAATTAGAGTTTGATTAATCTGATTTAAAAAATATTCACTCGACACTCCTAATAAAAACTATAATATAAAACATGTTGTCAGTTATTAAACCGTTTTTTGTTAAGTACATAACCCCAATCAAAACTATGTTCATTCATAGTTTTGATGCCTTCAGTGACAATCTACAATGTAAATAATCATGAAAATAAAGAAAACGCATTGAATGAGGACTTTTGGGCTATACTGTATATTTACAGTATATACATATATGTACTTTTTAGTTAAGTACATAACTACACATGTGTTCATTCAGTTTTGATGCCTTCAGTGACAATCTACAATGTAAATAGTCATGAAAATAAAGAAAATGCATTGAATGAGGACTTTTGGCCAAAACAATGAATGAACACATGTGGAGTCATGTAGTTAATAAAAAAAATGTTAAATAACTGACAACATGTTTTATATTACACTTTCTGTGCTGTACTGAACAAAAAAAGGTGACATAACTGAAAATATGTTTTATATTTCTAGTTTCTTCAAAATAGCCACCCTTTGCTCTGATTACTGCTTTGCACACTCTTCATGACTTCACAGGTGTGCTTGAAACTCATCGAGAGAATGCCAAGAGTGTGCGAAAAAGTAATCAGAGCAAAGGGTGGCTATTTTGAAGAAACTAGAATATTAAACATTGTTTCTGTTATGTCACCTTTTTTTGTTCAGTACATAACTCCACATGTGTGCATTCATAGTTTTGATGCCATCTACAATGTAAATAGTCATGAAAATAAAGAAAATGCAATAAATGAGAATGTGTGTTCAAACTTTTGGCCTGTACTGTATATACAGTATGAATGACATACAGATACAAGCCACAATAATGAAATCAGAGTCATGTTAACCTTACTCAACCCGTGTTGTTTTTTTTCCAGACATTTCTACCTTTGTAAAATATTGTCCTAGGCTAGTCAGGAAGGATAATCTCCTTCTCTCCTACTAGATCTTGTAACAGCATGGAATCAATTGACCCCTATTGCCTCTCATGAGAATTAATAGGCTTTATCTTTTAATGAGAGTCAATGCGATAGTCGGGAACTTTAGGTAACAAATTCAAGGCTTATCTCGGTGGCAGTTTTATCCTCTCTGAGCTTTTTATAATGTTCAGTTTCACTTCTATGTCTCACTGCTGCATGCATTTAAAGGTTTTAGAGCGCACCTAACATGCGTTTACATTGAAGTTGTATTTATCTCAGGGAAAAGAGGGTCTACCCCATATATAATGGTCTTGACCAGGGGTCCTCAACCTTTTTTGCACCAGGGACCGGTTTAATGTAGGCTTTATTTATACAAACCGGCTTTGCATGTGTGGCAGATATAGCATGAAAAATGAATACATTAAAAAACTCACCATAACGTTGAATTAGTGGGAGCCCCTGGCTTTTTCCCTTTGCAAGAAATCTCTCCTTCGACTTTTCTTTTTTTTACTCATTTTTGCTAGTGGTGGGCTTTTTTTGGCTTTAGTTTCTGATGGGTTATAGGTGATACATCACATTCAAGGACAAGAGCATAGATATATAATAAAGCTAGAAATACTTGTCATCAGTTCCAATAGATTTCTGTGGATTTCTATTTCCATTGTAAAAGTTATGTATTCATATTTTGTGCAATATTTCATACGTATATACACTAATGTTAGCTTTTTTGGTCCGATTTTCCATGTGTAAATGAATCTGTTATTGCTAACTACTAATGTAATAGGACTATATGTGCAATAATAGTATCACTTTCACTTACTAGGCCAAAGGAGATATGCATTTCTTCCTTCAGTAAAATTATTATATGCAACAATTTTGCACTTTTATGGTCACTTTGATCCTGATCCACCCTGATCTTAGGTCATCAACCTGCCCAGACTGCAGATGGAACTTAGCTTTTGGCTACGATTTGGGGCATTTACATTTTATATGTTTATTAATGTGATAATAATAAAAAATAATGGATTAGATGTATATCGCACTTTTCTATTGTTAGATACTCAAAGCGCTCACAGTGAAGTGGAAACCCATCATTCATTCACACCTGGTAGTGGTAAGCTACATCAGTACCCACAGCTGCCCTGGGGTAGACTGACGGAAGCTTGGCTGCCAGTTTGCGCCTACGGCCCCTCCGACCACCACCTATCATTCATTCATCATTCATTCACCAGTGTGCGCGGCACCGGGGGCAAGGGTGAAGTGTCCTGCCCAAGGACCAAATGGCAGCGATTTGGATGTCAATAGGTGGGAAGCGAACCTGCAACCTTCAGGTTTCTGGCACGGCCGCTCTACCCACTACGCCATGCCGCCCCTTATTCCGTGCATTGTCCTATGTAACAAAGATGTAACAAATAAAGCAAATGGCGACTTCCTATTACAAGTTTTATAACGTCTATTAACAAGCCCTTTGGTGTGTCTGGTGGGACAGGTGAAAGTTTAGTAGGAGAAAATGCGGTCGGTTATAAATTATTTCATGATTCTCTGCGGCCCGGTAGAAAATGTGTACGGACCGTTGCCGGCCCCCAGACCGGTGGTTGGGGACCACTGGTGTTGATGACACAGAAGGCGTGCGAGGAAATGAAAGTCAAGTATGGGTATGTGTGCATGTTTGTGTGCTGCTGCTCTTCAGGGACGTCCATGCTCTGTCAGACCGTAAAAAGTTAAAAATCAGCCACAGCATTGCACACTATAAAAAGCAAGGTGCAAAGCGTGGGGAAAAAGTATCAGCTTATAGAGCGAAAAATGACTGTAACTAAAAAGTGCTGTTGCTATCATCCATGGTTGATTGTTCTTTCTCTGTTTCCTACCGAGTTGTTTCCATTGACAATGTTTGTCATTAAGCATCATTAACGTGTTTAAAAATGTACCATATGCTTCATCTACATCATTTTCATTGTAGATAGACATTGTCAAAGTTTTTCTTTTCCAGCTCATTTTTGAAAGCAATTATACTCTTCTCTGTGCATATTCTTCAAAGTGTCATTTGGTCATCCATGTTCCTCTTCTTAGAGTTTCCATCGTAGTTTTTGAAAACTGGCAGATGATCAATGATGTTGGTTATAAGCAGACTACTTGTAGTAATATTATCAAAATCATTGGTAAAAATGTTATCAATAAGAATGGCACAGTATCTTGTGATTTTAATATATAAACTCAGGCTGTACATTGTGGGGAGGGCGTGGTGAAGTTGGTAGAGTGGCTGTCCCAGCAATCTGAGGGTTACTGGTTCAATCCCCACCTTCTACCATCCTAGTCACGTCCGTTGTGTCCTTGGGCAAGACACTTCACCCTTGCTCCTGATGGGTCCTGGTGAGCACCTTGCATGGCGTGTGAATGTGTGTGTGAATGGGCGAATGTGGAAATACTGTCAAAGCGCTTTGGGGTCCTTAAAAAGGGGTAGAAAAGCGCTGTACAAGTACAACCCATTTACCATTGTATTAATGAAGTCATCAATGGACGTTTGCTTATTAGGGTTCAATAAGCCAATATTGTCCTGCGTTCGGGTTAGAATTTCATGGCTGCAACACGTGCCAAAGTAGTTGGGAAAGGGCATGTTCACCACTGTGTTTAATCACCTTTTCTTTTAACAACACTCAATAAACCTTTGGGAACTGAGGAGATACATTTTTAAAGCTTTTCAGGTGGAATTGTTTCCCATTCTTGTTATATGTACAGCTTAAGTTGTTCAACAGTCCGGGGTCTCCGTTGTGGTATTTTAGGCTTCATAATGTAGACAGGTCTGGACTACAGGCAAGCCAGTCTAGTAACCATACTCTTTTACTCTGAAGCCACGCTGTTGTAACAAGTGACTTGGCATTGTCTTGCTGAAATAAGCAAGGGCGTCCATGATAGGGGTTGCTTGGATGACAACATATGTTGCTCCAAAAGCTGTAAGGACCATTCAGCAATAATGGTGCCTTCACAGATGTGTAAGTTACCCATGCCTTGGCCATTAGTATACTCCCATACCATCGCAGATGCTGGCTTTTCAATTTCTCACCGAGAACAGTCCTGATGGTTCTTTTCCTCTTTGGTCCGGAGCACACGACGTTCACCGTTTCCAAAAAATAATTTGAAATGTGGACTCGTCAGACCACAGAACACCTTTCCAGTTTGCCTCAGTCCATCTTAGCTGAGCTCGGGCACAGCAAAGCCAGCGGCGTTTCTGGGTATCGTTGATAAACGGCTTTGGCTTTGCATGGTAGAACTTTAACTTGCACTTACAGATGTAGCGACCAACTGTAGTTACTGACAGTGGTTTTCTAAAATGTTCCTGAGCCCATGTGGTGATATCCTTTACACACTGATTTCTGTTTTTGATGCAGTACCGTCTGAGGGAACAAAGGTCCGTTATATCATTGCTTACGTGCAGTGATTTCTCCAGATTCTCTGAACCTTTTGATGGTATTACGGACCATAGATGGTGAAATTCCTCAATATCTTGCATTAGCCCATTGAGAAATGATGTTTTTAAACTGTTTAACAATTTTCTCACGCATTTGTTCACAAAGTGATGACCATTTCCCAATCCTTGTTTGTGAATGACTGAGCTTTTCAAAGCAGCTACTTTTATAGCCAATCATGGCACCCACCTGTTCCCAATTAGCTTGCACACCTGTGGGATGTTCCCAATAAGTGTTTGATGAGCATTCCTCAACTTCATCAGTATATATTGCCACCTTTCCAAACTTCTTGGTCACGTGTTGCTGGCATCAAATTCTAAAATTAATGATTATTCGCACAAAAAAAAGTTTATCTGTTTGAACATCAAATATGTTGTCTTTGTAGCATATTTAACTGAATATGGGTTGAAAAGGATTTGCAAATCATTGTATTTCATTTATATTTACATCTAACACAATTTCCCAACTCATATGGAAACAGGGTTTTATATATATATATATATATATATATATATATATATAGATGTTTGTTTTTTTTTTGTTTTTTTTTCTTATGTGGCAACTTTATCCATCCATCAAACCCTTTTCCTACAGCTTCTTCCTTTCGGGGTCACGCGGGGTGCTGGAGCCTATCTCAGCTGCATTCGGGCGGAAGTCGCCACCTCATCGCAGGGCCAACACAGATAGACAGACAACATTCACACTCACATTCACACACCAGGGACCATTTAGTGTTGCCAATCAACCTATCCCCAGGTGCATGTCTTTGGAGGTGGGAGGAAGCCGGTGTACCCGGAGGGAACCCACGCAGTCGCAGGGAGAACATGCAAACTCCACACAGAAAGATCCCAGTCAATTATTATTTGCAAAAAAAAATAAAGTTTATGAGTTTGAACATCAAATATTTTGACTTTGTAGTGCATTTATTCAAATATGGGTTGAAATGGATTTGCAAATCATTGTATTCCGTTTATATTTACATCCAACACAATTTCCCAACTCATATATATATATATATATATATATATATATATATATACATATTAGGGTTGTTCCGATACTAATATTTTGGGACCGGTACCGGTGCCGAAATGAATTTCGATACTTTTCCATACTTTTCTAACTAAAGGGGACCACAAAAAATGGCATTATTGGCTTTATTTGAAAAAAAAAAAATCGTATTGCAATGTTGTCCTTAAAGAAAATAGTGAACATACGAGACAACTTTTCTATTATTAGTAATTAAACAAATAAAGGCTCCTAATTAGTCTACTGACATATGCAGTAACATATTGTGTCATTTTCCATTCTATTATTTTTTTCAACATTATTAAGGACAAGTGGTAGAAAATGAATTATTGAGCTACTTTGTCATTGTTTTTCTTCCAAATCTTTAAAATGAAGAGTTGTAATATTTTCATATTCCAGGTATTCCTCATGAAACATGTTTGTGACATGAGGCCATTTGCATTTTTATTTATTTGTTAATTAATGAAAAAAATTGCAGTTCTTGTATCACTACCCACTCTTCCAGAAGTGGGGACAAAGTGACCCCAAACACTTATGAAATGTTCTATGAACCTTTAATTTTTAGCAACTTTGTCTGTCCCATTTTTACATCTGATGTCAACTTTCTCATCTGACGCTACTATGACTGTCAATATTGTCCCATCTGATGTCAGCAGTCAGGATGGGGAAATATTTGACAAAAAACTAATGAGGTAATTCCAAAAACTGTAACATCTGGAACTTTTTCCATCTTGAATTACCTGTAATAATTTCCTCTCGGAGAATCTTCATTTCTTGACGCATTTCACTTCCCGCGTAAGTATTCTGAGTTTGCAGACTTTCTATATTTTCCTGCAGATTTCTCATATCTTGGAACACACCCTCCGGTTCTACTTCTTAAAGAGGGGAACCACCACCCCGGTCTGCCAATAATGTTGTTTTCCTCAGATCTTCTTTGTATTGTAATGTTGCTCTATCCAGGTCTGCTCTGTGATCTAGTCTTGCTTTTTCGGCGTCTTCTCTCAGTTCAGCTATTTTTGTGGGGTCAAGTCTTGCTTCCCCTCGTGTCCTGCATCCAACATCAAGTCTAGCTCTCCAATGCATCCTGTTTTCGGAGACTCATTTGATCCAGATGACACCAAAGGTTTTGGGATTTGATTTTTTTTTTTTAGCTTTTGACATTGTAGCAGTTCTCTAACGGCAGTTGCCTCTTTAGCAACTTGCGGCACTTTTAACTTGTTTATTTCAATAATTTTGTACCTTGCGCCGTTCAGAGATCAACCGTCGGTGTCAGCCCCATAAACTGAGATGACTATGTGTAGTTGGAAACACTTTAAAACAGCTTCAAATTCTAGCCGTACAATCTCGGTGTAGCTTCTGGTTACTAGACAACCACTTTGAATTGCGGTGGGGGCCATTGAAATAAGGCTAATGGCTCCTTTCAATTCACCTTATTTCAGCAAAAATGTGCTTCTCACCGGACCAAAAGCAATTTGAAGATGTCAGCTAACTCTTCTGTGGCTGTGATTAGCGTCTATGTTATCAAAAACCCCAGTAGCAAAAGCAGAACCTTTTTTTTACGTCTTCTCCCGATGACAGGAAGTGACATAAATTATCTGTATTTATAAAACTTCATGAGATACACTTGAGGATATACAGTAGTTTATATTTTTTTTAATGTCCACACCAAGGCAAACCTCTAGCAGCTGCATCGCCTCTTTAAAATATAGCAACGTGTTGGGGTGAAGTTCTGAGCATGCATTGCATTGTTGATAGTTGGGCACCATGAGTTTAGGTGGTGTCTCTATTGGTTAAGTTCCTGTTCGACAAAACATAGAAGTTCCTTTGAAATACCAATCTCTGTGCAGTCTCGCATCACAAAGGCTGAGCTCGCCACATCCGTGTCAGAAGTGGGATGTAAGATGGCAGCTACGATGGAGAAGATTGACGAGTGTGGAGAGACACAGCGCGTACTGCCTGTCTGCTGCTGCTGCACCCCTTTCGGCGTCCGGGGCTTGCGCCCGCTGCGGGGATGCATCATCTCGCTCTCGTTGTGGGTTGTCGTGCTCTTGGTCTGCTGGCCGTGGTTTCCTCCTCCGTGCTGCTCTCTTGGTCGTTCCTCCCTCGCCCTTTTTATATTCCAGCAGCAGATGGAGAGATCGTGAGCAGGTGTGTGGTATACGCACCTGGCTCAGATTGCCGCTGTAGTGTCGATCCGCGTGCGTCACGCCTCTCCTCGCCGCCGCATGCCCCGCCTCCTGGCCTCCATGTGGGCCCGGGCTGCTGCTCTCCGCCGGCTGTCGGCCCGTCGGCTGTGTCTCTCCACAACGAGTTAATCACATGAATGTATACGTCCCAAAGTCCCTCCCTATAGGGTGGCAGGAAGAATGTCTCCAATGAAAGGGCCTGCTCGTTGTCCTGATGGAGCCAACAATCATAGACCAGTAAAGAGTGATTAAAGCCTACAGGCCCAGGGAGGAAATGCCATCCAGCCAACAGCGGCGAAGGAAAACGGCACTTCAGCGCCTGTACAGTTGGAAGCCGACAGCACACTTGCAACCTCTTTAAGGAGCAGCCACAGTGCCATTAACGGTACTCCATGGCAGGATCCAAGGGCAGAGTAGCTGCCAGCGATTAAATTGCCTTGCAGCCCCTCCATTGGGTCTGACGCCACCACCTGTGTCTCCAGTGGGTCTCTCAATGACGCCACCAGCTCCATCTCCGGTGGGTCTTCCGACAACGTTACCAGCCTCGCCTCCAGTGGCCTCTAACTTTGCAGTCAGCTCCAGCTTTGCCTACAGCTCTGCAGTCAGCTCCAGCTTTGCCTACAGCTCTGCAGTCAGCTCCAGCTTCGCCTCAAGCGTTGCAATCAGCGCCAGCTTTGCTCCCGGCCCCGCAGTCAGTACCAGCCTGTTCACGCGAGAGCCCTCTTTTCTCGGTCATGAGGTCAGCACAGCAGGAGTGTCCACTAACCCAGCAAAAGTTGCAGCAGCCGGAGACTGACCTACCCCCCACAGCATTGGAGACCTGCAGAGTTTTCTGGGCCTGACCTCCTACGATCACCGGTTTGTCAAAGACTTCGCCACCACTGCCAACCCACTGCACCGGCTGACTGAGAAGAGACAGGCATTCCGGTGGACTGATGACTACACCCAGGCCTTCGTTCAACTCCGGTCATCGCTGGTGAGGGCCCCGATGGGCCCTTCATTGTGGACACAGACACTACCAATGTGGGCATAGAAGCAGTGCTGTCCCAGGAAGAAGTTAAAAGGGAAAAAGTCACCGCCTACTTCAGCCGCTCCCAAAGCAGACCAGAGAGGAACTACTGCGTCACATGTCGGGAGCTGCTGGCTATTGTCCTAGATCTAAGGCACTTCCCACCTTTACTCTATGGGGAGAAATTTTTACTGCGCACCGACCATGCTGATGGTCGGTTTGCACTCTCTTCAGCCTAAGGTATGAAAAGAAATTTGTTTTCCTCTCAAATGTTCCTGTGTATGTGTTTGTAAATTCCACAGATCTATATAGCTCATAGGCATGGAATTGTGGAGTGGACAAAGAATGAATTTTTATTGTATAACCTGTCTTTCTGGACAGTTTTCCTTAACACTCCCTCACAAAGATGATTTTGAGATGTTCATGGAAAAAAGAAAGGAGCACATCACTAAAGTGTACGCCAGTGTGCAGAGCAACTAAGGCATAAAAAAAGCAAAGGCTTGCCCAAGAGAGGAAAACCCTAAAAAAAAGTACAGGAGTGACACAAGAGGGTCTTTTTTTCAACATTAGAAAGCAGGGACAGAAAGGGGGTTAACATTTCTTATTCCCGTTCAAACATCCATCCATCCATCAATTTTCTACCGCTTATTCCCTTTAAGGTCGCGGGGGGCGCTGGTGCCTATCTCAGCTGCAATCGGGCGGACGGCAGGTACACCCTGGACAAGTCGCCACCTCATCGCAGGGCCCCGTTCAAACAGTGAAATGTATTATTTTGTATGAGTAGTGAAATTTTCATTGTATTCTCAGGCCAGACTTCAGTGGACCATACAAAATGTTGGGGAAAAAAAGTAAAAACTCTCACTAGTCATTTCAGCATTTCTTTTTGTCAGCATGTTGCCAACATTTTAAAGTGCATTTAGTAAATGAATAAACAAAATAATCTTCCACTTTTTTCTGTATAACTGCACAATCCAATGAGATAAAAAATCTGGCCATGGCAAAGATTACAATGTCCAGTGCGTTTTACAATATTTCCTGTTATTTACTGGGGTTGTAGTTTGCCGTGGTGGAGAAATACAGGTGTATTATTGCTGTAGCCACTACATGTATATTGTTGGAAGGACGAGAAAAGCATGCCGGATTAAAACCTGTGTTGTTCCAGAGTGCATGCACACAGGTGAGCGCACAACTGCGTGTTGTTAAAAGACAACTTGGAAAGAAAAAAAAAAGGAGATAAAGTTAAGTTAAAAGTAAGAGTACCGATGATTGTAACACACACACTCTTGGTGTGGCGAAATTATTCTCTGCATTTGACCCATAACCCTTGATCACCTCCTGGGAGGTGATCAAGGGTGATTTAACCCCCAATTCCAACCCTTGATGCTGTGTGCCAAGCAGGGAGGTAAAGGGTCCCATTTTTATAGTCTTTGGTATGACTCGGCCGGGATTTGAACTCCCAACCTACCGATCTCAGGGCGGACACTCTAACCACTAGGCCAGGGGTAGGGAACCTATGGCTCGCGAGCCAGATATGGCTCTTTGGATGACTGCATCTGGCTCTCGGATAAATCTGAGCTGACACTGCTTTAACACAATAAGTAATGAATAATTCCACTTGTAATCACAGTGTTGAAAATAACGTTCAAAATATAAAGCATGCTCATGCATTTGAATCCATCCATCTTTTTTTCTACCGCACTTGTTCAAGAAGTTGCATTAAGGGTAAGAAGTAATTTATTGATTATTAGTTAGCGTAGGACTTGCCCTCCTAGGGGTTCTTCAGACCACCAAGCACCGACATGAGAGCCTGTTTCAGGGTTACAATATTGTTTTATTTTTCGATAAGTCTCTCAGTTGCTTTCCAGCAATTGTCTTTTTCTCTTTCATTCTCGCTCGCACTCTGGCTCCAGCCCCAACCCCATCTCTCCTCCTGGCTGCTACTTATAAACAGAGCGACAGATGATTAGATAACAAGGCCCAGCTGGGCCATTTACGCACCTGTCGCTGATTTTGAGGCCGATCCTGGCAACACCCCGCTTCGCTGCAGGCCCGGAAGCCACGCCCCCTCCATAGTTAGCTTCAGAATTACATTGTTATTACGAAGAATACGAGACCTATAATACTCCAGAAATTTTGGTCTTACTTAAAAATGCACGCGTTTTGTTGTGTTCAGTGTTAAAAAATGGTATATGGCTCTTACAGAAATACATTTTAAAATATTTTGCTTCTTGGCTCTCTGAGCCAAAAAGGTTTCCGACCCCTGCACTAGGCCACTGAGTAGGTAAGCAGATGACTCTGATGCAAGTTTGAAGTGTTTTGGAATACATTTTGCATAAAGTCAGGGGGAGTAGAATTTTAACATCGTGCGTGTGCATGTGTGTGAGATGCACCTGTGGGCGTGAGCTTGTGCGCTCCACTTTGAATTTATATAAGACACATGGGGTTTGTAGAATGTTCCAGTCCCTGTTTGCATAACGCTGCATAATGAGGGACAGAGAGTGTGCGTCTGCCTGACGATATGTGTGTGCAGATTCATTCCTATTTATGCAATGTGTGTTTTGACATGACATGATGTGTGTGTGTGTGTGTGTGTGTGTGCGTGCGTGCGTGCGTGCGTGCGTGCGTGCGTGCGTGCGTGCGTGCGTGCGTGCGTGCGTGCGTGCGTGCGTGTGTGTGTGTGTGTCTTTAAAAAACAGATTAGGGTGAGCCATACACCAAACACCTGATTAATGCACAAAGATGGAATAGAAGGTGGATTTGTGCCAGCAGATTTTAACACACACACACATGCAAGCAAATACGCACACACACACAGCCCCATTTTTAAATATAAATAAATGCGATATTTCAACAGGTGCCAGAACTTTTACTACTGCACGTCAATTTTTCTTCAGGAAAAAAATCCACACATCGTTTATCCTTTCAATGATATCTTTATTATTTGCTTTTTGAAGGTCTGTGAGGAATATATGATTACTAAAATGTATTGCTATTATTATCTTTATTATTATTATTATCCTTATTATTATTATTTTTATTATTATAAAAATTGGGATTTTGCTTTTGTTACTTACTGGCTGTCACCATGGAGACAGTTATTTCCCTCCTCATTCATGGCATCATGCTCCAACCTGTGGCTTTTTGCTATGTTGTGTACCATAAGGCACACAACTGCACTGCGTGACATATTTTCTGGGCTATTAGAAGCGATCCTCCAGTGTCATCTACAACAGAACTTCTTTTTAACATGCAGAAGTAACACTTAGGGACACAAAAGTGATTGTCAGCCAGACAATCCCTTTTTGGCAAAACATCAGCACTTTGATGCGCTGGATTCAGACCCATTTTAAATGCAGGGTAGCAAAAAGTATTTTCACATGATGTTTTTACTCTAGTAATATAGCCAATATGTGAAAAAACAAACGCCATTGGCCAATCAAATGATTAGTTTTTATGTCTGTCAGCTCAAAATTAGTCTCGTAAGTGACCCAGCCGCTCAAAAATAATAGTTAATATATAATAGGTTTCTACTATTTTTATTTCTGGCAGTGAAAATAAACTATATTGCCAAAAGTATTTGGTCACTTATCCAAATGATGAGAATCAGGTGCCCTAATAACTTGACCCGGTGTATAAATCAAGCACTTAGGCATGAAGACTGTTTCGACAAACATTTGTGAATGTGATTTCCAGCGTGGAACTGTCATAGGATGCTACCTGTGCAACAAATCCAGTCGTGAAATTTCCTCGCTCTTCAATATTCCAAAGTCAACTTTATTATAAGAACATGGAAGAGTTTGGGAACAACAGCACATCAGCCACCAAGTGGTAGGCCACATAAACTGACAAAAGAGGGGTCAGCGGATGCTGAAGCTCATAGTGCAAAGACTTTCTGCACAGTCAGTTGCTACAGAACTCCAAACTTCATGTGATTTTCCAATTATACCACTTACAGTACGCAGAGAGCTTCATGGAATGGGTTTCCATGGGCGAGCAGCTGAATCTAAGCCATACATCACCAAGTACAATGCAAAGTGTGGGATGGAGTGGTGTAAAGCATGTCGCCACTGGACTCTAGAGCAGTGGAGACGCTTCTCTGGAGTGATGGATCATGCTTTTCCATCTGGCAATCTGATGGATGAGTCTTGGTTTGGAGGTTGCCAAAAGAACGGTACATTTCGGACTGCATTGTGCCGAGTTTTAAATTAGGTGGAGGAGGAGTTACGGTGTGGGGTTGTTTTCAAGAGTTTGGCTTGCCCCCTTAGTTCCAGTGAAAGGAGCGTTGAATGCTCCAGGATTCCAAAACATTTTGGACAATTGGATGGCACTTTAAGTTCATATGTGAGTCAAGGCAGGTGGCCAAATACTTTGGGAATATAGTGTATGTTGACACACGCATGAAGGGTTCTCTCAAGCCATCATCTGTCATTGAAGCTATTAGTGCCAGTTTCCACGAACCTTGAAAATGTGAAAAACATATTGTGACGGACTTCCTGCCGTCCATGTGTTGGTTGTCGTGACGATGGACACAGGATGCATCGTAGCAGGTCTGACTTGTGTTTATTATTTCAATAATCACTTTGTCCTCATGCCTTTTGGTCGCAGCACTTTGCAGTGCGCGGGCGTTTCCTGCTGCTGGTCGCGGTGCACCTTGCGGTGTCCGGGGTTTGGATCTGTGGCGGGGGCTCATCGTCTCTCGGGTCTTGTTTGTCGTGCTCGTGGTCAGTGTTGTCAGCTGGTTCCTTCTCCTACTTCTGCCCTGAGTGTTCCTCCTTCCCCCTTCTTATGCTGCTGGGGCAGATGATGGGATTGAGCGCCTGCACTGATTGCTGCTGCCGTGCCGCTCTGAGTGCGTCACGCCTCCTCTCTCCGCCGCAGCCCCGCCTCCTGGCCTCCATCTTGGCCAGAACCGCCGCTCCTCTCAGCCCGCTGTCGGCCCCTCGGCTGAGTGTCTGCACAGACCTCCCCCGCCAGTTCGAGGCCGGGCTCCAGTCCGGCCGAGCATACTCTCCTCCACCTTTTCTTCCAGGAGCGGGAAAAAAAACTGGTGCGGCCATCTGACTTCTTTACCTTTGTCTTTACTTTTTCTTTTGACTTCTCGACCTTCAAATTCTTTGTTTTTCTCCTTGTCCTCTTTGAGTCTTCCCTTGTCCTCATCATTTCTTTGAATACTTTCAGGCATTTCTTCTCTCTCAATTTCTTGAGCCTCTTCGCCTTCTTCTTCACCTTCATCATCTTCCTGCATTTCTCCAGGTATTTCTTCTTCTTTCTCAATTTCTTGAGTACCTTCAATTTCTTCTTCACCTTCATCATTTTCCTGCATTTCTCCAGGTATTTCTTCTTCCTTTTCTTGCATTTCTCCAAGTATTTCTTCTTCTTTCTCAATTTCTTGAGTACCTTAAACTTCTTCTTCACCTTTGTCATTTTCCTGCATTTCTCTAGGTATTTTTTCTTCCTTTTCTTGCATTTCTCCAAGTATTTCGTCTTCTCTCTAAATTTCTTGAGGTTCTTCAACTTTGTCATCGTCTTTAGTTTCTTCTTCATTTTCATCATCTTCTTCATTTTCTTTACCTTCTTCTTCATCATCATTTTGACAGGGGAATTTGTGTTTATTATTTCAATAATCACTTTGTCCTCTTGCCTTTTTGTCGCGGCACTTTGCAGTGCGCGGGCGTTTCCTGCTTCTTGTCCTGGTGCACCTTGCGGTTTGCGTCTGTGGCGGGGGCTCATTGTCTCTCGGGTCTTGTTAGTCGTGCTCGTGGTCGGTGTCGTCAGCTGGTTCCTTCTCCTACTTCTGCCCTGAGTGTTCCTCCTTCCCCCTTCTTATGCTGCAGGAGCATATGATGGGATTGAGCGCAGCTGTGTGGTGTACGCACCTTGCGCTGATTGCTGCTGCCGTACGGCTCCGAGTGCGTCACACCTCTTCTCTCCCCCACATGCCCCGCCTCCTGGCCTCCATCTCGGCCAGAACCGCCGCTCCTTTCAGCCAGCTGTCGGCCCGTCGGCTGCGTCTCTCCACACATGTATGCAAAAAACAGCGGCCGCAAACAGATTTAGGCTTGGTAAATCATGCTGCAGTAGATGATGACATTTGCATCTCCTCCTTCCAGTGTTGTGTCGACGTTCTGCTGCATAAACTTAAAGGCAAACAAAAAATGGATTGAACTCTTTTTTTTGCTAGTTTAACAGACACAATCCTCGGCGCATGTGTTTAGTAGATCAGCTTTGCGCGTGCTATTGAATTTGCATTTGTTTTAATCCACGCAAACTTTCAGTATAGCATGCGCTTTGTGGGTCCTTGGCAAAATGACTGATTACCTTGTGCATCATAGTCATGTCAATTTTAAAATTAACTTACCCTATTGTATGTCAAGGTTATTGGCTTAAAATTTTTTCCTAGCCTAGTGATTCATACTTTTAACCATACACCAAATTTGTTGCAAAAACAATTTGCGGACCCCTAACTGGTGGCTCAAAGGTCTGGAATCCCTGATGTACAGTGGGGCAAAAAAGTATTTAGTCAGCCACTGATTGGGCAAGTTCTCCCACTTAAAATGATGACAGAGGTCTGTAATTTTCATCATAGGTACACTTCAACTGTGAGAGACAGAATGTGAAAGAAATCCAGGAATTCACATTGTAGGAATTTTAAAGAATGTATTTGTAAATTATGGTGGAAAATAAGTATATGGTCAACCATTCAAAGCTCTCACTGATGGAAGGAGGTTTTGGCTCAAAATCTCACGATACATGGCCCCATTCATTCTTTCCTTAACACGGATCAATCGTCCTGTCCCCTTAGCAGAAAAACAGCCCCAAAGCATGATGTTTCCACCCCCATGCTTCACAGTAGGTATGGTGTTCTTGGGATGCAACTCGGTATTCTTCTTCCTCCAAACACGACAAGTTGACTTTATACCAAAATGGATACATGGATGATACAGCAGAGGATTGGGAGAATGTCATGTGGTCAGATGAAACCAAAATAGAACTTTTTGGTATAAACTCAACTCAACTCCACACAGAATTGGGATTGAACCCAGGACTGCAAAACCTTTGTATTGTGAGGCAGATGCACTAACCCCTCTGCCACCGTGAAGCCCCATTTATTATATATATATATATATATATATATATATATATATATATATATATATATATATATATATATATATATATGTATATATATATATATATATATATATATATATATATATATGTAATAATAATAATAATAAACAATACAAACAAACTTATAGAAATGGAGTGTGTGACCAAAATCCAAGAGTGTGTGGTGTTAAACTATGTGTGTAGTTAACTGTTGTGTATTACCGTGATGTTGGATGAGGAAACAAACAAATCTGAAGGGGGCTAGGCAAAAGGGGTCTGTGATCCAAGTGAGGTCCGTGGGGCAGAGAGAGAGGACACAAGGTCCATGTCCAGGCGGGGATCGGGGATCGAGGATCGAGGGAGGCAGGTGAAAATCCAGGGCAACGGGAAAAAAACAGGTTCATCATCGAGAAACTCAGTTCCCGCAAGGATCCTGGGGTCCACTGGTCCTTATACCACTTGCCCTCATTAGTACCAGGTGTGCAGATTGCTGATCGTCTGCAGGCTTGTCACTGCGTGGGCGCGCTACGCTCAGCAGAAGTCCCGGCAGCTCCAGTTCCCGAGGAAAAGCGAGTTCGATTCCGCGCCGTGACAGGCCTAACATAACCAGAAATCATGATTATTAATTAAAGATAAAAGTCATTTTTAATTAACTTTCCCTAAATATCTAAAAGTATTCATATTCTCTTAACCTCATATAATACTCCTCCCAGCGCTGATGTTTTTAGGTTATAGTTTTTATCCAATCATAATTCAGCTAGCTTATGTTGCCATGTTATACCAAATCTGCCCGGGGCCTTCAGAATCAACAATGCGGGCGTCTGTGCACTGTAAGTGAACGGGCACATACAGTAGGTAATCAGATCGCAAGTTATTGTCTTCTAGCCTTCTAGCTGGCCTTACGTTGAACGTGACATTTACGCGTTCTGTTATTGGATACTCACTGGTTTGAGCCGCGTTGGTGTTTTGCAGATCAGCAGTGCTACACCCTGGACCGTTAGCGGATTAATTTAATGCTCAATCAGATGACAAGTTGTTGACAGTTGCCTGTCTAGTAGGGCTGCGAATCTTTGGGTGTCCCAGGATTCGATTCAATATTCGATATTTGGGGTCGAGATTCGATTATATATCGGTTTTTTAGATTCAACGCGATTCTCGATTCAAAAACGATATTTTTCCGATTCAAAACGATTCTCGATTCATTCAATACATAGGATTTCAGCAGGATCTACCCCAGTCTGCTGACATGCTAGCAGAGTAGTAGATTTTAAAAAAAAAAGCTTTTATAATTGTAAAGGACAATGTTTTATCAACTGATTGCAATAACGTAAATGTGTTTTAACTATTAAACAAATCAAAAATATGACTTATTTTATCTTTGTGAAAACATTGGACACAGTGTGTTGTCAAGTCTATGAGATGTGATGCAAGTGTAAGCCACTGTGACACTATTGTTCTTTTTTTTTAATTTTTATAAATGTCTAATGATAATGTCAATGAGGGATTTTTAATCACTGCTATGCTGAAATTATAACTAATATTGATACTGCTGTTGATAATATTCATTTTTGTTTCACTACTTTTGGTTTGTTCTGTGTCGTGTTTGTGTCTCCTCTGAAATGCTCTGTTTATTGCAGTTCTGAGTGTCAGGTTTGGTTTTGGAATTGGATTGCATTGTTATAGTATTTTGCTGTGTATTGGTTTGTTGGATAAGTTGAAAAAAATAATTATATATATATATATATATATATATATATATATATATATATATATATATATATATATATATATATGTATATATATATATATATATTTATTTATTTATTTATTTATTCTTTTTTTCAAAATTTATTTTTTTTTAAATGAGAATCGATTCTGAATCGCACAACGTGAGAATCGCGATTCGTATTCGAATCTATTTTTTCCCACACCCCTACTATCTAGGTAGCCTGGCTTTAACGAGACTGTGATTGGATACTCACTTGTCACTCCAAAGTGAGTATCCAATCACAAGTTGCAATTTACTGAAGCAGGAAGTGTTGCACTGTCGCCATACCAATCACCAATACTCACTTTTTTAACCCACAAGGAAGGAGAACAAAACGTTGATTAGGTGGCAGATATATATTTGCAAGGCCATTTTCAAGAAGGATATTTAAAGAGAAACTACATCTTGTGAGACGACGTCGGCCAACCCCGGAAGCTAGCTCAGGGGAAATGCTCGCCACTTCCACTCTAATCAACTGACCACAAGCGGTACCACTGGTTTACACGGCGTTGAATAGGTGCTACAAATTGTGAGTTCAAATATTTAATTTCTCTACTTTTTCACGTTTAAGTTTTTTTTTGCAATTTTAAAAATGTTGACAGTATCACATAAGATTTGTTTTAATTGCTGATGCAGGTTTATTTTTAAATGTGGCAGAAAATAGTTTTGTACACCGTTGATGTGTTTCAATGTCCAGTAGTGCGTAAATGCGTTCCGGAATATTATTTCTCCAGCAATGGTCCTGTGGTGACATCAAGTATGGTATTTGGAGAGGAAATCGTTGACGTCGGACATCACTGAAAGCCTAGGTGGGAAATGCACCGCCCGCCAGTGCCTAAACATATTACTTCGGTTTAACGAATTACTTATTTATTTTTGATTGGACTCATAAAATACATTTGGTGAAATTAGAAATTAGGAACCCCAAGTCTTTAGCTTTGCTCGACTAACTTTTATTGTCCCACTTCAGTGTCTTATTGCCTGGCATGGAGGAATGCATTTAGGGCTCTAATCAGTATAAAATAACTTGTTAGACGCTAATCTGATCATATTTTGCCTCAGAAGGGCGCAGCAAATCGATGCAAAAATCCTCCATCTTTTTTGGGTTTTTTTGTTCTGCGTGACATTGCTGGAATGCATGCATGTGATAAGAACAAGTCTGCGTTGTTACTGGCATAGCAGCAGCGTGTTTGTAATGCTTACTTAGTTTATTGTTTACTCATTATGACCTCCATCATGAGGTGATGCAATCGTTGCCATTGGTTACTTAGTGAGTTTGTTAGTTACTAAGTTAGTTAGGCCATTGTGAGCAGTGTTGGCAAGTCTGCATATTATAAGCGACCTAATTTGGGCTTGAAAACTTTATAAAAAAAATTTAATGCAAAAAAATAATCTCCATTGTTGTATACCTCTTATTCTCAATAAGGTTTCGGAAATAAATGACTCAATTATAAAGAGAGAGCACTAAAGTACTGGGTCACAGTTCAGCTGGACAATGCTGTCAACAAATATCAATCGGTCAATCAAATTTTATCTGTATAGATCAGGGGAGTCAAACTCATTTTAAATCGGGGGGCCACATGGAGAAAAATCTACACCCAAGTGGGCCGGACTGGTAAAATCACGGCACGATGATTTAAAAATAAAGACGACTTCAAATTATTTTCTTTGTTTAAAAATAGAACAAGCACAATCTAGAATTGTACAAATCATAATGTTGTTGTGTTTTTTTTACATCTACCTGTTTTAGTTAATAGCATATATATTTTATTTGTCGTTATTTATATCTTCTGAACAAATTATGTGATAATGTTCATCAGTCAACTCATTAGTGTTCATTTTGAATCTACCAAAATAAAAAAATATATAATAAAATCAAGTTACAGAATGTCATTTATGTAGTTTGGTCATTTTCCTCGATTTATGTACTAACATTGTGTGGTTTATTTGGTACATACGTAGCATCATCTATACAGAATGGTTATTGTGACATCCAGTGGACACATTTAGAACAGATGTTTCTTTCATAAAAAAATTACAGGTACATTTTCTTCACGGTGGCAGCGGGGTTAGTGCGTCTGCCTCACAATACGAAGGTCCTGAGTAGTCAGGGTTCAATCCCTGACTAGTGTGTGAATGTGAGTGTGAATGTTTTCTGTCTATCTGTGTTTGCCCTGTGATGAGGTGGCGACTTGTCCAGGGTGTACTCCGCCTTCTGCCCGATTGTAGCCGAGATAGGCACCGGTGCCCCCGTGACCCCAAAGGTAATAAGCGGTAGAAATAGATAGATGGATGGATTTTTTTAATTAGCAAACTCATCCCGCGGGCCGGATAAAACCGTTTGCAGGCCGTTTGTTGACAACCCTGGTATAGGCCTTAATCACGAGTGCCGCAAGGGGCTCCACAAACCACAACGGCATCCCCTGATCTGATACCTGCTCACTGGTTTAGTTCATCATGCTAATACCAAGAAGCACAAAAAAGCCCAATGAGACAAGAGAACTTAAGTTAACATAAAAGATGGAATTAAATAACCAAGACGTAGTATCAATGAGTGCTGTTAATCATCTCAGTTAACCTAATAAATCTACCTCAAAAAACAATGTTGTCAAAATGTACCATACAAAATCCACCACAATGGCACAGACTCTTATTTATCCAAAAATGGGAAATTCTGCCGTTACAGTGTAGTATTTATTCATTCCAGCAAAGCGTAAAACAGACCTGGGCAAATTAAGGCCCGGGGGCCACATGCGACCCGTTAAGCTTTTCAATCTGGCCCGCTGGACATTCCCAAATATTTTTTTTACATCTTTAATATGGAAACTGTAGCTGCCATTATGATGTGCAGTGATGTTTTCAAATGACCATGAATCTTGAAATATACTAAGTATTTCAATGGTTGATATCTGTGCTTTTGCACGATATAATAGTTACTATGGTAATCTTATTATTTACTATGGCAATCTAATTAGTTACCATGGTAATATAAGTCACAACAGCTCAGATGAGGCACCAAGCAGTGTGAGTGGGGAGCGTTTCCACAGAGTGTTTCCAGAGCCTGAAATGCGGGTGTCTGGGACAGAAGCGGAAGAAGATTTTTACAACAAAGTTCTAAAGCTTAGTGATATATCAGATATATCAGATTGTAGATGTTTTGTTTTTTTATCCTTCCCGTTCATATATCGCTGTGTTTGTTGCATTTGTTGCATTTCGCTTGTTTGTAAAATATGAGAGGGGGTGTGACGTTCATATGTTGTCAATATTCAATGTTTTATCCTTTATAGTTAGTATTGTAAATCCCACATTCTTTATTTTCAAGTACATTCTGGGTGTCTCATTCAGTAAAAAAATAAGAATTCCATTCCATTTTTTTAAGGCAGTCCGTCATAACGTTTTTAGCTTTCAATCAGACATTATTGTGAGATTTTGTATTAGTGTTCCTAAAAAAAGATATACCGGCCCCCAGACACTTTTTTTTCTCTAAATGTGGCCCCCCGAGTCAAAATAATTGCCCAAGCCTGGCGTAAAACGTCATTAAAAAAAATTTATTTAATAATCCATCCATCCTACCGCTTGTACCTTTGGGCATTTAATAAATAAAAACATCTATGCACACAATATGTACACATATTGTACACCTAAAAAGTGCACTATATACAAATAATGATAATGACATTTTAGTAATATAGGGCTCATCATAACGCAATGCATTGTGGGGGCTGGGTAGCCATTGTTGCTTGATGAAGTTGTTGTGAGAGAGAGCAACACACTGGATTAAAATGAATCGTACGAAAGGGACTGTACCGAAAAAAAACTTTTCCAAAGGCTCGCCACCTTAAAAAGTAAGTAAAATTGGTGGAATTGGTCGATATGAGCACATTCAATAGACAAGATTTTTTTGAACTGTAGTTTGATATGTCGGCTTGTGAATGCGATTGGTCTTGGTCTTCCTTCTTGGTCTTGAGTAGGGTTGTGTATTGTTAAGATTTTAACGAAACCCTTATCGATATTCCTTATTGTTACCGGTATTCATCAGTCCTCTTATCGGTACAATAGGTCCAGTGGTTCTCAAATGGGGGGAACGCGTACCCCTGGGGGTACTTGAAAGGTATGCCAAGGGGTACGTGAGATTTTTCTAAAATATTCTAAAAATAGCAACAATTCAAAAATCCTTTATAAATACATTTATTAAATAATACTTCAACAAAACATGAATGTAAGTTCATAAACAGTGAAAAGAAATGCAACAATGCAATATTCAGTTGTACCGATCCGTTGTGGTGAAGAAGGAGCTGAGCCGGAAGGCAAAGCTCTCCATTTACCGGTCGATCTACGTTCCCATCCTCACCTATGGTCATGAGCTTTGGGTCACGACCGAAAGGATAAGATCACGGGTACAAGCGGCCGAAATGAGTTTCCTCCGCCGTGTGGCGGGGCTCTCCCTTAGAGATAGGGTGAGAAGCTCTGTCATCCGGGAGGTACTCAAAGTAAAGCCGCTGCTCCTCCACATCGAGAGGAGCCAGATGAGGTTGTTCGGGCATCTGGTCAGGATGCCACCCGAACGCCTCCCGAGGGAGGTGTTTAGGGCACGTCCAACCGGTAGGAGGCCACGGGGAAGACCCAGGACACGTTGGGAAGACTATGTCTCCCGGCTGGCCTGCGAATGCCTCGGGATCCCCCGGGAAGAGCTAGACGAAGTGGCTGGGGAGAGGGAAGTCTGGCCTTCCCTGCTTAGGCTGCTGCCCCCGCGACCCGACCTCGGATAAGCGGAAGAAGATGGATGGATGGATGGAAGTTAAGTTAAAGTACCAATGATTGTCACACACACACTAGGTGTGGTGAAATGTGTCCCCTGCATTTGAACCATCCCCTTGTTCACCCCCTGGGAGGTGAGGGGAGCAGTGGGCAGCAGCGGTGCCGCGCCCGGGAATCATTAATTGTGATTTAACCCCCAATTCCAACCCTTGATGCTGAGTGTCAAGCAGGGAGGCAATGGGTCCCATTTTTTTATAGTCTTTGGTATGACTCGGCCGGGGTTTGAACTCCCAACCTACCGATCTCCGCGCGGACACTCTAACCACTACGTCACTGAGTAGCTAGATTGTTTATGGACATGTTCAAAAAATATTGATGTTAGAGAGAGAATATGAAGTGATTTTTGGTCCAATGCATCCATCCGTCTATCCATTTTCTACCGCTTATCCCAATGCATGTTTAGCTTTATTCATAATTCACATGTTTCTTGCCACTTTATGTTGTATTTTTTTATATGAGATTTCCAGTTCATTTTATCATCTATTATTATATCCGAAAATATGTTTACTTTTACACTTTCAATGTCTACTTTGTCTATTTGTATTTGTGTTTGACTTTCTCTTCTACTGTTACCGAATAACATTATTTTAGTTTTACTGAGATTAAAAAATAGTCTGTTTTTTACAAACCATTTTTTAAATGTGTGTATTTATTCTGTTAGTATTTGTATTACAGCATTTCTCTATTGCTAAAACACATTTCACAATACTGCCCTCACTTTTCCCAAAACTCTAAACACAAAACACTTTTCTAAAGCTACGTACACACAACCTGAGAGTCTCTTTTCATAACCAATCCATCCCATCCAAACAGTTGCTCTTATGCTCAAAAGCTCCACATACTGCTCAAAAGCAAACTCTGACACCACACTACCTCTCAAGGCCTGCAAAAATGTAAACACTACTCACACACAATAGATATTACAGTAACAATTGATAACACAAAACTATTTTGGACAATCCCATGCTCCCAACCTTGTGGGAACAGTTTGGAGCGGTCCCCTTCCTCTTCCAACACGACTGTGCACCAGTGCACAAAGCAAGATCCATAAAGAAATAGATGACAGAGTCTGGTGTGGATAAACTTGACTAGCCTGCACAGAGTCTTAACCTGAACCCGATAGATCACCTTTGGGATGAATTAGAACGGGGAATGAGAGCCAGGCCTTCAAGTTCATGTGTAAGTCAAGGCAGCTGGCCAAATACTTTTGGCAATGCAGTGTATGTGCGAAATGTGTTTTAGCAGGGGAATTATGTTTGTGGTTGTGGCAAATGGGGGGTAATTTTACTAAACATGTTTAGGCAACTGGTCATTTGGTTTAGAGTACTGGGTTTTGTGTTTTTACAATAGAGAAAAACTATATACACTTAATTTTTTCACTTTTCTGAGTGGATTAATATTCGCCTGTGGATTGCTGGATGACTAAACAATGGACATTGAGGGTCTTTTGAGTAGGAAATATTTCTGTGTTTTAAACGTTTGAGTGGTGTTGGTTCCGTATTTCTGACTACTTCCAACTGATTATTACATCACTGGTATGGGCAATATGGCAAACATCCGATCTCTATTTATATCAAAATATTTTTTTAACCTGACAGTTTTTTAGCATCTGTACTAAAAACAAATTAACTAGGGACAAGCTAAACAGTTTATTGACCTTCTAAGTCTGGGATCGGCAACCCAAAATGGTGAAAGAGCCATATTGGACCACAAATACAAAATAGTAATCAGCGTGGAGCCGCAAAAAAATTAGAAGACTTATAAGTATGTAAGTGTTATGACGGCAACACAGGATGTAAGTGTCTATATTAGCTATAATAGCCTACTATCAAAATGACTGGGATTGAACCCAAGCCCCTTTGATTGGGAGCTAGCTGCTTTAAATCCTGAGTCTTCCTATGATTTGATTTCGGGGCCAAATTACATATTTAATTGAGAACCTGTCTCAGTAAACCATGATATAAAAGTTTAACTCCTCCCGCTGGAGCTTTACTAGTTACCAATCTATCTGACGGGTTTGAACCCAGTCACCTTTGATTGGGAGCTCACCGCTTTAATACTTGGCTTTCTTGGGGCGAAATTGTGGGGCCCAAAGACATTTTAATCGTGAACCTGTCTCAGTAAACTATGATATAAAACCATAACTCACCCGGCTCAAGGTTTACACCTGACTAGGACTTGAACGCAGTACCCCTTGGTTAAAAGTTAATGTGTCACATTCTAAACGCATTGTGATGCGCAGAGATATCACCTCAGGATGCAGTGGGATGAGACAGGCAGGATTGCAGGTAAGAATCTGATTTATTACACAAAAAATAAAAGAACACTTATACAAACAGCAAAGTAAAGGTGTGCCAGAGCGCACGAAAAGCTAAAGCTAATAGCTAGCACTAGAGTCCAAATAGGTGTACACAGAAGCGCGTGTCAAGCGCACAGAAGCTAAGGTGTAACTTCGCACAGAACAGACAAGGGAGAGAAAACCAAACATGACAGTTGCGCGTAGCAAACCATGAGCCAAGACCGAACTGAGGTAGAAAACAGTCTTAAATACTAAAGTAAACAATTGCGATCAGGTGTGCGTCGAAAAACATAGCAGGTGGAACAAATGAGAAACCATGGCAACGAGATAAAACAGGAAGTGCAAAACTCAGAACAGGAAGAGTCTAACATTAATAATCAAAACGCAAACAAGGACTCAAATATAGACAAAAAATGTGATCCGGGAATCAGATCACAACATAATGGTGCCAACCACAAACTATACCGGATTTTACATAAAAAGTCAGGCTTTTGTCCACTGTGTCCAAGAGTAAGATAGTCTTCCCCCTCAATAAATGATGAATTGATGAGGGTCAGGCGAGACTTTATGGTACATTTCAGCTGTAAGTAATACATAAAGAATAAATGTTGGTGTTTATCCCACGCAACAACATAAATGCATCAGATTTAGCGATAGCATTAGCATCCGGTTCACTCACTGTTCTGTATGGAGTAAAAGGGATTGGACATGATGGATGTCAACTTCGCCAACATCATTCTGTCAGTACCCTATTTGATGCTGTCTAGTGGGCAGCTTAGGACAGAGTCAGTTTTCCGAACCAATGACCGTGCTGCTCCAACCTCAGCAAAGGATGGCGTACACCCTGCTGAAACCAACAGTGTTGTAAAACGTGCCTTGCAGTAACCTGCACATAGCAAATTACTTCAGTCCTTAGAAATGTAAGTTGAGTCCAGTTCATTGTTGAGCAGAACACCATAGTTTTAAAAGAGTCCACTATCTCAATGACTGATCCCTGGATGTTCATCGCTGTGGGGGGTGGGGCTACCCACCATCTCCTGGGGAATCCCATGTGCTGCATACTACCGCAACAGAAGAATTGCCATGCAGCCTCACGTACAGTGGTCCAATGATGAGGTAGTTGACAGTCCATGCAGTCAAGGTTAATGCCTCTTCCGGATCCACAGGCAGCAGATTTATTGGATAAGGGTTTATGGATTCAGGTTTATTTTTAAGCATTCTTTAATGTTGGGAGATTACGTTGGCGCTCCTTGAGTGTTTTTTTAGTTTAAAATATGTGTATCTCTTCTACACCACCTTGCAGAAATACAAGACTCAACAGACCTCTCTGAGTGGTTGCATTAGCATGAAGGTTTAGTGCTAAGTCTTCTATTTGCATAAATTAGGAGCCGGTCAATATATCGACTGGGCAGTCACCAGGAAAAAGTGTTGCTACCCACAAAAGAAAAACGAGTCCATTTCAGTGCGTGTCCAGGTGGAGGAATATGGAAATTGGCTAAAGATGGGATTCATCAATCATGCAAGCTGAGATTTACTTAGGTGGACACCGCTGTGATGGAGATGAGAAAGTGTACCTGTTAAGTTGCCATGACGCCGCAATTAAGATGCATGGATGCAAATTTGATGCAATAGCTCCTTATTTTCTGGGAAGACTTGTTGGTTATTCATCCACACCAAAGATCTGATTTGAGGTTCGCGCCTGGTGAGGCACTGATATTTTTTTTTTTTTTTACTTTAACTTCTGGTTCTCTAATCCAGTGGTTATCAACCTTTTTTCAGTGATGTACCCCCTGTGAACATTTTTTTTTAATTCAAGTACCCCTTATTTAGAGCAAAGCATTTTTGGTTGATAAAGAAGTAAAATACAGCACTATGTCATCAGTTTCTGATTTATTAAATTGTATAACAGTGCAAAATATTGCTCATTTGTAGTGGTCTTTCTTGAACTATTTGGAAAAAAAGATATAAAAATAACTAAAAACTTGTTGAAAAATAAACAAGTGATTCAATTATAAATAAAGATTTCCAAACATAGAAGTAATCATCAACTAAAATATTCCTCTTTGGGGATTGTAATAAAGATCCATCTGGATTCATGAACATAATTCTAAACATTTCTTCACAAAAAAAGAGATCTTTAACATCAATATTCATGGAACATGTCCACAAAACATCTAGCTGTCAACACTGAATATTGCATTGTTGCATTTATTTTCAGTTTATGAACTTACATTCATATTTTGTTGAAGTATTATTCAATAAATATATTTTTAAAGGATTTTTTAATTGTTGCTATTTTTAGAATATTTTAAAAAAATCTCACGTACCCTTTGGCATACCTTCAAGTATCCCCAGGGGTATGCGTACCCCCATTTGAGAACCACTGCTCTAATCAATGTTAATACAAGAGAATAATTCAAATGTTATGTCGCTTTCAAATACTTGTTATTTTTGTTATAAAACTGAAAAAACATTGACCTTACAGTAGTCTTTCTCCTAACAGCTGTTACTTTGTTGGTAAAGGTATAGTTTTAAAAGTCAGTTAGCTGCTTTGTGATATTTTGTTTTGGAGTGACTTCCTTGCAATCGTAGCTGTGCTTTGTTGTAAAAAAAAAAGATGGCAGTGACAAGCGCCCGCCAGCAGGCGTACAAATTTCCTTTTCACAGTGAGGAAGAGAAACTGCATGCCTGTCCGTATGATTTTTCTGTATTTTATTGTCCGATTCGCAATAATTATGTTGCCGCTCTTACATTGCATAAACTGCACCAGCTGTACAAAGTCATAGTATAAATGTTTCTGCAAGCGAAATAGCACAACACAGCACGAAATCAGAGAGGACAGACTCATCATGGTGTCAACCCTGGATACCAATACTAATCAACTAGCAGCCCAGGGGCCAAATCTGGCCCAGGAATGACACTATACTGGCCCTCGAGTTCAGTTGAAAACCTGGGAGACGAACAGTTTTGCAGCAAGTTCCTGAAAAGACAAGAGTGCTCCTGTTGAATAGAGGAACTTGGACCACTGTAAACACATTGGCAGATCCTTGCATGGACATTTTAACCGTGCCAGCAAACATAGAACACTTGGGTCCAACGTGTACATTGATTGATTGATTAAAACTTTTATTAGTAGCTTGCACAGTTCAGTACATATTACGTACAATTGACCACTAAATGGTAACACCCCAATAAGTTTTTCAACTTGTTTAAGTACCACGTAAATCAATTCAAGGTACAAATATATACTATCATCATAATACAGTCATCACACAGGTTAATCATAAGAGTATTTACATTGAATTATTTACATTATTTACAATCTGGGGGGTGGGATGAGGAGGGTTTTGTTGATATCAGTACTTCAGTCATCAACAATCGCATCATCAGAGAAATTGAGAAGGTCGGTGAAGAAATATAACTGAGGTGTTCCTCAAGGCACCCCTTTAAGTGCTCTTATTTTTGGCATTTACCGTATTTTCCGGACCTTAGGGCGCACCGGATTATAAAGCGCACTGCCGACGAATGGTCTATTTTTTATGTTTTTCATATACAAGTTGCACCAGATTATAGGGCACATTAAAGGAGTCTTCTTTTTTTTTTCTAACTGTAAAACACTTCCTTATGCTCTACATAACATGTAATGGTGGTTCTTTGGTCAAAATGTTTTACAGATCATCTTCAAGCCGCTTTCTGACAGTCACTTCGGGATGAGCAGTTTTGTGGGCACACTTATTTTTGTGGCTCACCTTCGGCAGCGTCTTCTCCCCATCATCTTTGTTGTAGCGGTGTAGCGTGCAAGGACGGGAGTGGAAGAAGTGTCAAAAGATGAAGCTAACTGTTTTAATGACATTCAGACTTTACTTAAATCAATAACGGAAACAACAATGTGTCCCGTGAAAAAACGTCTCACAGGAACTCTCTAAAAACTAATGTCCCTTGGGTGAATAATATAAACTCACTACACCTGTATGTTTTAGTGCTTTCAGGGCGAGTTTACTGACAGACATAAGTAAGAACTTTACACTACTTTATATTAGAAATTGCAACAGCGCAGGATGAATGTCCCAGAAAAAAAAGAAGCTTATCTACTACGATGGACTAAAAAGGCGGACACACGCAATTTTTCAGGATTTATGCAGATCCCAAATACAGATCAGCAGGTACCAGAAGGTAAGAAAAGTTGCTTTTGCATAATATTGCCAAACAAAACTCCAGATAATATGTCTTACCGTATACCCACACCATAATATTACTCGTATGTTGAAGCACACCAAGTGGTGCGGTTTCATAACTTACCAAAGTCATACTAAAACCTTTTGATAGATTTTTGAGCGCCTTGTGTAATGTTCTATTATTTCAATGGAACATATAAAATGTTGGTGTTGTTTACTTGAGTCACATTGCCATCATAGTGCAGCCTACACTTCTCTTATGTTTGACTGCCATCTACTGGTCACACTTATTACACCCTGTACCAACTAAAATAGCTCTGAGGTGGGGAAGCTCAACCAAACATATTCCTTACATTAGGCACACCGGGTTGTGAGGCACACTGTCAAGTTTTGAGGGGGGGAAAAAAGGATTTTAGGTGTGCCTTATAGTCCAGGGAAAAACGGTACATATTTTTTCGTAAGGTGATTCATGTAACTAAGGTGTTGCTGTAGCTTGTTTACTTCCGATGCAATCAGTAGTCATTTGATCAACTTCTTTAGTTATACTGGTAGTGTTCCTCAATGTTCCATCTTAAGTCCTCTCTTTTTCATCATTTCTGCTATTCAGCTGGTGGCCCGCAAACTCAGTTCAAAAGATTTGCGAGACTCACATTTTTGCAGCAGGTTCTTAAAAAACACAACAGTGCTGTCGTAGAGATGATCTTTGACGATCTTTTTTGGAAAAACAGAACAATTCTGTAACTCTGACCCCCACCAAAATTGGCCAAATTAATCAAATATCTACTGTTTAGGAAGTTGGTTCTATGCAATATACATAATAAGACTAAAAGTGAGGAAAGAAGTCTGGCCCGTTGGTCTTTAGCTTTCTGGAAATGTGGCCCCCAAAACAATTGAGGTGAATATCCCTGCTGTATACGATCAAGTGCAGTGTACAGTACTAAGAGGGCGCATCGAGAAATGACTTAAGAAAATTAATCATACAGAAAATACATGCATAACATAGTTCAATGAACAAATATTAATATTTAACTTACAGTATGTTTTTATTTGAGTGTTTAATTATAATAAAGCCACGTGGCTTAGACGGTAGAGCGGTCGTCAAGTAATTTGAGGATTCCTGGTTTGAATTTAAAAAAATACAAAGTTTTAAAAAAATTGTTTTTTAATTATAAGATGAAAAATCGTAAATAAGAAATTATGCTATGAGTGGGTATATATCTATTGAAAGCCAAGCCGCCATTTTCTTTGGATCAGAAGACAAACAAGTGTATTTTCTGGCTGCTATTCACACAAACACTAATTAATAGTGGCCTCTTCCATCTGATGTCAGGGATGAGCTTTCATGTGATTGCGACAGTTTTCAGTGGGTGTCATCATCAGCAACAGCATGAGGCATGCAATCAACCTCCACCTGCCACTCAAAGACCCTCCCCAAAAACTACTTTTGTCAACAACTTTTGTCTGTGAGCTTGTTGTTCATTGCATTTCACAAAACTGAGTCCAACCCTCAGGCGTAAACAAGCAAAGTATTTTTAATTTCCTTAAGGAACAATACAACGTGGCACAAAAGGGCACTGGATTTAACGAAGCATGGAGGGTGCCGGGTAGCCATTTTTGCGAGACGTAGGTGTTTACATGGTTGCACTGTGACCGCAGCAATTTAAGAGGGAGAAACACACTGGATTAAATTGGATTATACAAAATTTAGAAAATTAAGGCACTGCACCGAGACAGACTGTACCCTATTCCAAAGGCTCGCTACCTCGAAAAAACAAGTTAAATTGGTGGAATTGATCTATATAAACATGTCCATTGAAAGATTTGAGTAAGCTGCCGTCATTGTCCATAAAAAACTTTTGTGTGGTCAACGGAGTCATTTTTGGAAGAATTTCAGAATGCGAAGTCTGTTAGGGCTTATTGTCCTCCATTCAAATAGCTCATAATTTACGGCTTTCATCTCTTATGTGTCCGAGATGGAGTGAGGGTGATAAAAACAAGCCAATGATTACATTTAAATATTTTGATCACTGTGCTACTTCTTCGAGGATAATACTAATGTATTTTTGTGCGGAACCAAGACTAAAAGTAAGCAAAATAATGTACGTTGTTTGTAGCCCGGAGCTAGCTTGGCTAACACTGACAGTCTACTAAATGCTACGGGTGAAACTGGATAAAACATGCTTTGATTCAAACTTACCAGTCTGAAAATGCCATGAAATATTAACATGTACATACATACATACATACAAACATACATACATATATGTATCAATCAATCAATTAATGTGTATTTTGTTACGTCTCGTCTCGATTACTGTAACGTATTATTTTCGGGTCTCCCCATGTCTAGCATTAAAAGATTACAGTTGGTACAAAATGCGGCTGCTAGACTTTTGACAAGAACAAGAAAGTTTGATCATATTACGCCTGTACTGGCTCACCTGCACTGGCTTCCTGTGCACTTAAGATGTGACTTTAAGGTTTTACTACTTACGTATAAAATACTACACGGTCTAGCTCCAGCCTATCTTGCCGATTGTATTGTACCGTATGTCCCGGCAAGAAATCTGCGTTCAAAAGACTCCGGCTTATTAGTGATTCCTAGAGCTCAAAAAAAGTCTGCGGGCTATAGAGCGTTTTCCGTTCGGGCTCCAGTACTCTGGAATGCCCTCCCGGTAACAGTTCGAGATGCTACCTCAGTAGAAGCATTTAAGTCTCATCTTAAAACTCATCTGTATACTCTAGCCTTTAAATAGACCTCCTTTTTAGACCAGTTGATCTGCCGCTTCTTTTCTTTCTCCTATGTCCCCCCCTCCCTTGTGGAGGGGGTCCGGTCCGATGACCATGGATGAAGTACTGACTGTCCAGAGTCGAGACCCAGGATGGACCGCTCGTCGGGACCCAGGATGGACCGCTCGCCTGTATCGGTTGGGGACATCTTTACGCTGCTGATCCGCTTGAGATGGTTTCCTGTGGACGGGACTCTCACTGCTGTCTTGGAGCCACTATGGATTGAACTTTCACAGTATCATGTTAGACCCGCTCGACATCCATTGCTTTCGGTCCCCTAGAGGGGGGGGGTTGCCCACATCTGAGGTCCTCTCCAAGGTTTCTCATAGTCAGCATTGTCACTGGCGTCCCACTGAATGTGAATTCTCCCTGCCCACTGGGTGTGAGTTTTCCTTGCCCTTTTGTGGGTTCTTCCGAGGATGTTGTAGTCGTAATGATTTGTGCAGTCCTTTGAGACATTTGTGATTTGGGGCTATATAAATAAACATTGATTGATTGATTGATATATTAACATGTACATACATACATACATACATATATATATATATATCAATCAATCAATCAATGTTTATTTATATAGCCCTAAATCACAAGTGTCTCAAAGGGCTGCACAAACCACAACAACATCCTTGGTAGAGCCCACATAAGGGCAAGGAAAAACTCACACCCAATGGGACGTCAGTGACAGTGACAATGATGACTATGAGAAACCTTGGAGAAGACCGCATATATGGGCAATCTTCCCATCCTAGGGGACCGAAAGCAATGGATGTTGAGCAGGTCTAACATGATATTGTGAAAGTCCAATTCATGGTGGAGCTAACACAACGGTGAGAGTCCAGTCCAAATTGGATCCAATATAGTAGCGAGAGTCCTGTCCATAGTGGAGCCAGTAGGAAACCATCCCAAGCGGAGGCGGATCAGCAGCGGAGAGATGTCCCCAGCCGATACACAGGCGAGCGGTCCATCCTAGGTCCCGACTCTGGACAGCCAGTACTTCATCCATGGCCACCGGACCTGTGTCGTCCCCCCCCCCCCCTCCACAAGGGAGAGGGGGACAGAGGAGAAAAAGAAAAGTAACGGCAGATCAACTGGTCTAAAAAGGGGGTCTATTTAAAGGCTAGAGTATACAAATGAGTTTTAAGATGAGACTTAAAGTCCTACTGAAATGAGATTTTCTTATTTAGACGGGGATTGCGGTTCCATTCTATGTGTCATACTTGATCATTTTACGATATTGCCATATTTTTGCTGAAAAGATTTAGTAGGAGCCAAGTCTATAAAATCCGCTACACCTCCCTGATACCGAAGTACATGTCAAACTACTTCCGCCATAACCACAACACCAGGGGGAGCTCCACAAACCACGTTAAACCCAGATTCCGATCTAACAAAGGTCTTAACTCATTTTCTTGCTATGCCACATCACTGTGGAATGCACTCCCAACAGGTATAAAAGAAAGTACATCTCTATATTCCTTCAAAACCGCTCTAAAACAACACCTCCAGGCAACTTCAACACTTTACTAATACCCTCCTCTATTCACATCCCATCTCCCCGGATTATAAACAACCTAATGTAAATAATCACATGTACTTCTAATGTATATACTTGTTCGTATGCTATCTGAACTCACTATATGTTCTCTGCTGGCTGTAAAATATCCTACCAAGTAAGACCTACACTGTTTCAATGTCCACAGTTCTCTGTTGATGACTGAAGTACTGATCAATCAAATATCCTCATCCCACCCCCCGGATTGTAAATAATGTAAATAATTCAATGTATATAACCTGTGTGATGACTGTATTATGCTGATAGTATATATGTGTACCATGAATTTATTAACGTGGACCCCGACTTAAAAAAGTTGAAAAACTTATTCAGGTGTTACCATTTAGTGGTCAATTGTACGGAATATGTACTGAACTGTGCAATCTACTAATAAAAGTATCAATCAATCAATCAATCAATCAGAGAACACCCACGATAAAATTCGCAACTGGAGAAAAGCCCTGCCTCTACCGGAAGTCGGAGACGATGACGTCACATGTTGAGGGCTCCTCATATATTCACATCGATTTTAATGGGAGCCTCCAACAAAAAGAGCTATTCGGACCGAGAAAACGACAATTTCCCCATTAATTTGAGCGAGAATGAAATATTTGTGTTTAAGGATATTGATAGCGAAGGACAAGAAAAAAAAAAAACGTGATTGCAATCGCGTTGCATTGAGACAGATTCATACGTTTTTAGACACATTTACTAGGATAATTCTGGGAAATCCCTTATCTTTCTATTTTGTTGCTAGTGTTTTAGTGAGTTTAACAGTACCTGATAGTCGGAGGTGTGTGTCCACGGCCGGGTGTTGACGCGCAGTGTCTCGGGGAAGTCGACGGCAGCTGTACGGGAGGCACAAGCTCAGCTGATATCCGGTTAGTGGCGACTTTTTAACCCAAATTTTGTCACCGAAACCTGCTGGTTGACATGTAGTCGGGATCCATGTCCGCTCTGATCCATTGTAAAGTTTCACCTCCGTGAATTTCAAACAAGGAATCACCGTGTGTTTGTGTGGCTAAAGGCTAAAGCTTCCCAAATACTGTGTAATTATGCCGTTAAAGCAGACGACTTTTAGCTGTGTGTGTACGCAGCGCTCATATTCAAAACAGCCCGTTTTGAATATGAGCGGTATCGAAATCAGCGCTAAGATCGAGGAGCAGCAATATAGATGACGCATCAGAATCCATCGTTAGCAAAAGATCATTAGTCATTTTTGCGAGGGCTGTCTCCGTGGAGTGATTTGCCCTGAACCCGGATTGAAAGGTTTCACATAGATTGTTAGACGCTAAGTGTTCATTTAGCTGCTCTGCAACAATTTTTTCGAGGATTTTTGAAATAAAGAGAAGGTGAGACACCGGTCGGTAGTTTACCATGAGGTCAGGATCGAGGTTAGGTCTTTTGAGGAGAGAATGAGTAACTGCTTTTTTGAATGCTAGGGGAACAGTGCCCGAGGAAAGTGATAAGTTTATAATATTTAGCACTGATGGACCTAATAATACAAAGGGCTCCTTGATAAGTTTCCCAGGAAGTGGGTCAAGTAAACATGTTGTTAGTTTTATTCCATTTACACGTTGTAACAATTCTTCTAATGTTATTTCATCAAAAAGAGAGAAACTATTTTGGAGGGCAGTCTCCGCAGTATATTCAGTCGTATCTGTGTTAATAGAACCTAGTTGTAGCTGGGACGCATTGTCCTTAATCTCCTTTCTAATGACTTCAATTCTCTTATTAAAGAAATTCATAAAGTCATGGAGCTACTGGAAGGAGTTCCTTGTTGGGTTAGCGATGCTACTGTACTTAACAAAAATGTTGGATCGTTTTTAATAAGGTGGATGAGATTTGAGTAATATTTAGCTTTTGCTAAGGTAAGCATGAGTTTATAAGTTATTAAACTATCACTCCATGCTTGATGGAAAACCTCAAGTTTAGTCGCATGCCGTTTGCATTCCAGCTATCTACATGATAATTCATGAGCTACGCCTTTTTGGAGTCTTTTTTAACTTCAGCGGTGTTATACTATCAATGGTTGCGCGCAGGGCGTCGTTAAAGTTGTTAGTGAGGTTATCAATAGAGCCCACATAATTTGGGAATGTTGCCATTACCGAGGGCAGTAGGCCAGCAAGAGTCGTCGTTGTGGCAGCATTAATGTTGCGGCTGCTATATATACATATATATATACATATATATATATATATATATATATATATACATATATATATATATATATATATATATATACATATATATATATATATATATATATATATACATATATATATATATATATATATACATATATATATATATATATATATACATATATATATATATATATATATATATATATACATATATATATATACATATATATATATATATATATACATATATATATATATATATATATATATACATATATATATATACATATATATATATATATATATATATATATATATATATATATATACATATATATATATATATATATATATATATATACATATATATATATATATATATACATATATATATATATATATATACATATATATATATACATATATATATATACATACATATATATATATATATATATATATATATATATATATATATATATATATATATATATATATATATATATATACATATATATATATATATATATATATATGTATATATACACACACAGTGGGGCAAAAAAGTGTTTAGTCAGCCACCGATTGTGCAAGTTCTCCCACTTAAAATGATGACAGAGGTCTGTCATTTTCATCATAGGTACACTTCAACTGTGAGAGACAGAATGTGAAAAAAAATCCAGGAATTCACATTGTAAGAATTTTAAAAAATTCATTTGTAAATTATGGTGGAAAATAAGTATTTGTTCAACCATTTAAAGCTCTCACTGATGGAAGGAGGTTTTAGCTTAAAATCTCACGATACATGGCCCCATTCATTCTTTCCTTAACACGGATCAATCGTCCTGTTCCCTGAGCAGAAAAACAGCCCCAAAGTATGATGTTTCCACCCCCATTCTTCACAGTAGGTATGGTGTTCTTGGGATGCAACTCAGTATTCTTCTTCCCCCAAACACGATGAGTTGAGTTTATACCACAATGGATACATGGATGATACAGCAAAGGATTGGGAGAATGTCCTGTGGTCAGATGAAACCAAAATAGAACTTTTTGGTATAAACTCAACTCGTTGTGTTTGGAGGAAGAAGAATACTGAGTTGCATCCCAAGAACACCACAACTACTGTGAAGCATGGCGGTGTAAACATTATGATTTGGGGCTGTTGTTCTGCTAAGGGGACAGGACGATTGAGCCGTGTTAAGGAAAGAATGAATGGGGCCATGTATCGTGAGAGATTGAGCCAAAATCTCCTTCCATCAGTGAGCGCTTTGAATGGTTGACCAAATACTTATTTTCCACCATAATTTACAAATAAATTATTTGAAATTCCTACAATGTGAATTCCTGGATTTTTTTTTCACATTCTGTCTCTCACAGTTGAAGTGTACCTATGATGAAAATTACAGACCTCTGTCATCATTTTAAGTGGGAGAACTTGCACAATCGGTGGCTGACTAAATACTTTTTTGCCCCACTGTGTGTGTATATATATATAAATATATATATATATATATATATATATATATATATATATATATATATATATATATATATATAAATATATATATATATACATATATATACACTGTATATTCCCCTGTTTTACAGTCACGCTATGTCTGAGCCCTTACCTTTCTGTAACTCAACCCGGCCTGACATTTGACCTAGTCTGGGGGTCAACAATCCAAAATACTCTTTTTGTTTTATTGTTTTTTGTTTGAGGACAAACATGACACAAACCTTCCCAATTGCTCGAAAGCCCACTGTTTAATTTGTTTGGGTTTATGCTTCACGGATGAGAGCATTTGGTGAACATCATTTTGTCCTACTAATTTCTGCGGTTCTTGAACACACCATAGTGTGGACTGTGACGCAACAGTTTGTTTATATGTAAAAGCTTCCACTCATTTGTTTCATTTTGTCCACCAAACGTTTTATGCTGTGCGTGAATGCACAAAAGGCGCACTTTGTTGATGTTATTGACTAGTTGGAGTGCTAATCAGGCATATTTGGTCAGTGCATGACTGTAAGATAATCAATGCTAACATGCTATTTAGGCTGTAGCTGTATGTTAGGGTTAGGGTTAAAATTGCATCATTATGCCTCATTTGTAGGTATATTTGAGCTCATTTAATTACCTTTACTTTTAACCTCTTTGTACATAATTGTTTTGCATGTCTCATGACACATTATATGGATGTAATTTTGGCTGCATTTCAGATAGTTGTTCATGTGCAATGTTTTTCCAGACCACAGCAAACATTAACAAGCTTGGCAAAGATTTTAATAAATCTAATAAAAGAAGACAGCGTGCCCTTTACCTTTACTTGGACACACACATCTATAGTTTTGGCCATTGAAAGCCAATCATTTCCAGGAGTTATCTCACCTTCTAAGTAGCCTGTGATTTACAAATGTTTGCTTATGTTGTAAAAATGTGTAAAATAAATATTACATTTCAACATTTCTGTCAACGAAGACTTGCTGCAGCCTGCGGTACATAGTCATTTTAATAATGGTACAATAACTTGTGGAGAGGGGCGTGTCCTACGCTTCCCCTGCCGGCGGGGCATGTGCAGGAGCTGGTCACGAAGCAGCAAACAGGTGAGCAGATACCGCAGCTGGAACAAGTTATCTGATCACCTGTTCCTTTATCAGCAGCATTGGAGATCATGACGGGGCTGACAACAGGAGTGTGACTGCCGGACAGCAAGCCAGCGGAAAAGACACATGTCACCTGAGCTGAAAAGCTACAAGGACTTTGCACATTTTTGAAGATTGTAAAAATCATTAAAAGATTGTAAACCACCGAGCCAGGGTGTGGTGTTTCCTGGTACGCAACCGAAGATCTGGGTTGTAGACCTTCACATAACTAATATAGATACGTTATTTTCTACCAATTGTCCCTTTCGGGATCGCGGGGGGTGCTGGAGCCATCTCAGCTGCATTCGGGCGGAAGGTGGGGGTACACCCAGGACAAGTCGCCACCTCATCCAAGGGCCAACAGAGTACTGCCTTTAATATAAGGCTTATGTACGGCTTTTCATTTTTTGCGACTACAGCGGGATTAGTTTTTTTGTTCCAATATGGTTCTTTTAACGTTTTAGGTTGCCGACCCCTGACCTAGCCTTTTGCCTCATGCCTCTGTTACCTTTGCCTGCGTTTGGCCTGCCTCCATGTGTACTTAGCCTGGAATAAACCCAACTGTGTCTGTTCTGCCAACCTCTGCCTTTGAGTCCTACTTCCACCTTGACAAAAGTTTGCATTTAATGAGATTCGATCGTGACCTTTAACTGAGAAAAATACCACTGTGCATCCTCATTATGCAGTGTCCTATTATAATCATTACAACATCATGTCTTGACGGCAAAATATGTGACGCAGTCGCAACCGGCTGATTTATGAAAATGTTGATGTCGTCTATATTTTTTTTTTCCTTCCGTCTCAGGCTGCCACGCACAGCTGCCAAGTAAACATCCGCTCAAGCAATATTACTAGTTGTTCAGGAAAAATATAGCAGCGTATTGACTGTACATCATCCATACCACAAATAACCCACATGTAATGTCATCATAATTTGAATTTATACCAGTGTAGTGCATACTTACCATTTTGTGAAAAAATAGAAAATAAAAACATTTTATTTTAAAGCTTTGCCAACTATTTGTCAGTCAGCTCGATATTATTTCCTTTTTGTTCAGTGAACAGGCTAACCTACCATGACATTGCTGAGTGTAACTCACATAGCTATGCTAATATTGCAAACATTTGTACACTCCTGTCCTACTCTTTAATGTTACATTGTCTGTGATAAATGTCATCTACAACGTGGCACAAGTGCAGAGTAACAGTATCTATGTCAACACACGAAGGTGTCGACCAACAAAGCTGCAGACGCACAAAAGCGCGCAGTGTTACTTATTCGTGATTTTGACTTGAATATAATCAGAGGTCAAGACATCTCTCAGGATTTTGGCAGTGGCAGGTGACTCTGAACAAAGCAGAATTTGCCTTCTGTGGTGGAAGCCTCGTTAATCAGCGGGTGGCAACAACGCCCCACTGCCTTCGATAATGAGCAATCACTCACTTCCAACTTGGAATGGGTTACTAACTTGGGCGATATGGACGAAAAAGTATATCTCGATATATTTTTACTTACACTCGATATTCTATATGTATCTCGATTACTTTTTTGGTGAAAGTGTACGTATAAAGATATTTATTTTTGAGCGAGATTCACTGAAATTTAATTGAATGACAACTGTACTGTAAATACTTTTATTAACCCAGTTAGTCAAGATGGGTATTAACAGCACAGAAAACAAACCGTTTAAGTAGCACAGAATTACATAACTTAAATAAAATTGAAAAACATTATTTCTACGTAAAATAAATAAACATATCTGGGCAAATAATACAGAATGTATCAAAAT